>NW_027507789.1:21481733-21489233 GCF_037356315.1 Lithobates pipiens
TGCCTTAACCGGTTTCAAGACGATGGCAGCTTATGTGAGACGTCTTTAGCACTGTCAAGGAATGGTCACTTTGTATCTTGTGGGTAAGCATGACACAGTGATGGTCATTAATAGAAGCTCCGTCCCCCTCCCCATGCCAATTAAAGCTGAATGCTGGGCACAAAAACTTTCAGTCTGTATGCACACCTTAACCACTTGCCTACTGGGCACTTTCACCCCCTTCCTGCCCAGGGCCAATTTTCAGCTTTCAGCGCTGTCACGGTTTAAATGGCAATTGCGCAGTCATGCGACGCTGTACCCAAACTAAAATTTTTTTTCACACACATAAAGCTTTCTTTTGGTGGTATTTGATCACCATTGGTTTTTTGTTGTTGTTTTTTTTGTTTTTTTTACATTTTGCTAAACAAACGAAAAAAGAACAACAATTTTAACAAAAAACAAAACAAAACAAAAAAACATTTTTTCATAGTTTGTTAGAAAATTGCAAACAAGTAATTTTTCTCCTTTGCTGATGCCCTGATTATCAGTGTGGATGTCCCTTTAACACAAGGTGGATGTCGGCTCTCTGTCGGCTGTGAGCGTGAGGAAAGGATTGGCCCTTTACCCCGATCTGTGATCAGCTGAGTCTGAAGGGTTAATAATGAACTTCTCTTATTTGCTCCCTTGTCTGTAATATACCATGAAAATACAAATTGTGTTATCTGTTTAAAGTGGGGTTCCACCCATTTTTAAATGAAAAGACCACCCCTCATTATTGGAGACCTATTTATTTTTTATTTTTTTATTTTTCCTACCTTTTTTTTGAAGTACTAAATGTACTTCCGTTCTATCTCGGTCGCTGTGCAGGAAATCATGTCCTCTTCTGCGGCGCGCCCTCCTCCTTCACCCCCGCTGTCTTCTGGGATCTGTGTGTGTGTGTCCCAGAAGACGAGCTGGCCATTCACAAAGCTCTGCACGCCGTTGGGCAGCTCAAGGGCTGACATCTCAGGCTCCCTGGACAGGTAAGTGTTCTTATTAAAAGTAGTACTTGTAGCTGCTGACTTAAAAAAAAAAAAAGTCGTCTGGAACTCCGCTTTAACCACTTGCCAATCTACATCAGAACAATGGCAGCGGTGGGCAAATGGGCATACCTGTACGTCCCCTTTAATTGGCAGGGCTATGCCCGTGGGACCCACGGACTCTATGTCCGCCGGTCTCCTGGCGATCGTGTCACAGAGCTGCCTATGTAAATAAGGCATGTCCCCGTTCTGCCTTGTGACATGAGATCACTGCTCCCTGTCATGTCTGTGGAAGCCCATTGCCCTCACAATTAGAATCGCTCCCTAGGACACACTTAACCCCTTCATTGTCCCCTAGTGTTTAACCCCTTCCCTGCCAGTGTCATTCACACAGTAATCCCTGCATTTTTATAGTACTGATTGCTGTATAAATGACAATGGTCCCAAAATAGTGTCAAAAGTGTCCGATGTGTCCGCTATAATGTCGCAGTCACGATAAAAATCGCAGATCGCCACTATTGCTAAAAAAAAAAAAAAAAATATAATAAAAATGCCATAAATCTATCCCCTATTTCAGGGATATGCAATTAGCGGACCTCCAGCTGTTGCAAAACTACATGTCCCATCATGCCTCTGCCTCTGGGTGTCATGCTTGTGGCTGTCAGAGTCTTGCTATGCCTCATTGGACTTGTAGTTCTGCAACAGCTGGAGGTCCGCTAATTGCATATCCCTGGCCTATTTTGTAGACACTAACTTTTGCACAAACCAATCAATATACGCTTAATGCGATTTTTCTTCTTATTTTTGGTTAAAAAAAAAAAAAAATGTATAAGAATACATATCGGCATAAACAGAATTTTTTTTTATTTTTTATCTTTTTTTTTTTTTGGGGGAGATATTTATTTTAGCAAAAAGTTGCTTATTTTTCAAAATTGTTGCTCTTTTTTTGTTTATAGTGCAAAAAAAAACAAAAAAAACGCAGAGGTGATCAAATACCACAAAATGAAAGCTCTATATGTGGGGAAAAAAAAGGACGTCAGTTTTATTTGGGTGCAATGTTGCACAACCGCGCAATTGTCAGTTAAAGCGACGCAGTGCCGAATCGCAAGAAGTTTTCTAGTCAGGAAGTGGGTAAAATCTTCTGGGGCTGAAGTGCAAAAAATCTATTGGTCCTTGCACATGATTGGATGATAAAAATCAGCAGAGCTTCCCCTCATTTCAGATCTACCCCCTCAGATTTACAGCGACTGCACTTCCAGGTGCACTTTCAGTGCAAAGTGGATTTGCCTTTCGGAAATAACCCCCTCTGTCTCTTTGACCATTCTGATTTTGTTTTGAACATCTTCCTCTTTATACCCTGTAGTGCACAGGCATTGTCTGACTCGAGGTTTATTTTTCAGCTCCAGCTCCGGGGTGGTGAATGTCTACAACTTCGATGACTGTCTGCAAAACACAAACCCAAAACCGCTAAAATCCATCATGAATCTCGTGACAACCACCTCTTCGCAAGTGTTCAACCCACAAACGGAAATCTTAGCCGTGGCGTCTCACACGATGGACGACGCTGTCAAATTAGTAAGGGAGATTTTTTTTCTCTGTTCTGACACTTATCAAGTGGACTGAGAGACAAAATATGTTTTGTGTTTATTTATTTTTTTTATTTTTTTTATGCAATGTGGAAAGGTAAAAGTGGTTGTAAACCTCAGATAAGAAATATGAGCAAAGCATATTCCTCTATAGCAGGGATATGCCATTAGCAGACCTCCAGCTGTTGCAAAACTACAAGTCCCATCATGCCTCTGCCTCTGGGTGTCATGCTTGTTGCCGTCAGTCTTGCTATGCCTCATGGGACTTGTAGTTCTGCAAGAATGACAGCCACAAGCATGACATCCAGATGCATGATGGGACTTGTAGTTTCGCAACAGCTGGAGGTCTGCTAATTGCATACCCATGCTTTATAGCAGGGATATGCAATTAGTGGACCTCCAGCTGTTGCAGAACTTCAAGTCCCATGAGGCATAGCAAGACTCTGACAGCCACAAGCATGATACCCAGAGGCAGAGGCATGATGGGACTTGTAGTTTTGCAACAGCTGGAGGTCTGCTAATTGCATACCCATGCTCTATAGCATGGGTGCCCAACGTGTGGCCCTCCAGCTGATGCAGAACCATGAGGCATTGCGAGGCTGACAGTTACAAGCATGACTCCCAAAGGCTGAGGCATGATGGGACTTGTAGTTCTGCAACAGCTTGAGGGCCACAGATTGAGCACCCATGCTTTATAGTTTGCACTTGTCTCAATCCAGAGCATGAAGTGGCATTTCTGTCTGCTGCGTTGTTCTTCTGCTATCAGCTTGTGTCCATTCTGACAAGTTTTCCTGGCACCAAGAGAAAAATGGTGACAGGAGAGGGAACTCCAGCGACTTAAAGCCTCAGCTGTGTGTGTGTGTGTGTATGTGTGTGGGGGGGGTTGGGTTGGGGGGTCTCTTTCCTGCAATCAACTCTCCTCACTGAGCTCTGCAGAGTGTAACTTCAGATCACCACCCATTTTTTTTTTTTTTTCTGAACTTTCACACAAGCTTTAAAAATTCTGCGCATTGAATGGATGTAGAGAAGAGGAGACTGCAGATAAACAGATGCAACTTGCGTAGGAGTTTTTTTTTTATTTTATTTCCATCGCTGTATCACCTGAGGCCCGTCACTTGACTTAGGTATATGGACACTTTAAAGTGGTTCTAAATCCTCAGGTTTTTTTAGGGTAAAAAAAATCGCTTCTGTGTCAGACTCCCCCCTAACCCCCCTTATACTTACCTGAGCCCCATTGCGATCCAGCACTGTGCATGAGACCCCCGGCTTTCCTGGCTTTGTCCATCCTCCCTTTTGGCCGATTAGTAGCAGCAGGAGCCATTGGCTCCCACTCCTGTTGATCAACTCCAGTGACGGGGGTGGGGGTGGCGGCTGAGTCCCTCTGTGTCAATGGATGCAGCAGCGGGTCTCCAAAGCAGCCCGCACAGGTGCCCCCATGGGAATCTGCTTTCTATTGGGGGCACCAGCAAGAGAGGAGGAGCCAGGAGAATCGGCAAGAGGAGGATCGAGCCGCTAAGTATAGACTTTTTTTTTTTTTTTTTTTGTTTACACTTTATAATCACTTTAAATTTCCATCAGTTTCTTACTGCTGTGTCTCCACTGGGGATACGCACCCTCTCTATTTGTCCTGATGACCACTGACACCAGGGTAGAAAGAAATGAGTACATCCCTACCTTTTTACAGTAGTCACTGGAGCCAGAGGCTCTTCCAATAGGGGCATGTGATCTGGTGACGGCCAAATCATTGTTCACATGCGAGTAATACAGCGGACACCCATGCAAGGGCTGTTTTTGCCCACTAGCGTTTACCTAAATGTGGTAGTGTGATCTTTTCGTGCATTGATATGTCAGATAGGCCTTGCCCCATGCTATGAAGAGTGCTTCAGAGCTCTGGTGCAGCTTTTCATGCAAAGAGTCTTGCCTGCTCTTTGGACAATCTGTGACGCGGTTTCTGTGGAGTAGAAGGAAGTGGGGCTTTTCGCTTCACATGTGGAACTTGTAGTGTTACCTGACGGTGGTAACTGATCTGTTTTGTTGTTTTCCTGCCAGGTTCACATTCCCTCCTTTACAGTCTTTTCAAACTTTCCGGTACAAGGCAAGAGCAAAAGAATTCACCTGGCCCGTGCAATGGATTTCTCCCCACACAGTGGCTTCTTCTCCATCGCAAACAACAGAGGTGAAGCTTTACTATACAGGTAAGTGTCCTTGGTGGGATACTGGGAGCCACACTGGATTTTCTGTATAGGAACTGGAGTAAAGTGTCTTTGGCCTAAAGCAGTGGTTCTCAAGCCTGTCCTCAAGTACCCAAAACAGGCCATGTTTTGTGAATTTTTGTAAGGCCCCTTTCACATCCGTGAGGATCCGCCCCGTGAACATCCGCTTGCTCAACAGGGAATCGCTCCGTTGATCCCCGCTGAGCCGGCGGATGACAGGGCTGTCCCTGCACACTGCAGGGACCGGCCTGTCAGATCTCCGCTCTCTATGGGGGATCGGATGAACACGGACCATCTGTCCGTGGTCATCCAATCCGCTCTGCAGACGGATAGAAAAATAGGATTTTTCTCCGTCTGCAGAATCGGACCATATCGGATGATATCGGGTGTCAGCGGATGTTCATCCACAGACACCCGCTATCCCATAGGGATCCATGTATTTCATCCGAAAACGGATGAATGAAATACGGACATACTGTCCGCTCCTGTGAAAGGGGCGTAAGATAAAATAGCTGTCCAAAATACCAAGCCATTGACTTTGATTTAAAGTACCTGTGCAAGCAAAAGGAAAACCTGCAAACATGGCCTGTTGTGGGGGTACTTATGGACGGGGTTGAGAACCACTGGCCTAAAGCAACCAGATTCTGACTGTCCAAGTTCTTGTTCAGATTAAAAAAAAAAAAAATGACAGCTGTAATTTCATTGGTTGTTACCAATAAAGTAGAAGCATTTTAACCGCTTCAGCCCAGCAAGATTTTACCCCCTTCCTGACCAGAGCAGTTTTTGTGATTCGGCACTGCGTCGCTTTAACTGACAATTGCGCGGTCGTGCGACATTGTACCCAAACAAAATTGACGTCCTAACCCCCCCCCGCAAATAGAGTTCTCTTCTGGTGGTATTTGATCACCTCTGCGGTTTTAATTTTTTGCGCTATAAACAAAAAGAGCGACAATTTTGAAAAAAAAACGCAATATTTTTTACTTTTTGCTATAATAAATATCCCCCAAAAATATATAATAAAAACTATATTTTTTTTCATCAATTTAGGCCTATATGTATTCTTCATATTTTTGGTAAAAAAAAAAAAAATTGCAATTGGTTTGCGCAAAAGTTATAGTGTCTACAAAATAGGGGATACTTTTATGGCATTTTTATTACTAATTTTCTTTTTTTTTTTTATTAGTAATGGTGGCAATCTGCGATTTTTATCTTGACTGTGACATTATGGCAGACACATTGGACACTTTTGACACTATTTTGGAGCCATTGTCATTTATACATTTATCCTTTAAAAATGCACTGATTACTATGTAAATGACACTGGCAGGGAAGGGGTTCAACACTAGGAGTTAAGTGTGTCCTAGGGAGTGATTCTAACTGTGGGGAGGATGGGCTACCTAGGACATGACAGCAATCACTGCTCCCGATGACAGGGAGCAGTAGATCCCTGTCGTGATACAAGGCAGAACGGGGAAATGCCTCTTTACATAGGCATCTCCCCATTCAACCTCTCCACACTGCAATCACAGGCTGCCAGCGAACATCGTGTACCCGGGACCCGTGGGCATGCTCCTGCAGCGTGCATCGGGTGAGCCCGAAAGGCGGCAAATTTAAAGGGATGTACCTATATGCTCATTTGCATGCCTGTCCCATTCTGCCGACGTATATATATGTGTGCGGCGGTCGGCAGGTGGTTAAAGCACCTGTGCAAGCAAAAGGAAAACCTGCAAACATGGCCTGTTGGGGGTACTTGAGGACGGGGTTGAGAACCACTGTCCTAAAGCAACACGATTCTGACTGTCCAAGTTCTTGTTCAGATTAAAAAAATGACAGCTGTAATTTTATTGGTTGTTGCCAATAAAGTAGAAGCATTTTAATATAGTAGCAGTTTATTATTTACTAATACATTTTATTATATGTTTTATTATCATTATATTTTATTATGTAATATATATTTTTTATTTATTAAGATTATTATTGTTTTTATTCTATTTTTTTTTTTTTTTTGTCCTACTGACTCAATGTCATTGACTGTAACATTTTTATCTTTGCCTAGATTAAAGCATTACTCCGATTTCTAACAACAGAAAGACAAATTGGTAAGTTGCTGTACAGATGTAAATTTCATGAATCTTAAAGAGGTAGCCTACCCCAAAATAATAAAGTGCTGCAGGTTTTAAATATTCCACAGATCTCTTATGTTTCTAGAAGTTTGAAGTGGCAGCATCTCTGCACCCAATTTCCCAGCCCTGCCCCGTGTCTTGGCCTGTATAAGGATGTCCCAGTACGCTACAGCAGTGGTCATCAACCCTGCCCTTGGGGCCCACTAACAGGCCAGGCTTTATGTATTACCTTGGGGAGATGCAGACTAGAATACTGCAATCACTGAGCAGCAAATGATATCACCTGTCATGTATTTCAGTTATCTTGCACACCTGGCCTGTTAGTGGGCCCTGAGGACAGGGTTGATGACCACTGTGCTACAGGATGCTACGGGGAAGCCAAGCTCATTGAGGAGAGGATCTGCTTGTAGTACAGTGCCTTGAAAAAGTATTCATACCCCTTGAAATTTTCCACAGTTTGTCATGTTACAACCAAAACCGTATATGTATGTTATTGGGATTTTATGTGATGGACCAACACAAAGTGGCACATAATTGTGATGTGTAAGGAAAATGATAAATGGTTTATACATTTTTTTTT
>NW_027507789.1:21494233-21609233 GCF_037356315.1 Lithobates pipiens
AGCACATTGAGGACATGGAAAGTGCATGCAGGTAGTATCCTGGCAGGGATTTAAACTAAGGACCCCTGTGCTGAAAGAAGTGCTAACCACTAAGCCGCTGTGTCAGCTGGCAGGAGAAGGAGGCTGTGACCATGTGACCTCTCCGGTTAGGAGGCTGTGACCATGTGACCTCTCCGGTTAGGAGGCTGTGACCTCTCCGGTTAGGAGGCTGTGACCATGTGACCTCTCCGGTTACATCCTCCTCCTCCTGCCAGCTGACACAGCGGCTTAGTGGTTAGCACTTCTTCCATGCAGTGCTGGGGTCCTCCAATTTTACATCCCAGCCAGGATACTACCTGTGTGGGTACACACAGCCCTCACAGGGGCTATGCATTGTGAAATAGACTTTACTGTGCATTTAGGTGATTTGTTAAACATGCCAAGAGCTGAATTGTTAGAAAGATTTTTCTGTGTTAATAGACTTTCTGTTGCATTTATAACATGAGAATCATTTGTACAGTAGTGTAATATCACTATGATGAACATGGGGAAAATAAATGTATTTTTTGATATTTACATATTGCCATTCCCTGAATTTCTTTGTGAGAAATAAAAAAGAAGAAAAAAAAAAAAAACAGCGCACACTGTCATACTTGCCTACTTGCCTCTCTCCGACACAATATCACCGCAGACACATTCCGTGTCATCTAATCCAAGGCTTGACAGTTTTGCTTTGATTCTATGAGCCAGCTAAAAAAGTTAGGAGCCTTTTTTTTTTTTACCGTTTTAACCCCGGACGATTATACCCCCTTCCTGACCAGAGCCCTTTTTGTGATTCGGCACTGCGTCGCTTTAAAGCGGAGGTTCACACAAAAATTGAACCTCCACTTTTCGGAAGCCTCCCCCCCCCTCCGGTGTCACATTTGCCACCTTTCAGGGGGGAGGGGGGTGCAGACGCCTGTCTAAGACAGTGTATATTCAGTAAAGATACATAGAAATAGGATATAAGACCCTCCTGTGTTTTGCTGTGCTGCAGCAGACCAAAAATAGGAGTTTTGGAAAAGAGAATTCGGAGGGGTAAATTTCGTGCCTGCATCGCATGGGGCAGCTGCAAATAGAAATGCATAGATTGTGGTAGAAGGTACAGAGACCATACCTCCCAACATTTTGAGATGGGAATGAGGGACACCTACTAGCAAATATATGTAGGCATAGGACACGCCCCCTGCCACACCCCCTTAACCACTGACCGGCTCATGCACATCTACGTCGGCACTTTGAAGATGGATATCTCGGTAACGGCAGCAGCTGCTGCCACAACCAAGGCATCCATCTTTTGAGCCAGCGGTCCTGTATATGATAATGGTGGTCTCTGTGGCGGATTCACCGCAAGATCACCGTTATTGGCGGCAGGGGAAGGGGCTGCCCCCCCTCTCGCAGCTCTCCCGCGCCCTCTGATTACCGGAGCCGTCGGCAGCGGCGGAGGCAATCTGGTCCTTGTCGTGGCTGGGTATGGAGACAAGTGAGGGGAAGATGGTCCCCACCGGTCTCCATACCATAGCAGGGCGGAAGCGACATCAAAACGTCACTTCCATCCATATGTTTTAAAGGGCCATTTTTTGGCTGTCATATTTTCAAATGGCCACATACAGAGCACCAACACTATCAGACGTTCTACGAGCAAAAATGACACATCTCATTTCACAGCCACCTATTACATTTTTGAAGGCCCTGGAGCACCAGGACAATGGAATTGCCCACAAAATGACCCCATTTTGGAAAGCAAACACCCCAACATATAATCTGTGAGGCATAATGAGTCTTTTGAACAGTTCATTTTTTTTTTTCAGAAGTTTTTGGAAAATGTGGAAAAAAATGAAAACGCATTTATTTTTTATTTTTTTTACACAAAGTTGTCAATTTATAAGATATTTCTAACACATAGCATGTATATAGCAATAATTACACCCCAAAACACATTTTGCTACTCTTTCCGAGTATGGCGATACCACATGTGTAGGACTTTTACACAGCCTGGCCACATAGAGAGGCCGAACATTGAAGTAGTACGTTTAGGCGTTCTAGGAGCATAAATTACACATCTCATTTCATTCCTACCCATCACAATTTTGAAGGTCCTGGAGCACCAGGACAGTGAAATTACCCACAAAATGACCCCATTTTGGAAAGCAAACACCCCAACGTATATTCTATGAGGCATGGGCTGCAAATAGGTACTCGGGTACTCTGATGGGCTGCAGATAGGTACTCTGATGGGCTGGTGACAGGTACTTGAGTACTCTGATGGCCTGGTGACAAGTACTCGGGTACTCTGATGGCCTGGTGACAGGTTCTCTGTTGGCCTGGTGACTGGTATTTGGGTACTCTGAAGGGCGGTGATAGGTACTCAGGTACTTATATGGACTGTTACAGGTACTCGGGTACTCAGATGGACTGGGACAGGTACTCAGATGAACTGTGACAGGTATTCGGGTACTCTGATGGGCTGTGACAGGTACTCAGGTACTCTGATGGGCTGTGACAGGTACTCGGGTACTCTGATGGGCTGTGACAGGTACTCGGGTACTCTGATGGGCTGTGACAGGTACTCGGGTACTCTGATGGGCTGTGACAGGTACTCGGGTACTCTGATGGGCTGTGACAGGTACTCGGTTACTCTGATGGGCTGTGACAGGTACTCGGGTACTCTGATGGGCTGTGACAGGTACTCGGGTACTCTGATGGGCTGTGACAGGTACTCGGGTACTCTGATGGACTGTGACAGGTACTCGGGTACTCTGATGGGCTGTGACAGGTACTCGGGTACTCTGATGGGCTGTGACAGGTACTCGGTTACTCTGATGGGCTGTGACAGGTACTCGGGTACTCTGATGGGCTGTGACAGGTACTCGGGTACTCTGAAGGACTGTGAGTGACAGGTACTATGATGGGTGGTGACAGGTCCTCTTTATTGGGGGAGGGGGGGGGGGAGAATCAGTGTGGTTGGTATACACTGTAAGCGGTAACGAGATGTTACCGCAATCTCCTCCTCACGAACCCGGTAACATCTCGTTACCCCGGTTTGTTTACATTTAGTGAACGGCTCAGAAAGGATCACAGCCAATCACGTGGGTAAACAGCCAGCCAATGGCTGTTTACCAGCGTCGGTGACGAGCAGTGTTCCTGGGAACAGACGCAGAGCGATCATGCACCGTGCACAGTGGGGGTGTAACGATCTGTGATCAGCCGTGACTTCATCACGGCCGATCACGTGGTAAACAGCCATGCCCAATGGCTGTTCACCCCCTTCGGTGGCGAGCGGTGTCTCCGTAACACGCCGCCACCGAAGGAACAGGGATGCGCACGGTCACGCGCATTCGCTGTTTAAACGGGAGGACGTCATATGTCGGCCTCCCGCCACAATAGGTGCGCCGCCTGGCCGTCATTTGATGGCCGGCGGTCAGCAACCAGTTAAAATTTACAAATGCAGCAATTTAGAATTTGGATGAAAAGTTTAGCACTGGGAAACACTGTTTGAAAGATTAAAAAGTCAATTTTATATACAAAGATATAGATCAGACCAAAATAAGGGACAAATGAGAAGGTATGAGGGGCAGAGGGACATTGCTGCAAATCCGGGACAGTCCCTCCAAATCCGGGACAGTTGGGAGGTATGACAGAGACTGCAAGGAGGAAAAGAATAACAGCTGACCAGCTTGTTCATTTTTGCTTGGGTTCATTTTTTTTAATGCCAGGGTCACTTTATTGCCTATAGCCTTGGAATGAGATGTCCAAGAAGATCACATAGGGGGGTGAAGGTCAGAAGTCCACAAACAATCTCTCTTCTACAATTGAGCCACCTCTAATCAGTGATTCCTTTTCGAATCATCTTATTATGGTCAGAGAGGGAAAGAGGAGAGAGCTTGATTGCCTAGTGGGTGAGCCTCAGCAACTAATTACAACTGTCATACGTGTTTCAATAGACGAGCGACACTAATTGCTTTCTGTACACAATCTGCAACCTGCCTACAGTATTGTACTGAGAAGCAGTACGACCAATCCATAATCTTTGCTGCTCCATTAGAATTGGCACACAAAGTTGGACCGGTGCGCTTTCTATGCCAAGGCTGCTGCGTTGGCCCCCGTCTGGCTCCGGAGAGACCAGATCTGTACAATCAATATATCTGTCTTCTGCAGGTGTCTGGGCCTGGGAAGAGGATTTTTATTTTTTTTTTATTTATTTTTTTTAAAAGCGCCCGGCAGCAGTCTGTGTGCTTGCATTGATGATCAGGCACAATATTTCCCCCCCGGCTGCTTGGCAGTGAAAGGATTAATTAATTTCAACGCTGGAAGAAGCACTGGCTGTCATTAAATGCCAGGCTGAATACATAAAAACAAGAGGGATTATCATACAAGGTGAATTTATTTGGCTCGGTTGGTAATTATCTCACATATGAATGAATTTGGATATGGCAGGGAACAGCAGACGCCGTCTGCCATTGGACCACAAGATGGCGCTGTTGTTGTTTATTGCCTCCCAAGCAGGACAACCAAAATCACAAAGTCCATTCTTTGAAATAAAGTTGGAGCCTTTTTATATATATATATATATATATATATATATATATATATATATGTGTGGATGCATTTTTAGCACATATAGCGCCAACAGTTTGCGCAGCACTTTACAACATGAGGGCAGATAGTACAATTACAATACAGTCCAATACAGGAGGAATCAGAGGGCCCTGCTCGTCAGAGCTTACAATCTAGAAAATGTGCTTTATTTTTTGTTGTTCCTGCAGCTGGCACATAAATCATTATTTTCTCTGGGGGGTTGGGGGTGTTGGCCTTGGGCAACTATTGGAAAATACTTAACCACTTAAGGACCAGAAGGATTTACCCCCTTAATAACCAGGCTATCACTTTAACTGACAATTGCGCAGTCGTGCGACGCTGTACCCAAACAAAATTGATGTCCTTTTTTTCCCCCCTCACAAATAGAGCTTTCTTTTGATGGTATTTTTTTATTTTTATTTTTTTTGCGCTATAAACAAAAAAAGAGTGTACATTTTGGGAAAAAAAGCAATATTTATTACTTTTTTTCTATAATAAATATCCCCCCCCCCAAAAAAATATTTAAAAAAATTAATTTATTCCTCAGGCCGATATATATTCTTCTTCTTCATATTTTTGGTAAAAAAAAAAAAAGCGTATATTGATTGGTTTGCGCAAAAGTTTTAGCTTCTACAAAATAGGGATAAGATTTATGTAATTTTTATTATTATTATTTTTTTAGTAATGGCGGTGATCTGCGATTTTTTGCGGAACTGCGACATTGCGGTGGACAGATCGGAGTTTCCTTCTTCTCTAAGCCAAAATTCCCCATAGTAAAGATCCTCCCCCCAGAACACAGCTTCCTGCCCCCTCCAATAAAAACCTATCAACAGACCAGGTAGTTCAGAACAAGGGGAAGCCCTCTCTTGACTGTGTCATGTGACCGAAGCTGAGGAGGAGGTAAAGAGGTGCCATCTCTGAACCGTTGTTGTCAGTAGCAGGAGTGACCACTGCAGCATTTTGGGTGTGCACCCAGAGTCAGTGCTAGCTGCAGTACTGCAGATGCTCCCAGGAAAAAGATATTTGGACCCCCCTATCCCCCCCATTATCTACACCCCTACCTGCAGCCTGTTTGAATACCTCAATTGTAAGGACCTGATCTGCTGATATCCATGAATTTAAGATAGCCAGCATAGCAATATCTAGCTGTCTTCCTGTAGCAGTGGCTCCCTATTAAACACAATTTGGATGAATTGGCCAACACAGTGGTTAGCACTAGAGTCATTGGTGCGAATCCCAACCACGGCACTACCTGGCTGGAGTTTGCCTGTCCTCCCTGTGCCTGTGTAGGTTTCCTCCCATATGCCAAAGTCGTGATAATAATTTAATTGGCTCTACAATGTGTCTGTATGAATATGAGTTAGGGATTTTAGATTGTAAGCTCTTTGAGGGTGGGGACTGATGTGAACGCACAGTGGCGTCAATAGGGTTGGTGTCACCCGGTGTGGTAAAACATGGTGTCACCCCTCAGTAGAGACACCCATTAAGTTTAAACCCCCTCCATCAGTATTGACCCCCTCCCTCAGTATAAACCCCCCTCAGTACAGACCCCCCTCCATCAGTACAGATTCCTCCATCCGTATAGACTCCTCCTCCCTCAATACAGACCCCACCTCCCTCAGTACAGCTGCCCCCTTCCATTAGTACAGACCCCCCCCCCCCCTCCATCATTACAGACCCCCCTCAGTACAGACCACCCCTCTCCCTCAGTACAGACCCCCTCTCAGTGCGGACCACCCCCCTCCCTCAGTATAGACCCCCCTTAGTACAGACCCCCCCTCCATCAGTACAGATTCCTCCATCAGTATAGACTCCCCCTCCATCAGTACAGACCCACCTCTCTTAGTACAGCTGACCCCCTCTCCATCAGTACAGAGCCCCTTCGGAACAGCCCCCCCTCCATCAGCACAGACCCCTTCTCCTTCAATACAGACCCCACCTCTCTTAGTACACCTACCCCCTTCCATCAGTACAAACCGCCCCTCCATCAATACAGACCCCACCTCTCTTAGTACAGCTGCCCCCCTCCATCAGTACAAAGCCCCCCTCAGTACAGACCACCCCCCTCCATCACTAAAGACCCACCTCAGTACAGACCACCCCCTTCATCAGTACAGACCACCCCACTCCATCGGTACAGACCCCCCTCAGAATAGACCAACCCCTCCATCAGTACAGATCCATCCCCTTCAGTACAGACAACCCCCCTCCATTAGTAAAGACCCCCTCAGTACAAACCACCCCCTCCAGCAGTACAGACCCCCCTCTCAGGATAAACCACTCCCCTCCTCCATTAGTACAAACCCCCTTAGGACAAACTACCCCCATCCTCCATCAGTACAGACCTCCCTCCCCTCATGCACCCGGGCGGTGGACGGAGGAGGATTCAGTGTGCAGCTGCCCCGGAGAGTTGCTTGCTCAGACTGTCGCTCTCCAGGCGACGGGCTTGTGAAAAGAGGCAGCCATATCACCAGTGAGAGTGAGACTGAGCAGTCTCACTCAGCGCGGCGTCGGCTTGTTCCATCTGAAAAGAGCCCTAGACCCAGGACCCTCCACTGTCCTCAGGATGGTGTCACTCTCTGCGAGTGTCACCCCCACCCCCTCCCCCCCCCCAAGCGACACCACTATGAATGTACAATATATATGTAAAGTGCTGCATAAATTGATGGCTCTATAAAAGTACCTGTAATAAATAAAAAAATTAGAATGCAGATTGTGAACTGCAACTCATATTCAATGTCCAAGTTTTTCGAATTAGGAGGCCAACAAAGGTTTCATAGGTGTGATGGTCAAACTTGCGTAACTGAAACTCATGCATTAGTATATAAAGTATTTCCTTGCAACAGTGTCGCATAAGTGATCTGCAAGGGACAAAATATGTCTGCAAAAGCAACTCCACTTTTTCTAACTGATATAAATAAGTGCTATACGTGCCATATGGTAATTACATTGTATTGAAAAAAATTAAATTCAAATAGAACCTCCTTGCAATCATGGCAACAGTGAGTGTGTTGTATACACCGAGTACAAAGAGGCAACAAAAATCTCTCCTCTTATTTTTCTAATTATATCGCTGCTTTTCCCAGAAGCCTCAGCAGTGCAAATCGCTGGCCTGTATAAAGGGAACAGTGGCTGCCGCCTTTTGTCTTCTAACTGAGACTGATCAGGTGGAGATCATGAAGGAAGACCCTTCCACCAAGCAGGCGCTTTACTTAAAAATGCTGGAAAGGTTAATATCAGTAGCATTGATACAAAAAAAAAAAAAGGTTCAGAATATAAATGTCTATTGCATTAGGGTGTGCAACCCAAAGCTCAAACACATACTACCAATCACTCACCGTGTTCATTCAGAAAGGGAAGGGGCTGGTAAATTACATTATTTACCGGTCCCTTCCGCCACTCATCCTAAAACATGCCCGCAGCTACACATGTACAGTTTGTTTCCTTCCGAAGCGAAAATTTCGGACAAATTTTTAATTATTCTGGAATTTAGAAAAACTCAAGATACACTATTAATGGCCTCCCCTCTAGTATATCATCACAGCGCTCAATCACCCCAACCCTTCCTATTCTGGAATTTAAATGCATCCGAATTACAATAGTAACAAATTTAAACGAATCTGAAATAACAATTCGAATCGAACAAAAAAAAAGGAGGGAATTCAGTTCAAATCGAATTAAAAAACAAATTTGAAACATTTGAAAACAAAAGATTATAATAGAATAGAAAATAAAAGAATGGAATAGAACAGAAAATAAGAGAATAGAATATAAAAGAAAAGAAAAACAATATAATATATATCTATCCTCCCCATGGGTGCCTCCCACCCAATGAACAGCAATTGTCTATGCCCCAATACCATCATATTACCTATTTAAGGGTAAGAGTGTTAGGACTAAGGTTTTTGTTCCTCCTCTTCCCGGTATAATTAATTACCATTAATTACTAATTTATATTATGTTATATTTTAGGCACTTCCAATAAACAGCTCCAGATGAGTGGATCATCTTCCACGAAACGCGTTGAGCCTATATACTTGCTGCCATGCCACAGCATTATTATATTTATCATGGGTGCCTAATATTTGAGTCATTAACCCTATTCTGGTTTTATTTATCTATTTAGTTGCTGGGGGTAGTGTTTATGTTATTATCAGTGATCAGGTACTACATTATTTACTATGCTACTATTTATTATTAATGTGATTTAATAATATTATGTCTTACTGTATAATATATGTATGAATTACAATGTTTGTATCATCAAATGCACTGTGCTCCCATAGGGTATTAATAAATATTTATCTTTTTTACCCTATGTTAATGACTCGTTATGCCGTAGTGTGTTGTTTCATGTAAAGTCCCAATTGCCCCTCTTGCCCATATTTCCCATCCTGATCTTAATATAATATATATATATATTGTATAAAACCATCTTACGAAATTCGAATTTCATATAGAATGAATTTGAATTTAAATAGAATAGAAAAACAATAGAACAGAATAGAATAAAATATAATATCTATATATAACCATCTTCTGAAATTCGAATTTCGTATAGAATGAATTTGAATAGAATAGAATAGAAAAGCAATAGAACAGAATAAAAATAAATATATATATATATATAAAACCATCTTTGGAAATTCAAATTTCATATAGAATGAATTTGAATAGAAAAGATTAGAATAGAATAGAAAGGTAATAGCACAGAATAAAATATAATATAATATAATATATATATCTCACCATCTTCGGAAATTCGAATTTCATATAGAATGTATTCAAATTTGAATAGAAAAGATTAGAATAGAATAGAAAATAATAGAAAAGAATAGAATAGAAAAGCAATAGAACAGAATAAAATATTATATATATATATATATATATATATATATATATATATATATATATATATATATAAAAACCATCTTCAGAAATTCAAATGTATTTCATATAGAATGACTTTGAATTTGAATAGGAAAGATTAGAATAGAATAGAAAATACTAGAAAAGAATAGAATAGAAAAGCAATAGAACAGAATAAATTATAATATATATATAAAAGCATCTTTGGAAATTCGAATTTCATATAGAATGACTTTGAATTTGAAAAGATAAGATTTGAATATAATAGAAAATAATAGATTAGAAAAACAATTAATATAGAATAGAATAAAATAGAATAGAACCGTTATTTTTTTTCTATTTTAATCTTTAATTCTTTTATATTCTTTTCTATTCTATCCTCTTAGTTTCTATCCTTTTCTGCTATTTTGGTGGTTCTATAGTATATTCTTTTTATTTTAATCTATTTATTTCCATTGTTTTTCTGTTGTATTCTTTTCTATTCTATTCTTTTCTATTCAAATTCAAATTTTTTTCCAATTTGGGTAATTTTTTTAAAATTCGGTCAAATTGTTTCGAATGCTGCTGAATTTTATCGAATTCGGTATTTTTTTTTTCATAGTCGAATTTGAATGCGAAGCAAATTCCGAAAACAAATTAAACAAATGCAACAAATTTAACTAAACTAACAGTAAAATAACGAATCGAAACAAAACTAAACAAATTTTTTTTTTGTCCTGTAGATGTCTACCCGCAGCCACAGCCGGTAGGAGAGGAGAGGAGGGAAGCGCTGCGGCAGGATGGAGAGGGGGAAGCCAGGGCAGCAGGGGGAATCTGTGCTGCACAGGGAGATTAGGGTGTGCCTGGGCACACGTGGTACACCCTGTGCACACGCCTATGGTACTGAATCTGCAATAATAATAATATTGAACTCTTTTATATGTATTAAGAGGAGCTCCAGGCCCCCTCAAAAAAATTCAAAGTCAGCAGCTACAAATACTGTAGCTGTTGAATTTCAGTACAAGGCTCCATGTACACCGGACGTTAAAATAACGTTATAAAAACACCAGTAGCTTTGCAGTGAGTCTTTCAACGTTTTCTTAAAATGTTTGCAATAGCGTTTATTAGTGTTTTTGCCTTCCCCTTTTGGGTGGAGCTCCGCTTTAAAGTGGTATATCAGTTTGTAATCACTTCCAGGGCTGATTGAATCACTTTTCTTTTAATCCTCACCTATGCTCCTATTTAAGCTGGTGCCATGATGGGTGCCCCAAGTTTCCAGTGGCAGGGCGGCTCCTTTCTCTTGCAGCATCCTATGGAGCCATTTGTCTTTGCAGGAGACAGAGTTCTGTCTCTCTACACTGTGTGTATCAAGAGAAACACACAGCCTTATAGTCTAGCATGGCAAGGTCCTCCCCTGTTCCTCCCCCCCTAACAGACTGGCTCAAAACCGCCCTGTTAGCCCGTTCCTATAAAAAACGTAAGTTCAGGGAAGCAGCACTGCGAGAGCAGGAGCCAGCAGCACTGGAAGTTGTAAACTGCAAGTGCTGAGGTAAGAATTTTAACAAAGAGTTTGCTGAGCAATGTTAATTTTATTGTGCTCAATATCAGTGGCGGCTGGTGTTTTTTTTTTGGGGGGGGGGGGGTACGGCACTAACACACATACACACACACACACACACACACACACATACACACGCACACCGGACAGCCGGGGATGTGGCACTAGTTGGTCTTTACCCCATCTAGGTGGCGAGGTGCAGGCAGAGGCTCTGATGTCCCCTCCAGCACGGCGGGTGGCAAGGTGGAAGCAGCGGCCCTGGTATCTCCTTTAGTGATGGCCGAACGGTTCGCCCGGCGGTCGTTTCGCGGCGAATTTCCGACTTTCGCCGTCCGCGGGTTCGAACGCCTTTTTCCGTCGTTCGCCCCGGCGGACTTACGTGTTTAATGTATACAAGAACTTTAACCTTTCGTGACACGTTTATCATGTGTTACAGGACAACCAATTGAGACATGACAGCTCATGGACACTTGGACATTCCCCCTAACCTATAAATACACCCGATCCGGTGGCCATTTTACATTCTTTCTTCTGTCACTGTAGGGAAAGGATCCTGTGTGGAGTAGGGACAGAGAAAACGCTAGCTATTTGGTACACAAAAGTTCTTTTCAGGACTGGTATAGGTGTTAGGTCAGCAGCCTGAGTTTCTTTTGTCAGTTTAGATAAAGGGACAGAGCGCTGTATGCTGCTATTTTAGGGACAGCTCAGCCAGATTAGTCTTTCTTCATCATCATCATCATCATCATCATTAGCTGTTACTATCAGGTCCACAAAAGAGCTGTTCCAGCTAATCGTTCCAGCCTACTCTTTTTTGCCAATTTGTATAGGGACAGGCAGGAAGCAGTGTGTCAGGCAGTGAGGATAATTTTAAAGACTTGCTGTTACTATTAGTTCCACAAAGGTTCTTTTCAGGACTGGTATCAGTGGTACGGTAATAGGCTTGTACACGTATAATATTCTTTCTTCCAAATATAGAAAGAATATTATACTTGACTGCTGCCCTTCTGCTGCAGTCTGCTAATCATTCACAACTCACTTGTTCCACAAAGCTCTTTATCAGGACTGGTAACTTGGTCTGTCTAGGGTGCTACGGTACATAGGCTTGGGTGCGGTACAGTCTGCTGTTCTGTAAGGACCGCTATCGGTCCACAATACATAGGGTTGCCGTGCACTACTGCTGACCGCTGCCCTATACTGCAGCAGTCCTTCAGCGGTATAGGGACTGACGCACAGTCTGCTAAACACTAATACACAACCTGCTTGGTCCACAAAAGTTCTTATAAGGACTGGTAACTTGGTATAGGGTGCTACGGTACATAGGCCTGAGTGCAGTACAGTCTGCTGTTCTGTAAGGACCGCTATCGGTCCACAATACATAGGGTTGCCGTGCACTACTGCTGACCGCTGCCCTATACTGCAGCAGTCCTTCATTGGTATAGGGACTGACGTACAGTCTGCTAATCACTAACACACAACCTGCTTGGTCCACAAAAGTTCTTATAAGGACTGGTAACTTGGTATAGGGTGCTACGGTACATAGGCCTGAGTGCAGTACAGTCTGCTGTTCTGTAAGGACCGCTATCGGTCCACAATACATAGGGTTGCCGTGCACTACTGCTGACCGCTGCCCTATACTGCAGCAGTCCTTCATTGGTATAGGGACTGACGTACAGTCTGCTAATCACTAACACACAACCTGCTTGGTCCACAAAAGTTCTTATAAGGACTGGTAACTTGGTATAGGGTGCTACGGTACATAGGCCTGAGTGCGTTACAGTCTGCTGTTCTGTAAGGACCGCTATCGGTCCACAATACATAGGGTTGCCGTGCACTACTGCTGACCGCTGCCCTATACTGCAGCAGTCCTTCAGCGGTATAGGGACTGACGCACAGTCTGCTAAACACTAACACACAACCTGCTTGGTCCACAAAAGTTTTTATAAGGACTGGTAACTTGGTATAGGGTGCTACGGTACATAGGCCTGAGTGCAGTACAGTCTGCTGTTCTGTAAGGACCGCTATCGGTCCACAATACATAGGGTTGCCGTGCACTACTGCTGACCGCTGCCCTATACTGCAGCAGTCCTTCATTGGTATAGGGACTGACGTACAGTCTGCTAATCACTAACACACAACCTGCTTGGTCCACAAAAGTTCTTATAAGGACTGGTAACTTGGTATAGGGTGCTACGGTACATAGGCCTGAGTGCGTTACAGTCTGCTGTTCTGTAAGGACCGCTATCGGTCCACAATACATAGGGTTGCCGTGCACTACTGCTGACCGCTGCCCTATACTGCAGCAGTCCTTCATTGGTATAGGGACTGACGTACAGTCTGCTAATCACTAACACACAACCTGCTTGGTCCACAAAAGTTCTTATAAGGACTGGTAACTTGGTATAGGGTGCTACGGTACATAGGCCTGAGTGCGTTACAGTCTGCTGTTCTGTAAGGACCGCTATCGGTCCACAATACATAGGGTTGCCGTGCACTACTGCTGACCGCTGCCCTATACTGCAGCAGTCCTTCATTGGTATAGGGACTGACGTACAGTCTGCTAATCACTAACACACAACCTGCTTGGTCCACAAAAGTTCTTATAAGGACTGGTAACTTGGTATAGGGTGCTACGGTACATAGGCCTGAGTGCGTTACAGTCTGCTGTTCTGTAAGGACCGCTATCGGTCCACAATACATAGGGTTGCCGTGCACTACTGCTGACCGCTGCCCTATACTGCAGCAGTCCTTCAGCGGTATAGGGACTGACGCACAGTCTGCTAAACACTAACACACAACCTGCTTGGTCCACAAAAGTTTTTATAAGGACTGGTAACTTGGTATAGGGTGCTACGGTACATAGGCCTGAGTGCAGTACAGTCTGCTGTTCTGTAAGGACCGCTATCGGTCCACAATACATAGGGTTGCCGTGCACTACTGCTGACCGCTGCCCTATACTGCAGCAGTCCTTCATTGGTATAGGGACTGACGTACAGTCTGCTAAACACTAACACACAACCTGCTTGGTCCACAAAAGTTTTTATAAGGACTGGTAACTTGGTATAGGGTGCTACGGTACATAGGCCTGAGTGCAGTACAGTCTGCTGTTCTGTAAGGACCGCTATCGGTCCACAATACATAGGGTTGCCGTGCACTACTGCTGACCGCTCACCTATACTGCAGCAGTCCTTCAGCGGTATAGGGACTGACGTACAGTCTGCTAATCACTAACACACAACCTGCTTGGTCCACAAAAGTTCTTATAAGGACTGGTAACTTGGTATAGGGTGCTACGGTACATAGGCCTGAGTGCGTTACAGTCTGCTGTTCTGTAAGGACCGCTATCGGTCCACAATACATAGGGTTGCCGTGCACTACTGCTGACCGCTGCCCTATACTGCAGCAGTCCTTCAGCGGTATAGGGACTGACGCACAGTCTGCTAAACACTAACACACAACCTGCTTGGTCCACAAAAGTTTTTATAAGGACTGGTAACTTGGTATAGGGTGCTACGGTACATAGGCCTGAGTGCAGTACAGTCTGCTGTTCTGTAAGGACCGCTATCGGTCCACAATACATAGGGTTGCCGTGCACTACTGCTGACCGCTGCCCTATACTGCAGCAGTCCTTCATTGGTATAGGGACTGACGTACAGTCTGCTAATCACTAACACACAACCTGCTTGGTCCACAAAAGTTCTTATAAGGACTGGTAACTTGGTATAGGGTGCTACGGTACATAGGCCTGAGTGCGTTACAGTCTGCTGTTCTGTAAGGACCGCTATCGGTCCACAATACATAGGGTTGCCGTGCACTACTGCTGACCGCTGCCCTATACTGCAGCAGTCCTTCAGCGGTATAGGGACTGACGTACAGTCTGCTAAACACTAATACACAACCTGCTTGGTCCACAAAAGTTCTTATAAGGACTGGTAACTTGGTATAGGGTGCTACGGTACATAGGCTTGAGTGCGGTACAGTCTGCTGTTCTGTAAGGACCGCTATCGGTCCACAATAGATAGGGTTGACGTGCACCACTGCTGACCGCTCACCTATACTGCAGCAGTCCTTCAGCGGTATAGGGACTGACGTACAGTCTGCTAATCACTAACACACAACCTGCTTGTTCCACAAAAGTTCTTATAAGGACTGGTAACTTGGTATAGGGTGCTACGGTACATAGGCCTGAGTGCGTTACAGTCTGCTGTTCTGTAAGGACCGCTATCGGTCCACAATACATAGGGTTGCCGTGCACTACTGCTGACCGCTGCCCTATACTGCAGCAGTCCTTCAGCGGTATAGGGACTGACGTACAGTCTGCTAAACACTAATACACAACCTGCTTGGTCCACAAAAGTTCTTATAAGGACTGGTAACTTGGTATAGGGTGCTACGGTACATAGGCTTGAGTGCGGTACAGTCTGCTGTTCTGTAAGGACCGCTATCGGTCCACAATAGATAGGGTTGACGTGCACCACTGCTGACCGCTCACCTATACTGCAGCAGTCCTTCAGCGGTATAGGGACTGACGTACAGTCTGCTAATCACTAACACACAACCTGCTTGTTCCACAAAAGTTCTTATAAGGACTGGTAACTTGGTATAGGGTGCTACGGTACATAGGCTTGAGTGCGGTACAGTCTGCTGTTCTGTAAGGACCGCTATCGGTCCACAATACATAGGGTTGCCGTGCACTACTGCTGACCGCTGCCCTATACTGCAGCAGTCCTTCATTGGTATAGGGACTGACGTACAGTCTGCTAATCACTAACACACAACCTGCTTGGTCCACAAAAGTTCTTATAAGGACTGGTAACTTGGTATAGGGTGCTACGGTACATAGGCTTGAGTGCGGTACAGTCTGCTGTTCTGTAAGGACCGCTATCGGTCCACAATACATAGGGTTGCCGTGCACTACTGCTGACCGCTCACCTATACTGCAGCAGTCCTTCAGCGGTATAGGGACTGACGTACAGTCTGCTAATCACTAACACACAACCTGCTTGTTCCACAAAAGTTCTTATAAGGACTGGTAACTTGGTATAGGGTGCTACGGTACATAGGCTTGAGTGCGGTACAGTCTGCTGTTCTGTAAGGACCGCTACTGGTCCACAATAGATAGGGTTGACGTGCACCACTGCTGACCGCTCACCTATACTGCAGCAGTCCTTCAGCGGTATAGGGACTAAGAGTTTTGTCACAGGGTCATTTAAAAAATGACATGCAGAGGAAGAGGCAGGCCCTTCCGCAGGGGTGGTAGGGGTAGGGCAGGAGCAACAGGCTTGAGCCAAAGTGGGAAGTTGCAGAAGGTGCGTTCAATTACTTTAAAGGATGCACCAGACTTGGTTGAGTGGCTCGCTCAGCCTTACTCTTCTGCACCCTCCTCATCCTCTCGATCTGCACCCTCTTCTTCACTCTCTGCTATGTGCACCCCCAAAGACACTACCACCAACAACACGACCACCACCACCACCACCACATACCTTCCGCTTGAGTCACTGGAATTATTTTCCGATCCATATCAAGAGGACATTTCTGATGCGCAGCCACTCTTGGTATTGGATCAGGAAGAGGAGGTAGCAACAAGCGCTACTCAGCAGTCTGACGCCAGTACCCAGATCAGCCCAAGGAGGAGGTTGGTCCCCGGTGTTGCTGCCTACTCTACTTATAGCGGTGGGGAAGGTGACGTTGATGATGACGTGTCTAGTGATGTCACGTGGGTGCCCACAAGAGAGGAAGAGGAGGGGAGTTCAGAGGGAGATATGGACCAGCAGATAGGGAGGAGAAGCAGCAATGACTTACATTGCACAGCAGGGACAAAGCAGACTGCAAATGTATCAGGAGCGAGTCATCGACCATGTACGGTCACATCTGGCGCTCCCAGGACACCGGCACATGGCTCCGCAGTGTGGGCTTTTTTTAACGTGTCCGCTGCTGACAATAGCGTTGCCATCTGCAATCTTTGCAGTCAACGCGTTAGTCGCGGTAAGCCCAATACTCACCTAGGGACGACCGCCTTAAGAAGGCACATGAGCAGCCATCACCGAGCCCAGTGGGAGCAACGGAACACACAAAGCCACACTGCAGGCTCTCACCGTCCAGCCTCGTCTTCTACTTCTCCTTCTCCTCTCTCCTCACAATTGTCCTCCACTCCACCTTCCATCACGCCAAGCTCACATTTTTCTGCAAAAAGGCAGGCTTCCGTGGGCCTAATGTTTGAGCGTAAAAAAATGATGACGCCGGATAACCCTCTTGCCCAACGGTTGGCGGCTGGCTTGTCAGAACTCATAGCCCGCCAACTACTGCCATATAAACTGGTGGACTCGGAGGCCTTTCGCAAATTTGTGGCCATTGGAACACCACAATGGAAGGTCCCAGGAAGGAAGTATTTCTCAGAGAAGGGCATCCCAGAGCTATATGGCCATGTTCAGCGGCAAGTGAATGTATCTCTGGCACACAGTGTCGGTGCCAAGATACATCTGACCACAGACACGTGGTCTAGCAAACACGGGCAGGGAAGGTATATCAGTTTTACTGCCCACTGGGTGAACCTTCTGACGGCCGTCAAGCATGTAACCCGTGGCACCCGTGTAGATTTGGTTTTACCGCCACGGATTGCATGCAGGCCTGACTCTTCTTCTCCTCCTCCTACTCCATCCTCCTCCCTCTCCTCCTCAGCTGCCTCCTCCTTTTCCGCTGCTAGCGTCTCTTCCACTGCACCGCCCAAGCTCCCCAGAACCTATTCCACATGCCAGGTGAGACGTTGCCATGCCGTGCTGCGTCTGTTGTGCCTGGAAGCAAAGAGCCACACTGGCCCGGCACTCCTTTCAGCTTTGCGTTCACAGGCAGATGAGTGGCTAACACCGCTCAATTTGACAGTTGGTAAAGTGGTGTGTGACAACGGTGCCAATCTGCTTAGCGCATTGAAACAGGGCAAAATCACGCACGTGCCGTGCATGGCACACGTCTTAAACTTGGTCGTGCAGCGATTCCTTGTCAAATACCCTGGGGTCCAGGACATCTTGCGGCAGGCAAGGAAAATCTCGGCCCATTTCAGAAGATCTTACACGGCCATGGCTCGCCTTGCTGACATTCAGCGGCGACACCATCTGCCGGTCAGACGTCTTATTTGCGATTGCCCGACGCGATGGAACTCAACCTTCTATATGCTTGATAGGCTGCTCCAGCAGAAACGTGCAGTTAACGTCTACCTGTATGAACTCTGCGAAAGAAACGGTTCTGGGGAGCTGGGTTTTTTTTCACCGCGCCAGTGGCTGCTCATGCGCGACACATGCAGACTTCTGCGGCCATTTGAGGAGATCACCAAACTGGTCAGTCGCAGCCATGGCGCCATCAGTGACATGGTACCTTATGCCTTCTTTCTGGAGCGTGCATTGCGTCGTGTCATTGATCAGGCTGTGGAGGAGCAGGAGCGGGAAGATGAGGAAGTCGCAATGCTGGATGAATTCCCAGGGGGGGCTACTCTATCTGAGACAAGTCAACAACAGGAGTCTGATGAGGAGTCAGAGGAGGATGGTGCCGGGGCGGATGAGCAGGAGCAAGAAGAGCATGCTTTAAACCTTTCTGGGATCCCTGTTGTGCGAGGATGGGGAGAGGAGAATGAAGAGGACGACATTATCCTGGATGATGAGCAGGAGCCAGGCCACCACACCGCTTCCACTTTAGTGCAAATGGGGGCCTTCATGCTCCAGTGTTTTAATAGGGACCCCCGTATAAAAAGCATGAGGGTCAAGGACCAGTACTGGGTGGCAACGTACTTAGACCCCCGGTACAAACACAAAATGGCGGAAATGTTACCGCCGTCGCAGAGGGCTGTCAGAATGCAGCACTTCCAGGCCTTGCTTCGAGAAATGCTGCATTCTGCTTTTGCGTGCGCTGGCAGAGGAGCAATTCCCACTCCCAGAGAAGGATTTGCGGGTACCAATCCAACAGCGCCTGCAAGAAGAGGCCGGTTTGAAGATGTGTTGGTGACTTCGGATATGAGGTCATTCTTTCAGCCGACCCATCGACAGGTGTCATCCGGATCCAGCATCAGGGAACGCCTAGACCGTCAGGTGTCCGACTACATTGGGTTAACGGCCGATGTGGACGCTCTGAGGAGTGATGAACCCCTAGACTACTGGGTGGGCAGGCTTGACCTCTGGCCAGAGCTTGCCCAATTTGCAATCGAACTGTTGGCTTGCCCCTCATCCAGTGTCCTGTCCGAAAGGACGTTCAGCGCAGCAGGGGGGATTGTGACCGATAAGCGTACTCGCCTAGCTCACCACAGTGTTAACTACCTCACATTTCTAAAAATGAATGAGGCATGGATCTCGGAGGAATTCAACACATGTGATCAGTAGACCATGTATATGTCTATAAACAATTTTTGGAATCAAGCACACAGACCTTCTTAATTCATTTGGCTCACTTCCCTGACCCAAAAAAGCACACCGTACTATATGCCCCTACCCTCCTCTTTGAAGAGGTTGAGCGGTGTCATATTTCTACTGGGGCTGCTTATTATGAGGGGTTCCCACCATCCCTGTGCTGTGCTGACTTCCTCCTGGGTGTTCTTATTATGAGGGGCTCCCACCATCCCTGTGCTGTGCTGACTTCCTCCTGGGGGTTCTTATTATGAGGGGATCACACCATCCCTGTGCTGTGCTGACTTCCTCCTGGGGCTGCTTACGGTGCTGCTGTCAGCGCTGTATGTCACGGAGCTGCTGTCAGCGCTGTATGTCACGGAGCTGCTGTCAGCGCTGTATGTCACGGAGCTGCTGTCAGCGCTGTATGTCACGGAGCTGCTGTCAGCGCTGTATGTCACGGAGCTGCTGTCAGCGCTGTATGTCACGGAGCTGCTGTCAGCGCTGTATGTCACGGAGCTGCTGTCAGCGCTGTATGTCACGGAGCTGCTGTCAGCGCTGTATGTCACGGAGCTGCTGTCAGCGCTGTATGTCACGGTGCTGCTGTCAGCGCTGTATGTCACGGAGCTGCTGTCAGCGCTGTATGTCACGGAGCTGCTGTCAGTGCTGTATGTCACGGAGCTGCTGTCAGCGCTGTATGTCACGGAGCTGCTGTCAGCGCTGTATGTCACGGAGCTGCTGTCAGTGCTGTATGTCACGGTGCTGCTGTCAGCGCTGTATGTCACGGAGCTGCTGTCAGCGCTGTATGTCACGGAGCTGCTGTCAGCGCTGTATGTCACGGAGCTGCTGTCAGCGCTGTATGTCACGGAGCTGCTGTCAGCGCTGTATGTCACGGAGCTGCTGTCAGCGCTGTATGTCACGGTGCTGATGTCAGTGCTCTGTATTACGGTGCTGCTGTCAGTGCTCTGTATCTCCTGCACCCTCTTGTTTGCCTACCCTGGTCCCTGACCTTCCCTCTCCTCCATTGCCTTCATTAGCTCCATAGTCCTGAATTGTCAGAACAATTTCCCAAATAAAAAAAAAATGCTTGTAGTTATCGATCCCAAATTCACCTCATACATGTATTATGCTATTGTCCAGGTGGTGGGACTACGTGCTACCCCCTAATAATTACCCCGTGGCCGCAAATTCGACCTAAAGGTTTGCGAAATTCGCCTCCCATTGAAGTCAATGGAGCCCGCGGCGAACGGTCGTTTTCGCGAACGTTTGTGTCCGTTCGCGTTTCGCGTTCGCGAAACGTCCCGTCGGAAGTTCGTCCATCACTAATCTCCTTCAGTACAGTGGGTGGTGAGGTGCAGGCAGCGGCTCCAGTATCCCCTCCAGCAGGGTGGGCGGCGGAGTGTGGGCAGCGGCTCTGGTATCCTCTCCAGCACAGTGGGTGGTGAGGTGCGAGTAGCGGCTCTGGTGCCCCTCCAGCATGGCAGGTGGCGAGATGCGAGCATCGGTCCTGGTGTTCCCTCTAGCACAGTGGGTGGCGAGGTGCCAGCAGTAGCTCTGGTGTCCCGTCCAGCATGGCGGGTGGCATGGTGTGGGCATCGGCTCTGGTGTCCCCTCCAGCACGGTGGGTGGTAAGGTGCGAGCAGCGGCTCTGGTGACCCTCCAGCATGGCGGGTGGCGTGGTGCGAGCAGCGGCTCCTGTGTCCGCTCCTCCAGCGGCTCCTGCCAAATGCGTCTCCACTCCCTTCCTCCTAAGCGCTAGGCGTCCAATAGGATTGCCTGACATTTTGGCCAATTGGGAAACAGGTCTCACGACCTGCTTCCTGATTGGTGGGGAGGAGTTTTTCATGTGAAAATAGCGAATATTCATTTCGCTATCTTACAGAACTGGGTGGGCTTGGGACGCAGTGCCCTGCGCCTGGAGCCCACACTTTTTGAAGCCTATTAGAGCCTCTGGGTCTAATCATGTGCTTCACACCGCCCCTTCTCCCCCATTGGAATCCATGGTCCGCCACCCTGTATGTAGATCAAGGGGCCGGAAGCATGGATATGGACGGGCCGCCACTGCTCAGTATGTTAAACTAATAAAAAAATAAAAAAAGAGCGAGAGTTTAATACTATAACATACCTCCCAACTTTCTGAGATGGGAATAAGGGACACCTATCAGAAAAAGTATGTGGGCCTAGGACACACCCCCTTGCCACGCCCCCTTAAAGGAGAATTGTACAAAAAAACAAGATTGGTTGAACCCACACGTGTTTTTTTTTTTACAACTACTATTCCGTTATATTGGCTTTTGGAATTTACAAATGCAGCAATTTAGAAATCAGATGAAAGGTTTAGCGCTGGAAAACACTTTTTGATAGATAAAAAGTGCATTTTATATACAACTATGTGGATCAGACCAAAATGTGGGACAAATAAGGAGGAATGAGGGACAGAGGGACATTGCTCCAAATCAGGGACAGTCGGGAGCTATGCTATAACTTTTTTTAAAAATAAAATTTCAGTTATTAAAAATATAGAAACCTCATGTTGCCACTAGATGTCACTGTTGCTTTTTTAAATAAAATACATATACAGTACATGTAACTTATATATATCTCAGTATACAAGATGCCTGTAGGGTTGATTTGATTTTCACAAGATGTTTTTAATCGGTACATATCAATCACATCTCGTGTTATTTATGCCCTTAGATGTTTGGGGTTCATGAAATTTGAAGACAAATGATTATTGATTTGTTCTTTAAATCAGCAGTCCCCCTTGTACTGCAGCACATTCACAACCCAGACCTGCTTGCATGGTGCCCACTCGCCACACTTCCTGTTATATGTTTCATTCTTGTACATGTTTTATTATACATCACACATTTTCAGCTTTTATGTTTGCCTAACTGTCATCTATATGGCGCCCGTACCCTTACCTGGCATCCAGATTCCAGCCAGAGCTTTTATTATATTGCAACTTACCAGTTCTTAGATGTGACGGCTGCATTTGTTTTCTTTTTAGGCTTTCTTTCTTTTGTTTTCACCTGGTGATCCAGCCAGTAAGTCCCCGTTCACACCGGTGCGGTTTGCCAATGACAGGTTGCACCCCATTGTCGGCAAATTCAAACAGCTGCGACTCTGAAAAAAAGGTTCCTGCGCTACTTTTTGCTGATTTCATTGTGACTTGCATTGACTTCTGTTATATGAAGTCGTAAGCCCAAATGAAATCCCACTGATGTGTGGCTTTGAAGTAGCGCAATCTCAAAGCTACAGCGGTGTGGATGGGGGGGGGGGGGGGGGGGGCGGTCTGTTGTTTTTCAAAAGAACAAGCTCTCTTGCAGTTTACAGGGATGAGACCAACTTTTTATCACTGACAGGGGTGCTTACAATGATCAGCTTTTATTTATTTATGTAAAACATTTACAGTGCAACAGGAAAGTATTCACAACGCTTCACTTTTTCCACATTTTGTTATGTTACAGCCTTATTCCAAAATGGATTATATTAATTATTTTCCTCAAAATTCTACAAACAATACCCCATAATGACTACGTGAAAGAAGTTGGTTTGAAATCTTTGAAGATGTATTAAAACGAAAATACTAAAAAAATCCCATGTACAGAAGTATTCACACTGTTTGCTCAATACTTGGTACTTCGGCACCAATTACAGCCTCAAGTCTTTTTGAGTATGATGTATGATGAGTATGATGTATGATGAGTATGATGTATGATGAGTATGATGTATGATGAGTAGGATGAGTATGATGTATGATGAGTATGATTCTACAAGCTTGGCACACCTATTTTTGGGCAGTTACTCCCATTCTTCTTTGCAGGACCTCTGAAGCTCCATCAGGTTGGATGGGTAGTGTCGGTGCACAGCCATTTTCAGATCTCTCCAGAGATGTTCAATCGAGTTCAAGTCTGGGCTCTGGCTGGGCCACTCAAGGACATTCACAGAGTTGTCCCGTAGCCACTCCTTTGTTATCTTGGCTGTGTACCTAGGGTCGTTGTCCTGTTGGAAGATGAACCTTCACCCCAGTCTGAGGTCCAGAGCTCTCTGGAGCAGGTTTTTATCAAGGATGTCTCTGTACATTGCTGCATGCATCTTTCCCTCAATCCTGACTAGTCTCCCAGTTCCTGTAGCTGAAAAACATCCACATAGCATGATGCTGCCACCACCATGCTTCACTGTAGGGATGATATTGGCCAGGTGATGAGCGGTGCCTGGTTTATTTCAGACATGACACTTACCATTCAGGCCAAAGAGTTCAATCGTTGTTTCATCGGACCAGAGAATTTTGTTTCCCATGGTCAGAGTCCTTCAGGGGCCTTTTTGCAAACTCCAGGTGGGCTATCATGCAGGGCTGGACTGGGACAGAAATTTGGCCCTGGACTTCATCCAGACCGGCCCACTTATATTTGGAGTGTCCCATCAGCACTCCCTTACATCAGAGTGTCCCATCACCAGCCCACTTACAACAGAGTGTCCCATTACCAGCCCCCTAACATAAGAGTGTCCCATCAGCACCCTCTTACATCAGAGTGTCCCATCAGCACCCCCTTACATCAGCGTGTCCCATCAGCAACCCCCTTACATCAGAGTGTCCCATCAGCAGCCCCCTTACATCAGCGTGTCCCATCAGCAGCCCCCTTACATCAGAGTGTCCCATCAGCAGCCCCCTTACATCAGAGTGTCCCATCAGCAGCCCCCTTACATCAGAGTGTCCCATCAGCAGCCCCCTTACATCAGAGTGTCCCATCAGCAGCCCCCTTACATCAGAGTGTCCCATTACCAGCCACCTTACATCAGAGTGTCCCATCAACAGCCCCCTTACATCAGAGTGTCCCATCAGCAGCCCCCTTACATCAGAGTGTCCCATCAGCAGCCCCCTTACATCAGAGTGTCCCATCAGCAGCCCCCTTACATCAGAGTGTCCCATTACCAGCCACCTTACATAAGAGTGTCCCATCAGCACCCCCTTACATCAGAGTGTCCCATCAGCACCCCCTTACATCAGAGTGTCCCATCAGCCGCCCCCTTACATCAGAGTGTCCCATCACCAGCCCCCTTACATCAGAGTGTCCCATTACCAGCCCCCTTACATAAGAGTGTCCCATCAGCACCCCCTTACATCAGAGTGTCCCATCACCAGCCCCCTTACATCAGAGTGTCCCATTACCAGCCCCCTTACATAAGAGTGTCCCATCAGCACCCCCTTACATCAGCGTGTCCCATCAGCACCCCCTTACATCAGCGTGTCCCACCAGCAGCCCCCTTACATCAGAGTGTCCAATCAGCAGCCCCCTTACATCAGAGTGTCCCATCACCAGCCCCCTTACATCAGAGTGTCCCATCACCGGCCCCCTTACATCAGAGTTTCCCATCACCAGCCCCCTTACATCAGAGTGGCCCACTGAGCCATCGGCCCACCGGGAAACTCCCGCTAGTCCCAATGACCAGTACATGCCTGCTATCATGTGTCTTTTACTGAGGAGTGTCTTCTGTCTGACCACTCTACCATACAGGCCTGATTGGCGGAGTGCTGCAGAAATGGTTGTTCTTCTGGAAGGTTCTCCTCTCTCCACAGAGGAACACTGGAGCTCTGTCAGAGTGACCATCGGGTTCTTGGTCAACTCCCTGACTAAGGTCCTTCTTCCCCGATCTCAGTTTGGCCGGGTGGCCTGCTCTAGGAAGAGTTCTGGTGGTTCCAAACTTTTTGCATTTATAGATGATGGAGGCCACTGTGCTCATTGAGACCTTCAATGCTGCAGACATTTTTCTGTCCCCTTCCCTAGATCTGTGACTCCTTACAATCCTGTCTTAGCCCTTGTACACACGGTCGGACATTCCAACAACCAAATCTGTCGGATTTTGTCCGAAACTGGTGTTGCATACACACGGCCGGACAAAGTTGTCGGAAAATCCGATCGTTCGGAACGTGATGACGTTATTTCGTTACGACGGGACTACGTTCAGGCTAGTAGCCAATAGCTTTGGTCTAGGAATTTGATCTGAGCATGCGTGGCACTTTGTCCGATCGGAATTCTCTACAAACGATTCGGACAAAGTCCGATCGGATCATGTTGTCGGAAAATTTTAAAGCCCAGTTCTAAAATTTTGTCGGCCGGATATTCCAACGGAAACAGTCCGATGAAGCCCACACACGGTTGGATTATCGGACAACGTGGTCCGATCGGACATTTTCCGTCGGAATGTCCGACCGTGTGTACAAGGGCTTAGAGGTTTGAAGACAACTCCTTGGACTTCATGGCTTGCTTTGTGCTCTGACATGCACTGTTAATCGCGGGACCTTATATATATATATATATATATATATATATATATTTATATATTTATTTATATATATATGTGTGTGTGTATATATGTATATATATATATATATATATATATATATATATATATATATATATATATATATATATATGCATGTATATGTGCCTTTCCAAATCATGTCCAATGAACTGAATTTACCACAGGTGGGCTCCAATCAAGTTGTAGAAACATCTCAAAGATGATCAGTGGACCTGAGCTCAGTTTTGAGTGTCATGGCAAAGGCTGTGAATACTTCTGTACATGGGATTGTTTTAATTTTTTATTTTTAATAAATCTATATTATGCAAGTTTTCAAACAAACTTCCTTCATGTTGTCATTATGGGGTATTGTTTGTAGAATTTTGAGGAAAATAATGAATTTAATCCATTTTGGACTAAGGCCCCTTTTCACACGGGGTGGATTCGCTCGGCGGGAGAACGCTCCGTTGATCCCCGCCGATCCGGCGGATGAAATCTCCGTCTCTGCTCACCGAGCACGGAGGGCCCCGTCAGAGCCCCGCTGATTCCTATGGGGAGATCGGACAGCGTGTCTGTTTTTTATCCGATCCCATCCAATCCGCCAGACAGATGGTCGAAATGTATCGCTATTACGGAGCGAAACGCCTTTACAGGAAAATTCTGAGAATGTGAAGACAGAGATATCTGAGCGCCGGTCTTGCGGTAACCTGGCTTCCAAAACAAAAATCCAATAAAGCTCGGCTCTGATATCACCCCCTCTAGAATCATTACACACTAATCTGGAATCTGCAGCATGTTTCCATGACAACAGAACTCGCGATCTGATGCCAGTTCTGATATTACCAGTACATGCAAGCTTCTCACTACACATCAGCAGGTAAAGCGTACCTGACTTTATAAAAGGCAATTAAAGGGTTAGTTCACCTTTACCAAAAAATAAAAAAATAAACTGCCTATGCAAATAAGGGGTGCCTATGGATATAAAAAAAAAAAAAAACTGTGCAGCTTTGACTAAAGTTGCTATAGGTCAGTGATGGCGAACCTTGGCACCCCAGATGTTTTGGAACTACATTTCCCATGATGCTCAGCTACACTGCAGAGTGCAGGAGCATCATGGGAAATGTAGTTCCAAAACATCTGGAGTGCCAAGGTTCGCCATCACTGCTATAGGTGAAGGCCATTTACATACCTTCCGAAGCCTGGCTGAAAAACTCCCAGGGATGGCATCCCCCCTGTCCTGCCTTGCTGATTGGGCACCCCCAGCCATTTTTGCTCACCTCCACCATCACAGGAGTGAGATCTTTCTCTGATTCAAACCCCGTTGCATGTGCTCTTGACCCACCATCGCCCCTTCGGTCGCAGTAGTTCCTCCAGGCTCAGTGATGCTGCGACAGAGAAAATAATGGGCTGTGCATACTCTATATGGGGGTTTGAGGTCTCACACCTGCGGGGCTGCTGTTAGAAATCACGGGGCCACCTACAGTATAGCTTCCTAACTGTCCCTGATTTCGAGGGACTGTCCCTGATTTGGAGCAATGTCCCTCTATCCCTCATTCTTCCTCATTTGTCCCTCATTTTGGTCTGATCTATATAGTTGTATATAAAATGCACTTTCCATCTATCAAAAAGTGTTCCCCAGCGCTAAACCTTTCATCTACTTTCTAAATTGCTGCATTTGTAAATGACAAAAGCCAATATAAAAGGAAAAGTAGTGGCGCTTGTGGGTTTAACCAATCTTGTTTTTTATGCAATTCTCCTTTAAGGGGGCGTGTCAGGGGTTGTGTCCGATGCCTGCACTCTTTTGCTGATAGGTGTCCCTCTTTCCCATCTCAAAAAGTTGGGAGGTATGCTACAGTAGACCTGACAGGGACCCCTACCCCCCCCCCCCCCCACGTCGAGGACATAGATTTATCAGTCCCTTTCTCTGTAGCCTCAGCTGCACAGATGAATGAATAGGAAGTGCTCTGAGACTTCCGGCTTATTCACAAACAGAAGCATAGCAAACACAGCTTGCTATGCTTTAGTGATGAATGGACACAGGAGTGATTGGTATCGATTGCTCACTGTGTTCGTTCAGGAAAGGAAGGGGCAAGTAAATTACATATTTACCGGCCCCTTCATCCGCTCTCCTTCCTGAAACATTCCCCGGTGTGCCTGCAGCAGGAGAGGAGGGAAGCACTGCAGGGGGGAAAGGGGCACACAGGGGGGCTCGGACAGCAGATAGAAGGGGCGCATGTGCTAGTATGGTAGCGGCCCAAGATGGCTACATTTAGGCTAAGATGGCTGAATTTGGAACAAAATGGTTGCTTCTGATAAAATGTCCTTACTTGTAAAAAGTTCTAAGTAAGATTTTGTACATTTAAGTGTAACTAGTACTAAATAGTTCAATTCCAAGCACTTGCATCTACCCCCCATTCCACCCCTTCTCTCCTATGGAGCCAGAAAGCACAGTGCTTGGTAGCTGATAAATTAGACAGATAGCTGAGAGACTGCAGATGATACTCACTAACAAACTGTTTAGAGGCTTACACAATGCTTTAGGAATGTCTATGTAATTGTTGAAAAATATATACAGTAATACCTCGTATTGCGAGTAACGTGGTTAACGTGGTTAACGAGCGTTTCACAATACGAGCTATTATTTAAAAAAAATCATGACTCGGTTTGCGAACGTTGTCTTGCAAAATGAGCAGGATTCAAGCCTCTGGGATGTGCAGTACCACATTTGGCCAGAGGTGCGGGTGCCGGTGACACTTGGAGCAGCTCGGAAACACTCGGAAACACTCTGTTCCCGAGTGTCTCCGAGTGCATCCGATTTGCTCCGAGTGTCTCTGGCGCCCCCCACATCTGGCCACATGCAGTACTGCATATAATAGAAGGCACTGTGGAATGAATTATCTGAGTTTCCATTGACTCCTATAGGGAAACTCGCTTTGGAGTGCTTTGGATTACAAGCATTCTTTTATAACAAATTATGCTTGTAATCCAAGGTACCACTGTATGCTATGACGGCTCATAAGGGCACATTTGGCATGCTGGCGCTAGTCGGGCTGAGTGTCTTTCGCTAGCAGAACAAAAAGTTTGTTTTCCTGAAAGTCTATTGTCTGGAGTTATCACTGGTTTCCCAGATTTTATAGAGCTTTCTGCTGCAACATTTCACGATTGCATTTGGCCGGGAAACCAGGTGTGACTTGCCGAGACAAGGTGGTATTCCACCAGACCAACAGGGAATTGGTCCAGAGCCAGCCTCTTGGGTTGCTGCAATGTCCCAGGTGCCCTAGGGACTCTGCAGGCCAGTCAAGTTCCTCCACCTTCCTACTCCTAGACCGCCCTGTCAGCATCTTGAACCCAGACTCAGGAACCAAACAGTTGGAGCTCCAAACTTCAGGAACAGGTATGAACTATGCTTTTTGATTTGGCATATCCGTCAGACATGGCCTCTCAATGATATTCAAGGGAAGGGGAGCCTGATCATCTCCCAAGGAAAACCCATTGGATGATAGAGCATCCCAGGCAGACCTCAGTCCGTCAGTAATAATTGGGTGGTAGAGTTTGGTGTGAATTGTTTGTATGAGACGTTGCTCAGAAACGAAGGGATTGTGGACCCCGTGTAAGCGCATTTCTCAGCCGGGAGAATGCGTCTAAGTCACTGATAGGGGGAAGTGTTGTCTATTAAACCTATTTGTGTCAAAGATTTGGATCCCTTACCAGATTCTCAAAACCGAACCCTACCCTCTGTGTCTGCCTTGGTGTCTGCAGGCTACATAATAGGTGGGAACCAGTCATTAGTCTTGTCCCCCTGTTCTGTCCACCAGATGTTTATGCTGGTAATTTGTACCTGTGTTGTTAAATTTACATGTAAAGTGTGTAATTTACATAAGACAATCATAAGTGGTGTGCAGGCTCCATCTAGCAATCCTTTTTTGGTATTGCTGCAGTTCTGTTTTATTTGATTTGCTGTATGTGTAATTTAGGAAGTTGTTAGTAAGTAGGGAATTCTGGGTAGAATCTTCACAGGAAATGAAGCAGCCACCATTCTTTGAGAAGACACTGGACGAAGCAAGACATGTCTTGCTCAATCTATCGCTATCACCCCTTAGAGAACTTAAAAAGTGAGTTTTTACTATCACATCTTGTATTGTATATTGTTGTTTCTGTAATGTACGCTGTATTGTATGCAATATTGTACTTATTTTGTAGTTTCACATGGCTTGTTCTAATAAAACTGAGATCAAAGAAATATGGTATCTGAAGTTATTGGGACAAGAAGGTTTAGCTATCTACCCTAGAGACAGAACACCCCCTTATAGTTTTTGATCACTAATTTTAGGAAGGGTTTCTGCAAGGGTTGCAAGCTGAAAATTAGTTCAAAAGGGCTAGAAATGTTGTGTTAAAAAGATTGGCCCTGCTATGGGCTAAAGCAGGGGTCTCCAAACATTCTAAACAAAGGGCCAGTTTATTGTCCTTCACACTCCAGGAGGGCCGGACTTTGGCCAGCGGGAGTGGAAATTGTCTTGGTATCAGTGGGAGAAAACATCTGGAGGAATAATGCCCCGTTGTGGGTATCATAGGGAGGAATAATGCCCTATTAGTGGGGCCAGTGGAGGAAATGATGCTTCATTGTCAGTGTCAGGTGGCAGAATAGTGTCTCGTATCAGTGGGCCGGATAAAGGCAAACAAAGGGCCACATCTGGCCTTTGGGCCACAGTTTGGAGATCACTGGCCTAAAGGGAACATTTGACCTAGAGATTATAGACGGGCTGCAAGGAGGACAGGTCCCGGGCGAGTATAGACAGGGGACAAGTCCAAATGCTCCATCCTGTGGACTGGGGGAATCAAGTTTAGGCTGTTACCCCCCCCCCCCCCCCAGTCAGATACTCAGACTCTGTCAATGCCTAGTCTTAGCAAACACACTCCTATAGGTACCCCCAGTCGTGACAATCTCAGTATTAGTAGGATGGAGGCTGGGATAATGGAAGCAAGCAATAGGCGCACAGATCAAAAGTCCACTTCCACCCCAAAGAATCCCAATATCAGTAACCAGACTCTTGCCCCGTTTTTCAATTTAGCTATGGAAATGCCCCTTAAAGAAACAGACTGTGGGGGGATACCGGACTTTAGTCTACACCGTTTTTATCACAATGGACCTACTAAATTGGAAAAGAGATGGAGGATAAGCCAGGCAGCTTCAAAGCATATTTAGAAGTTAGGAGAATATGATTATGATTGCGACCCCCCCCCCCCCCCCCCAGCTGGGTTGAAGAGCATTATCCAAAGGCAGACCCCCATTGGAATCCGAACAGTAAGGAAGCTATGGACAGAATGTATTGGACAGTGATTTAAAGGGGATAAAATCAGCTGATAAAAGACTCACTAACCTTAATAAGATGGCAGAAATCTTTCAACAGGTCCAGGAAAATCAAAGTCCAGGACAGTTTTTTTTAGAGACTATGTGAAGCTTTCAGATTGTATACCCCCTTCGATCCAGAGGCAAATGATAATAAGAATTTGATAAACATGGCCTTTGTCAGTCAGTCTGCATAAGACATCAAAGGGAAATTACAGAAGCAGGAGGGGGTTAAACAAAACAGGAAGAAGATCGGAAAATGAAAAAAGAAAGTTGATTTTTTGGCAGAAGCCCTGACAGAAAATGTTCAAAGAAGTAGAGAATGCTTAGATGGAGGCTTGAGGGGGACAGTTTGGAGACCACTGGCCTAAAGGGAACATTAGACCTAGAGATTATAGATGGGCTGCAAGGAAATCAACTTTCTTTTGTCTATGCAAGCCGGCCACACATTGAAGACAGTCCCTTGGGAAAGCCAGATGTTGAGTATTTCACTGATGGCAGCAGCTTTGTGAAAGATACACAGCTACCAACAGTCCTGATTTTTCCCGGGACATTCACAGTATTTAGACCTATTTAGACCCTTGTCCCAGTCTGTCCAGCAAATTGGCTTTGTCCAGAATATTCGGTAGGCAACCCGTCACCGGCCGCAAACTTCTGGATATGAAAACATGGCCGCGGGATCTCTCTCCAGCTAGCAGGTCTCACCTCTGTGTTCAGTGGAGCGGGGAGGGACCTCTGACCCCCGCAGCTAACCAGCTTCTCTATTCAATGTACAAGTAGAGCAATTCGCTTGTACACTGAAGCGCGGGTTGGAGGTCATCTCTTGTATCATGTCCACGCCCTCTCTGACCATGTCCCCACACTCTCTGACCATCTCTTGTATCATGTCCTCACACTCTCTGACCATCTCTTTTATGTTCTCACACTCTCTGACCATCTCTTGTATCATGTCCACACACTCTCTGACCATCTCCTGTACCATGTCCTCACCCTCTCTGACCATCTTCTGTACCATGTCCTCACACTCTCTGATCATCTCTTGTATCATGTCTGCACACTCTCTGATCCTCTCTTGTATCACGTCTGCAGTCTCTGACCATCTCTTGTATCTGTTTGATGGAATCTGCCTGTGGGGATGGTGTTTGGAGTATTTTTAACTGCTGATTGTTAAACATTTTGGAATATAATTGCTATTGTGGTGTGGGATCTGAGCCTGCTGTCTCTCCATCCCTCTTTATTTCCTTCTTTCTTTTCTTCATTCTCTCTCCTTCCTTACTATCCCTTGCTTTCTTTCTCCCTTTCTCTCTTTCCCTTTTTCTCCCCTTTCTTTCTCTCTCCCTCTCTATCTCCCTTTTTTTCTCCCTCTATTCCTCTCTTCCTTCTCCCTCCATCCCTCTTTCACCTCAGACTCTAACCACACCCCTTTAAGCCACACCCAAAATGTAGTTTAAACCACACCCATTTTTGCCACCGCACACTACGCGCACCACATTCTTTCTCTCTGCTAAGCTACACCTACAAAAGAGTGCCTCACCCTTAATTAAAATATGACCCTGCCCACATACTTAAAAAGTGTCCCTATTAATTTTTTCAGAATGTTGGCAACTATGAAGATGGGGTCTGTTGCACCAGCTACACAGTGGTTACACAGGAGACAGGCACAAACTGCAGCAAGCAAATGTGGAATGTGCCCAAAACAACCCAAGACAAGGGCCTGCACCAACTCCTGGAGTACAGGCTGAAGAAACCTTACCAATGGAAGATTTACTGTTTAATTTCACTGTCATGCCCCTCCCCCCCGCCCCCTGGTGGCTGTTTGTACCTATTCAGGCTGGGAGGAAGCTTGGCCAACATGGACTGAAGCTACAAAGGAAGTGGTCAATACCTGGTCCAGGAAATTATCCCGAGATATGAAATCCCCTCCGCCATAGGCTCAGACAATGCCCCTGCCTTTGTTCACAAGTACCTCCAGGAATTAGCAACAGCAAGTTTACTTGGAAACTATACACTGCATATAGGCCCAAAAGCTCTGGAAAAGTGGAACAAATGAACTTCGCTCTTACACTGCAACTGGCCAAACCCTGTCAGGATGGGAGAGGCTCTGGAGAAGTCCTGGAGATGAGCATGGCTGGAGGAGACAAGAGAGTTAGAGAGCAGGAGGTCTTGGGAGGAGTGGAGAGGACAGTTTGGGTGATATTTGAAGTTAAGATTGGTGCTGTAGTATGGGGCAGAGTTGTGAATGGCTTTGTATGTTGTTAGTGTTTTGCATTTCATTTGCAGGGCAATCAAAAGCCAGTGAAAAGATTGGCAGAGAGGGGTGATGGGCACTGGTTGAAAAGGTAGATGAGTCTGGCAGTAGCATTCATAATAAAGGGAGGATAGCCCGTGTAGAGGTAGGCCTAACCCCGCATTCACATCTGAGCGTAGAGTTTTCAGGCAGAAAATCGTGAGATTTGACTGCGATTTTGCTGCGTTTTACGCCCAAATATGCCTAAAGAAAGTTCCAGAACTTTTTTGAGCTTCTGGTTTCAGGCGTTTTGGTGTGGAGATGTGAACCATCTCCATAGAGAATAATAGATTTTTTCCCCTCCAGCGTTTTGTAGCTTCAGGCTTCAAGCTACAAAATGCACAGGTGTGAATGGGGCCTTAGAGAAGTGGTTACAATAGTCAAGGCGAGGGATCAAGGCTTAGTATTGCTGAAGGGGTAGGGAAGGATTTTGAAGGGTAATTAACCAGCATGTGGAGTGATCATACTAATTATTCTTCAGGATCCCTCCAATTGTTTCATTCCAGTACATGCATGTAGAGGGCCCCCTGGCGGCAGGTTGTGTAGCCAGTCCCTTTGCTGGGGCCAGCTGTATAGTTTTCCAGCAAAGGAGGGTCTGAGACCCCGATACCTCACCATGGCCATCACCTACCTCCTGACCGAGCTAGTCTCAGTGTCTTCACTCCTTCAGGTATAGGCTATCCTCCAATATGCAGCAATGATAAGACACAAGTCATATCCATCTTTATCTATCTGCAGCAATGATAAGACACAAGTCACATCCATCTTTATCTCCATTTTATGGATTGAATGGTATAGTAGAACAGTCAGGGCCAGTGCTTGACTATTTTTCACCTTATTTTGCTCCCTATTGGTCTTGTCCACATCATTGCCTTACCTCTCAAATGGGCTTCTAGACGAATGGTCAAAAATTCCCATAGACACACTCTTAAACAAGTGGGCTTCTGGAAGAATGGTCAAAAATTCCCATAGACACACTCTTAAATATTGTGGACTACCTTCCCAGATAAGTTGAAGCTGTTACAGCTGCAAAGGGTGGGCCAACTCAATATTGAACACTACAGATTAAGACTGGGGTGCCATTCATGTGCATGTAAAGCCAGGCATCCCAATACACTCTATTACCAAAAGTATGTGTGCAGTCATTGTTAGGCCATTTGTACAGCCATTGTTAGGCCATTTGTACAGCCATTGTTAAAGTTCATGTGCGTGTAAAGGCAAGTGCCCCAATACTTTTGACAATATAGTGAAAATACAAGCACACCAACTAAAGAGGTTGAACTAGATGGACTGGTGTCTTTATTCAACCTTACTAACTATGAAACAAAAGAGAGTCTCTGATTGGTCAGTTGTGGCCAACTTACAAAGCACCCCCTTTTATGGTTTATGTATTACCTACAAATGTCTATATTTTCCTTTTTGTAGCCGCCCCAAAGCTAGGATGAATTTTTCAGGAAATTTCATAAGCCAGTCGTAGCACAATAGAATAGGTTGTGCCAAAGTGATATAGAACAGTTCCTCCACAGAAATGCACAATAATATTACCCAGCGCTTCTCCACCAGCGCACATCAGCGGGAGATGTACTATAAGCACAAAGGAGTAACGATAATACATTTATCAACTATAAACATAGACACATAGTGATAAAATGAAGCAAAACAACCACACTTATGTTAGAAAGCCTCGTAAAAAGAAATGGAAATAATAGAAAGAGAGTTATAAAGATGGAAAGCTCCTTCAATCCAAGCCCATGGGATGGTGGCGGGCATTATAAATCAGCACAAAGTGATGTATAAAAGCGCTTCTACATAATTAAAGTGCTAGAAAAGTGCTAAAATATAAATATACAGTAAGATCGGAGGCTGCGAAACTCCTCCATGGCAGTGTACATAATAACAGTGGTTGCTTTATGGAACTTATAGACACTATTGTGTGTTTTCAAAGGGTATCGTTTGAGTTGTTATTGTATTCTCTGGTTCCAGCCCCTATGTCACTACAGGACACAGCATTGGTATATAGGGACTGGCCGGTGAGACCACAGTGCACAGCGGGGAGTCAGGTGTCCAACACACCCGGAAGAATGATGATGATGAAGAGCCTACAGCAATGGTAGCTCTTCAGGGTGCTAAGATGGGCGGTGGGACGGGTATAAACTGTTTTCTTCAAAGGCTTCAATTTTTCCATACTTTCTTTATCTAGTAACACATTCTTGTGTAGAAAGAAAGTATGTTGTTTAAGTGACTTCATTTTTTTATTGTTTATTATATATTTTTTTTATTATTATTATTTTATGAATTATTATTTAACAGATTTCTATGCAGAAAGTTTGAAGTTTAAGCGATAGCTTTTATTTAGTGTATTATTAGTATTATTTCATATATTTATATTACATTATTATTGTTGTTGTTGTTATTTAATGTATTATTATTTCTTTAACAGATTCCTATGCAGAAAGTTTGAAGTCTAGGTGATAACCTTTATTTAGGTTATTATTATTTAATATATTAATAATAATAATAATAATAATAATAAATAAAAATATATAATAAAGTAAAGTTAGTTGCCCCCAGTAAGTAACTAATAAAATTTCAATATATATATATATATATATATATATATATATATATAACCCCAGGTGAAGCTTTATAAATTGGAGCTTTACAAATTCAACAAGCCTGGACCATGGGCATCCACATGGGGGGGGGGGGGGGGGCTCCTCACATACTAATATGCTGCACTGATGGCCAATGATATGCTGCACTGATAAGCTGCACTGATGGGCACTGATACGCTGCACTGATGGGCAATGGTCTGCTGCACTGATGGCCAATTGATACGCTGCACTGATGGGCACTGATATGCTGCACTGATGGGCAATGGTCTGCTGCACTGATGGGCAATTGATACACTGCACTGATGGGCACTGATATGCTGCACTGATGGGCAATGATGGGCTGAATTGGTGGACAATGATACGTTGCACTAATGGGCAATGATGTGCTGCACTGGTGGGCACTGATAGGCTGCACTGGTGGGCACTGATAGGCTTCACTGATGGGCAATTATATGCTGCACTGATGGGCAATGATATGCTGCACTGATGGGCAATGGTAGGCTGCACTGGTGGGCACTGACAGGCTGCACTGGTGGGCACTGATAGGCTTCACTGATGGGCAATTATATGCTGCACTGATGGGCAATGATACGCTGCACTGATGGGCAATGGTAGGCTGCACTGATGGGCACTGATAGGCTGCACTGATGGGCACCGATAGGCTAAACTGATGGGATAATTTACGAGTGTGTGTTTAGGGGCGGGGCAGGGTGGGAGTTAAAAACAGATTATAAATGGCTAATCAGACAATGGCAGCTTGATCCTTCTATAATTGGTGGCCAGTGAGTTAAGCCCTATCCTCTCCTCCAACATTGTGTGAGGGTCACTTAGCCTAACAGGAGCTTCGTTTCCAGCACCACACCACCATATCTCTGCCTCGTTTACTGGTTGAAGGTTATACTTTTAAGATGGAAGTGTGAGAGGAGGGGCACTCTAATGATTTTGCCTCCCTTAGTCAACTTTTTTTTTTTAACCAGTACTAGATTCTTTCAATGACATAAAGTAGTGTCCTCCATATTAGCTACATACACGTAGCATAAATCCTTTGGCAAATGCCAACGCAAATCCTTACCTGTGAATCTTCTGCCTTCTGTAATCATATCATCAGCCTCGGTGTAACAATATATGAACGTAACTCACAGAACAGCTTGTGTAGCAATTATACATGTTATGTCAATTTTCGAGGGAAACTGAGTTTTCTGTTAGCTGTAAGTAATACTGAAGGGTCATACTTGCTCAGCCGTGCCTTTTATTGATTTGCCATTAGCCATATGATTTATGTGAGAATCTGTTTCATGTTTGGTAGTCCCACTAGATCATGTCGTAAGGATGTAAGGAAACTGAGAACTGAGACAGAAGATGGTACAGATCTAGGTCAGCTGTAGATGAGGTTACAGTATATATGTGTAGTACGGAGCTATTAAAATACTCAATTATAAAAACGGCCCTCTTCTATCTATCTATCTATCTATCTATCTATCTATCTATCTATCTATCTATCTATCTATCTATTCCTATTTCATGTTTTATTTTAAGATCTAAAATACTATATGTCTATCTATATACTTGTCTATTTTGCCAGCCATACCTTATACAATTTTCTTATTAAATTTCCTTTAGATTTACCTTCAACTATTTAGTGCAAAGGCCTTCCTGATTTTATAAAAATTGAAATTGTTTAGGTATGACCTTATATGATTTTGGTAAATCTAAAGAAAAATTTAATAATGTAAGTGTAAATATTTATCTGTCTTAGCAAAATTCTCTTTGTTTCATGAAAGACAGGATTAGTTATCAGTGTGTGTGCCTCTTCGCACCAACGTGGCGAGTGGGCCCTAACAATGGCTGTACACATACTTTTGGTAATAGAGTGTATTGGGATGCCTGGCTTTACATGCACATGAACTTGAATGGCACCCCAGTCTTAGTCCGTAGGGTTCAATATTGAGTTGGCCCACCCTTTGCCGCTATAACGGCTTAAACTCTTCTGGGAAGGCTGTCCACAAGGTTTAGGAGTGTCTCTATGGGAATGTTTGACCATTCTTCCAGAAGCGTATTTGTGAAGTCGGGCACTGTTGTTGGACGACAAGGCCTGGCTCGCAGTCTCCGCTCTAATTCATCCCAAAGGTGTTCTATCGGGTTGAGGTCAATACTCTGTGCAGGCCAGTCAAATTCCTCCACCCCAAACTATCTCATCTATGTCTTTATGGATCTTGCTTTGGGCACTGGTCCAAATCATTTGGCGGGGGGGGGGGGGGGGGGTTTATGGTGTGGGGTTGTTTTTCAGGGGCTGGGCTTGGCCCCTTGGTTCCAGTGAAGGGAACTCTTAAGGCATCAGCATACCAAGACATTTTGGACAATTTCATGCTCCCAACTTTGTGGGAACAGTTTGGGGATGGCCCGTTCTTTTTCCCACATGACTGCGCACCAGTGCACAAAGCAAGGTCCATAAAGACATGGATGAGCGAGTTTGGGGTGGAGAAACTTGACTAGTCCTGACCACAACCCGAAAGAACACCTTTGGGATGAATTAGAGTGGAGACTGTGAGCCAGGCCTTTTGGTCTACATCAGTGCCTGACCTCACAAATGCACTTCTGGAAGAATGGTCAAAAATTCCCATAGACACACTCCTAAATCTTGTAGACAGCCTTCACAGAAGAGTTGAAGCTGTTATAGCTGCAATGGGTGTGTCAACTCAATATCGAACCCTACAGACTAAGACTGGGATGCCATTAAAGTTCATGTAAAGCAAGGATATGAAATTAGCGGACCTCCAGCTGTTGCAGAACTACAAGTCCCATGAGGCATAGCAAGACTCTGAGCCCTTGTACACATGGTCGGACATTGGAGGGGGGATTGTGGGGTTGTTTTCCAGGGGTTGGGCTTGGCCCCTTGGTACCAGTGAAGGGAATTCTTAAAGTGTCAGCATACCAAGACATTTTGGACAATTTCATGTTCCCAAATTTCTGGAAACAGTTTGGAGATGGCCACTCTAATTCATTCCAAAGGTGTTCTATCCGGTTGGGGCCAAGGCTTTGTGCAGGCCAGTCAAGTTCCTCCACCCCAAACTTGCTCATCCATTTCTTTATGGACGTTGCTTTGTGCACTGGTGTGCAGTTATGTTCTAACAGGAAGGGGCCATCCCCAAACTTTTCCCACAAAGTTGGGAGCATGAAAGTGTTCAAAATGTCTTGGTATGCTGATGTATTAAGAGTTTCCTTCACTGGAGCAAACGGACTAAGTCCAACTCCTGAAAAACAACCCCCACACCATAATCCCCCCTCCACCAAATGATTTGGACCAGTGCACAAAGCAAGGTCCATAAAGACATCGATGAGCGAGTTTGGGGTGGAGGAACTTGACTGGCCTTCACAGAGTGCTAACCTCAACCCAACAGAACACCTTTGGGATGAAACTGTGAGCCAGACAGTTCATCAGTGCTTCACAGTTCATCCAACATCAGTGCCTGACCTCACAAATGCGCTTCTGGGAGAAGGGTCAAACATTCCCATAGGCACACTCCTAAACCTTGTGGGACACACCCCCTGCCACACCCCCTTAAAGGAGAATTGTACAAAAAAAATAAAAAATAAGATTGGTTAAACCCACAAGTGCTTTTTTACCACTACTATTCTTTTATATTGGGTTTTGGAATTTACAAATGCAGCAATTTAGAGATCAGATGAAAGGTTTAGTGCTGGAAAACACTTTTGGATAGATAAAAAGTGAATTTTTTTATACATCTATATAGATCAGACCCAAAATGAGGGACAAATGAGGAGGAATGAGGGACAGAGGGACATTGCTCCAAATCAGTGACAGTCCCTCGAAATCAGGGACTGTTGGGAGATATGTGATTGGAGTATGGCCAGGGGCGGACTGACAACTCATAGGGCCCCGGCAATAGGAGATTATGGGGCCCCCGGGCAATAGGAGAAGATTATGGGGCCCCCGGGCAATAGGAGATTATTGGGCCCCCAGGCAATAGATTATGGTGCCACACAGTATACACACACACACACACACACACACACACACACACACAGTATACACACAGACACACAATATACACACAGAATACACATGCACACACTGAAAAGGTGCTGGAGAGGCGGGGCAGCTATAATCTTGGGATTTAAAAAAAACACAGATTTTATCATACTGTCCCTGGTTTTATTGAGGCTCGCAACCCTGATGGGGCCCCTTAGTGACATGGGGCCCTCGGGCAGTGCCCGAGTGCCCGAATGGTCAGTCCGCCCCTGAGTATGGCCATTTGCACACAGGAAGCTAAGAGCTCACTGGATTTCTGGCAGAGTCAACATTTTTAAAAGGGAAAAAAACATGGGGAAATATGCACTTACTGCAAAAAAATGGCCTAAATATGTTTTTGTTTTTTAAAATTTTGCTCAGACATACACCAGTGGCATAGCTTATTTATAGGAAACACGTTTTCTAGATTTCCATATAATAAAACCATTCTAGTTATTACAAGATCTTTAATAACATTTATTAAGATGCTGACAGTAACCAAACACAATTAATGAGTAGTCTTAGAAAAGGGTGACGACCTTTACTTATTTTGAAATAAAATGAAAAAAAAAAAAAAGGAAAAGAGGGAATAAAACAGCTGGACTCCTCCTGGAGCTGCAACCAGAATCTCTGTGCAATTTTTCGGAAAACAAAAAAACTTGATAAAGAAGAGGCATCGGATGGGATTACGGATGGTGGAGACAGCTGTGTAGAACATAAAAATGACTAAAATGCAGCATAAAATAATAATCATAAAAAAAAAAGCTTTTAACAGAAAAAAAAAAAAAAAACAATGATGATTTTAGCTGGATAACAAAAATTTTTGTCTTCTTTTTTTTTTAGGGAGCTATTGGAGAGGAAATAAATAATTTTATGTCTTTATACTCTTTAATAATATATATATATTATACATATAATCACTCGTCATCTCGCCTTGTTAGGAAGAAACCTGAACAACCGCAGCCTAGAAACAGTCTTTGTTTTTCGTTCACGTCCGCTCTCCCACCTCACTCTTTTTTTTTCTTTATATTTTCCGTATGCAGTTATGATAAAGCAGGTCAAGGGGACTCCCAAAATTCGTGGAATGAGGTTATGGATACACTTTAAAAGTGTCCAAAGCAAATGTTTTTTTTTTTTTTTTTAAATAGAAAGAAAGCCATCTTTATGTACAAAGGCAGTCAAGTCTTTGTCTGCGTTGGTTGTAAATTGTCAGAAACCGTAGCGAGTTTGCCTCATCCCTTGAGGTTTTATGGACGTTTTGAAACGTTTATTAAGTTTTGCTTTTCTTTCTTTTTTTTTCTTTTTTCTTTTTTTGTTTTTTTTTTTACCGCCAAACTGCACATGATGGGTGCTGTTAATGAAGTACATGTCCAAGGACGTGGATGGAGCTTGGTGCAAATTATGTCAATCCAGGCCGACGGGCGACTTGGTGACTCTTCTTGGTGGGTTGACTAATAGGTTCACTTTAGAAGCCATTCATTCACTAGGAAGGAAATACAAAGGACAAAGTCAATCATGATTTATATTCTGCAAACAAGGCAATCCTCTTTTTTTTTATTTATTTTTTTACGTGGGTTGAAAGAAGCCATAAGTTATAAGATGAATAGCACATTGGTCAATATTGATCTGCAGCTTTGGAAACTGCTTTGCATCAACCCAGTCTTTGTCTGTTAGTAATTTTTGAAGCTGAACGCCAGGTAAACAGATACATACTCCAATGACATACATTTATATAGATGACATACATTTATATAGAAGCTTTTACCTGCGTGTTCCAATATGCAATTCCAATTGGGCCACCAATAAGGGGGTAGCACTGGCCCTCCTGTATGGACAGGGCCACTGACAAGGGGGTAGCTCTGGCCCTCTTGTATGGGCAGGGCCGCTGACAAGGGGGTAGCACTGATCCTCCTGTATGGGCAGGGCTGCTGATAAGGGGGTTGCACTGGCCCTCCTGTATGGGCAGGGCCACTGATAAGAGGGTAGCACTGGCCCTCCTGTATGGGCAGGGCTGCTGACAAGGGGGTAGCTCTGGCCCTCCTGTATGGGCAGGGCAGTTGATAAGGGGGTAGCTCTGGCCCTCCTGTATGGGAAGGGCTGCTGATAAGGGGGTTGCACTGGCCCTCCTGTATGGGCAGGGCTGCTGACAAGGGGGTAGCTCTGGCCCTCCTGTATGGGCAGGGCCACTGATAAGGGGGTAGCTCTGGCCCTCCTGTATGGGCAGGGCTGTTCATGAGGGGGTAGCTTTGGCCCTCCTGTATGGGCAGGGCTGCTGACAAGGGGGTAGCTCTGGCCCTCCTGTATGGGCAGGGCTGTTCATAAGGGGGTAGCTTTGGCCCTCCTGTATGGGCAGGGCTGCTGACAAGGGGGTAGCTCTGGCCCTCCTGTATGGGCAGGGCTGCTGATAAGGGGGTAGCTCTGGCCCTCCTGTATGGGCAGAGCCACTGATAAGGCAGTACAGCCAGCCCTCCTGTACTGGGTCTGGTCCCCATCAGTTCAAAAGGGGGACCCAGGCACCTGCTGTACTGTCTTATTGCAGACACTGATCCTCTTCTGTCTCCCATTGCAGCGCTGCCAGCTTCTCCTCCTCCTCTCCCTCCCTCCCTCCCTCCCTCTGGCTGCACTGAAGGGGATTGGTTCCAGCACATGCACCCCTTCCATCTGCTGTCCAGGCCCCCCTGTGCCCCTTTCCCCTGCAATGCTGCCAGCTTCTCACCTCTCCCGCCAACATCTGCTGTGGGCACACAGGGGGGTGTCATTATTGCCCCTTCCTTTCCTGAATGATCATAGGGGCAATGGGTACCAATCGCTCCTGTGTCATCACTGAAGCCTAGTAAGTGGTGTTTACTATGCTTCAGTTTGTGAATGAGTAGGAAGTCTCAGAGCACTTCCTATTCATTTGTGCAGCTGGGGCTGTAGAGAAAGGGAGATAAATCTATGTCCTCAGTCACTTTCGGCCTGGGCGAGGTGGGGGTCCCTGTCAGGTAGGCTGTATGGGGCCCTCGCAAAAAAATGGCCTGGTCATTGAGCAGACAAATCTCCCAGGGCTGAAGTGGTTAAAGTAGTTCTGTTTTCAGCATTATAAAAGACGCACCGCGAGCGCTTGTCATAACTGCTAAAAGAGGAAACGCATTCATAATGCTAATACACCAATTCCCAGTAGTAGTTTTTTTTTTTATTTCCATAAAGCATAAATGAGATTGGCATGGAAGGGGAACGGAACAAAAGCTTTTGCTTCATTATGTTCCTTTCTAAGCCTCGGAGAATTACATTCGCTGAGCCTTATAGTATTGTCTGACAAGGAACCAAAACACATTATATCAATAGCCCTCCGCACTAATAAAAGCGTAATGGCAGTGGTTCAACATGACCCCATTCCCTGGACGCACGCAATCCACCACAATACAGCTGCTCTTATAATATCAGCATAAATGAGAAGCAATCAAAGTCATCTATTAATAAGTAAGGTTATATTATCATTACTGGAACATGCTTAGTACATTACACCAACTGAATCTGCCTTTTAAATGTCTTTTTATATAATCAAAAGAACATCTCGGGTCCCTTTTTAGTCTTTTCCCTGCCAGAACAGTTTAGGCCCGAAGATTAGTTAAAAACCCCCAAAACACATGTATCCAGCCAAATCCGGCCCCTCAGGCCATTTCATGTGGCCCTCGCACCTTTCATGCAGCTGCAGCTCCCCCCAGAGGACAGAACTCCTCTGCCAGATCCTGCACCTCTCTATGCAGCCACGGAGAGGCTCGTCTCTGCCCCCATCCCAGCAGTTGGCAGCAGAGAGGAGGACAGAACTCCTCTGCCAGATCCTGCGCCTCTCCATGCAGCCACGGAGAGACTTGTCTCTGCCCCCCATTCCAACAGTCGGCAGCAGCAGAGAGGAGGACAGAACTCCTCTGCCAGATCCTGTGACTCTCCATGCAGCTATGGAGAGGCTTGTGTCTGCCCCCCCACCCCAGCAGTCAGCAGCGGAGAGGAGGACAGAACATCTCTCCCAAATCCTGTGCCTCTCCATGCAGCCACGGATAGGCTCGTCTCTGCCCCCCATCCCAGCAGTTGGCAGCAGAGAGGAGGACAGAACTCCTCTGCTAGATCCTGCGCCTCTCTATGCAGCCACAGAGAGACTCGTCTCTTCCCCACCCCCATCCCAGCAGTCAGCAGGGGAGAGGAGGACATAACTCCTCTGCCAGATCCTGCGCCTCTCCATGCAGCCATGTAGAAGCTCGTCTCTGCCCCCCCCCCCCATCTCAGCAGTCAGCAGAAGAGAGGAAGTCCTCCTACAGATCCTGTGCCCCCCCTTGGTCTCAGCATTCAGCAGACTCTAGCAGCAGACTCCGACCCTCCTCTAGGCAAACTCCAGACCAGTTCGGGGGTCGGGTTAGAGATGAGTTTAGAGGACACCAAACACTATCTCTAGTTGGGAAACATTGTTATCATTAAAGAACAAGTCCAGCTGAATGCAACTTACTACTCTTAGGTGCAGTGGAACCTCGGATTGCAAGTAACGCGTTTTTTGAGAGTTTTGCAATATAAGCTATTTTTATTTTTTTTTAAATCCTGACTCGCTTTGCGAGCGTTGTCTCGCAAGATGAGCATGATTCAAGCCGATAGGGGTTTGCAGTACCACATTTGGCCAGAGGTGCGGGGGCGCTGGAGACACTCGGAGGCACTCCGTTCCCAAGTGTCTCAGAGTGTTTCTGAGTGTCTACGGCGACCCCACACCTCTGGCGACAGGGGGTACTGCATAGACAAGCAGTGGCTTTATCTGATTATCTGAGTTATCATTATTTTCTATGGCGAATCTCGCTTTGATAGACGAGTGCTTTGGATTACAAGCATTCTTCTGGAACGAATTATGCTCATAATCCAAGGTACTACTGCATTTAGAATAAGTACAATTGTTTTTGCTGGTCCCTGTATTTGCAATACGTCATGATTGGTCATATCGTTGTGCTAATGAATCTTACCTTTATACTGTACTTTCTGTGCTCTGTTATTTGGACAGTCTCTCCCTTGTAAACTAAAGTTGATATTGGTTCGGATGCAGCGGTTGTTGAGGGGCTGAACCGGTCTATAGTTATCACTCATGCTGGAAAAGATCTGCGATGGTTGGTTTTGGCTTAGAAGTCTTAATGAATGCATCTGGAAAAATCAGAGAACATTTATTAGTTATTGAACCCGTGTGTCATACATCTCTGACATCCTGTAGGGAAAAAGTGCCAAGAGATTCAGTTAGATTCACATTGCTGCAGTCTGTTAAAGAGACCCCGTTGCCATTCATTTCAACAAAAATCTTTCCATGAGATTGCATATGTATTTGATCCATGGTATGCATGTTATTTACCTATACATGTCTCCAGGGCCGTTTTTAAGGCAGGGCAAAAGGGACAGCTGCCCTGGGCCCTGTCATTGTTGTGGGGCCCAAAGCAGCTGCCTCATACTTGCCAACTAAATTCCCTTGTCCTTTGAAGTTTTAGTCCTGTGCTGTGTCCTGATATCTCAGTGTGAAGTGCTGGTACTAATGCTGCCCAGCTCTGCCTTATTGTTGTGTACAGATGACTCGCCTGTAGACCCTGTGTTTACATTTAAATAACCAACATTCATATGTAAATAGCGGCAGCATTCATAAGTAAATAGCTGCGGCCAGCGGCATTGATATGTAAATAAAGGCGGCATTTATATATATATCATGCCCCCTTACAGCGAGAAGATGATATGCTGTAACCTCTAGCAACCAATCAGTGAGCAGTAATAGTGTACAGTAGTCTCAAGCAACCAATTTACAAGCAGAAATCAGTTGCTGTTACCTCTAGCAACTAATCAGTGAGCAGTAATAGTGTACAGTAGTCTCAAGCAACCAATTTACAAGCAGAAATCATGTACTGTAACCTCTAGCAACTAATCAGTGAGCTGTAATGTGTGCTGTAACCTCTAGTCAGTAAGCAGTAATGATATGCTGTAACTGCTGGCAACCAATCACAATTGCTGCCTGATCTGATAGCTGCTATTTATTGTATGTCTCAGAGCAGATGGAGAGTGGAATTGAATGGGGGGGGGGGGGGGGGGGGGCAAGAAAATTTTTGCCCAGGGTCCAATCAATATTAAAGACGGCCCTGCATGTCTCCCCTTGTGTAGACATCCAAAAGCTCTGAGACAAATCATGTAGGGTTTGATTAAGGCTTGACAGTCAACATGTTTCAGGCCTGACAACTCACTAAGAGAGTCTCTAACCACAGATCACAATGAATAAAATCCTAGGAGTAAATACCTGTCCAGTATCCAGCACAATAATACTAAGCGTCATTGAAGGGGGTTTTGTGCATAACCCCAGAAATGTGTTGGCCAAAACCCTTCGGTTGTGACAAAGGTTTATATTTGAATCACCCTCAACAGCAGTGATTCTCAACCAGGGTTCTGTGGATTCCTAGGGTTCCTCCAGAGGTTGCTAGGGGTTCCTTCAGCATTGGGCAATTTCTGCCTCTCAGATAAGTTCCCACCGACACCATTGATCTTTTTAGCTATCTGTAAGGAGGTAAATCTTCCCAATGACCACAAGTGTAAGGACCATTCTTCCCACTGACCATCACACTAATGTATCATGAGTTGTAGATTTCTAATTTTTAGCAGGGGTTCCCCGAGACTGGAGAACTATTTCAAGGGTTCCTCTGTGTTGAAAAGGTTGAGAAAGGCTGCTCTACAGATTGGAGCTCTCACCATTTTACTCTGTACATGGTGAATTTCTCCCCTACTGGGACCATATGGGGAATTAGCTGAAGCATTCCAGCAATTATTTGAATATTTGATCCTTTGTCAAGCTCCACCAACCTAATTCCAGCCTTAAAGCGGGAGTCCGCCGGGAGTTCCGCTTTTTTTTTTTAAAAGCCAGCAGCTACAAATGCTGCAGCTGCTGACTTTTAAAATAATGACACTTACCCGCCCAGCGCGCCCGCGATGTCGGCACCCGAAGCCGATCTCTCGATCGTCTCTCGGGTGCTGCCGCCGCCATCTTGGGTATGGGAATCAGGAAGTGGAGCCTTGCGGCTTCATTTCCCAGTTCCCTACTGTGCATGCGCGAGTCGCGCTGCACAATAAGGATGGTCCCCGCTGTCTCTGGGATCCGTGTGTTTCCCAGCGGGCAGCGGGGGACTTTCGGAAAGGGGTGTAGATTCTGCGGAAAAAGGGGTGTACCTTCTGCAGAATCTATGCCGGAAATGGGTGCAGATACCTGTACTGTACAGGTATCTGCACCCCCCTCCCCCCTGAAAGGTGCCAATTGTGGCGCCGGAGGGGGGGAGGATTCCAATGAGCGGAAGGTCCACTTTAGGGTGGAGCCCCGCTTTAAGAGATGCTCTTAGTCCCTTAAAAAAATGCTACCTGAGGTGCACAGCAATGGAAGATCTCCTATACCAGTGGTTCTCAACCTGAGGGTCGGGATCCCCTCGGGGATCGAATGACAATTTGCCAGGTGTCACTGAAAAAACCTAGGTGTAAATACCTGTTCAGTATCCAGCACAATAATACTAAGCCTCAGTGAAGGGGGATTTGTGCACAACCCCAGAAATGTGTTGGCCAAAACCCTTGGGTTGTGACAAACGTTTATATCTGAATCACCCTCTACAGATTGGAGCTCTCACCATTTTACTCTGTACATGGTGAATTTCTCAGGGACCCTACTGGGACCGCATGGGGAATTAGCTACCACATTCCAGCAAATATTTGAATATTTGATCCTTTGTCAAGCTCCACCATCCTAATTCCAGCTTTAAGAGACGCTCTTAGTCGCTTTAAAAATGCTACCTGAAGTGCACAGCAATGGAAAAGCTCCTATACCAGTGGTTCTCAACCTGGGGGTCAGGACCCCCTCGGGGATCGAATGACAATTTGCCAGGGGGTCACCGAATACTGGGCTGTTCCTGAAGCCCACACCGCTCTCCCAGCCTTTTTCGCAGCCACCCCAACTGGGCTTTTCCTGGAGCCCGTGTCTGCCCACTCAGCCTCTTCGTAGCCGCCCATTCAGTTTAATGGCATGGCTGGGGGGCAGAGACTAGAAGTCAGTTGACTTGCGAGGATTGCGAAGTGGGAGAGGCCGGAGGAGACCCTATCTCCTGATTTCAGCATAGGTGTCACTGCTGTGAGACACCACAGAGCTGGAGATACAGTGAGTAACACTACCTGTGATTAGAGCTGCCATTAAAAGTCCCCACTACAGTTATCAGACCAGCAGATGACCTTGATCAGGAGCACCCAAATTGGCTAAACAGAACAACCCCCCCCCCCCCCCCCCGCAGCTCTGCCACTCATCCCACACCCCACCAGCATTGCCATTCATCCCATTTCCCCCCACCCCCCCACCAAGGAGTAAAAACAGAGAACACATGGAAGGGAGAAGAAAAGAGGGGGAGGAACAAAGAAAAAGGGAGAGAAAAAATAAGAGAAAGAACAAAAAAGACGGATAGAGAGAGGGATGGGGAAAAAAAAACAAGAAATTAGGATAGAGAGAGATAAAAGGGAAAGAAAGGAGAATAAAGAGAATGGTGCATCCTAAAATGTACCATAAGGAGTTTACTACTGTATTGCCGCGTACACACGGTCAGAATTTTCGGCCAGCAAAAGACAGATGAGAGCTTTTCATCGGAAAATGCGAACGTGTGTATGCTCCATCAGAATTTTGCTGGCCGAATTTCCGCCAACAAAAGATTGAGAGCAGGTTCTCCATTTTTCTGACGGAAAAAGTTTCTATCGGAAATTCCGATTGTGTGTATGCAATTCCAACGCGCAAAAACACACACATGCTCAGATTCAACTACGAGACTGAATCTATTGGCTACTGGCTATTGAACTTCCTTTTTCTAGTCCCGTCGTATGTGTTGTACGTCACCGCGTTCTTGACGGTCGGAATTAGGTGTGACCGTGTGCATGCAAATCCCGTCGGAATTCCGTCGGGAAAACCATCAGAGCTTTTTCCGACCAAAATTCCGATCGTGTGTACGCAGCATAAGAGTGGAAAGGACTCGGGGATCGCTAAATGTCAATGGGTTACGGGCGCAAATTACTTGTCTTGCCTTGTGTGCTGACAACCCACGCTACGAAAATAATTTTACTGTTAGGGGTCCCCACAACTTGCCAAAGGGGTCACGGCACTAGAAAGGTTGAGAACCACTGTCCTATACTCAACTGCAGCTCAAGTGGTCATACATTGTCCAAGCAACGTCTCCTAACTTTCACCCACTATGTCTGAAACATTCTCCAATGTCCCAAAGAACAGATGGAGGCACCAGAGCAGCTGCTAGGATTAGTCTCCCAGCCCTGAGGAACAGAAACCTGACCCAAATTCATAGCTCAGGCTTAACCCTGAGCTAAAACTAACTTTTGCCTGCACTAATTTACAGGCGTTTCAGTGTTCTCGGATCCAGGTACAGGGGTTAGTCATCATTATGGCCCGTACACACGATCCGAATAGCATGTGACCGATTGTACGACCGTTTTCGGTTAATAGTCGCAAGTAGAAATTGAATAGCTAAATAAAGTCACAAAAATTCTTGTACGGTAGAAAAAAAAATCTGAAGTGATGTCATGTGTTGTAATGTATTTGTATTGAATTTTCGGACGACAACTATACTGGCTAACCGAAAATCATACGATCTGGAATCGTACGAGGAAAATTTTCACGTATGCCCGATGGAATAAGATCGGATGAGTGGTCATGATCGGCTGTCGAAAGTAGTGTACACACGATCCGAAAATCGTACGATCCTTCCTCGGACGACCGTTTTCGTACGATATTCGGATCGCGTGTACGGGCCATTAGAGTGTCGGCAAAGGGACCCAAACAAACAATTGAGCGACTCCTCAGGGGGTAGCACTACAGATTTATGAAGCCATCCAATTTGCACGCAGTGTGAATAGAGGGTAAACCGTTGGCGAGTTCCGTTCATTATCTGCTCTGTCCCTGGGTCAGGAAATGTAGATAAATCTCCCCAATGGGACGCAGAAAGAAAAAGATACATGGCAGGAGTTTAACAATTTTCTACTATACCAAAAAAGTTTCAATAAAAAGATTGTGACTTTAGATACGTTTTAAGGAAGGTATGGAGTTGACCTCCAGGTTAGTTTGCTCTCATTTCCTTCAATACTATAGGTATCCCCAGTGAGGGCTTCTTCAGAATAAGGCCGACCAACACACTTTGCAGAGCCACTTTGATCCTGCATGTGGCTTTTTCTCATATATTCCCAAACGATTGCCTACCGAGACCTCCGATTTTATTAAAATATTGGAAACAGGTTTTAATTGGGTTTCTTTTCCTGCCAAACAGTGCTGGGGAAGGTTGTAAGTATTACAGAGCTGTGGAGAAAAGTGTCGGTGGGTCAAGAGGCGTGCGACCCAGAATAGGACAGATTGTATTGCAGCCTTCCATTTTATACAAAAAGCCCGACATAGCTCTTTGTGCTCCCACCTTATCACATTTTTTTTTTTTTTGTTCTATCTACTTTCTGGGTATAATAGCAAATCGTACAGACTGCTGAAAATATCCCAAAAAAACGCTTTTTAGTTCTTTTTAAGATGCAAAGAACAGAAATGGTAGCGAGTATGTATAAAAGTGGCGCGCTCCAGAAGGTGAAGAAGAGAAAAGTAACCGAAACAGCGGGGCTTCAATTGCAGTGCTTAGGGCAAATGGCAACAAAAAAAAGCAAGATGATTTGAATTTGTGCCACCGGCGGCGTCAACGAAGAGATGATGATAACACCATGAAACCTAGATTTATTTTTTTATAAAGCTAAAGTTTAGGCAGCTATAAGAGATATGAATTATTATGAATTACTATCACTTTGTATTCATTAACATATTAACAAGCACTTAAAGTGGTTGTAAAGGTTGAAGGTTTTTTACCTTCATGCATTCTATGCAAGAAGGTAAAAAACCTTCTGCGTGTTTCTACCCCCACAGACCCCCCTATACCTACCCGAGACCCCTCTTGAATCCAGTGATGTCCGCAGGAGACTCTCTTCTCCTTGGCTGACATAGCAGCAGGAGCCATTGGCTCAGGGGCGGACTGACCATTGGGGCACTCGGGAACTGCCCAAGGGCCCCAATGCCACTAGGGGGCCCCATCAGTGTTGCCAGCCTCAATAAAACCAGGGACAGTATGTAAAAATCTGTGTTTTTAAAAAAATCCCAAGATTATATCTGCCCCGCCTCTCCAGTACCTTTTCAGTGTGTGCACGTGTTTTTTATGTGTATACTGTGTGTCTGTGTGTGTATACTGTATGTGTGTGTGTGTGTATACTGTGTGGCCCTATAATCTCCTATTGCCCGGGGGCCCCATAATCTCCTATTGCACGGGGCCCCAGGAGTTGTCAGTCCGCCCCTGCATTGGCTCCCACCACTGTCAATCACAGCATGTGAGCCAATGAGGAGAGAGCAGACGGGCGGGGCCATATGTGTCTTATGGACGCATAGAGCGGGGCTCAGGTGCGAGCAGTGCCCCCATAGCAAGCAGCTTGCCAGTGAGGGCACTGGTCAAGGGGGAGGAGCCAGGAGCGCAAGCGGGGAACCTTGAGAAGAAGAAGATCGGGGCTGCTCTGTACAAAACCACTGAACAGAGCATGTAAGGACATGATTGTTATTAAAAAAAGAAAAAGCTAAAGCTTTAATATCACTTTAAAGCAGAGTTCCAGCCTTAATCTCCCTGTTTTTTTTCCCTGAGTGTGGCTCGGGATTAAATTTCAGCACCATTAGCGGTAACCACGAGCCACACTGCATTGCAGGATCCTGGTGCAGGTTGCTTACCTTGTCACAAAGATCCTGCGATGTCCCCCCTCTGTGTCCTCCTCCAGATGCCTCTGTGTGCCAGGCTCCATTCCCTGCGAGCGTCACGACGCACGGGGGAGGAGCTCGGTGGCAAATTAAAAAAATAGAAAATTCATAAAACATACATGAAAGAATCTCTGTAATTATTTTTTTTTCACTTCACTAAACCTGCAATATGGGAGTGGGGTTTTTCGTAGCAGTATTATAAATGTTGAAAAAATTATAATTTAAAAAATTTTATACTGAAAAAATGGCAACATAGCCTGGGCACATAAACATTTAAAATATGCGCTCTGGTCGAAGATATAAAACACTATTCAAATTCCTACAGAAAATGTAAAAACATACAACGGTACATGATATTTAACCATAGCGCATATTTTAAATGTTTATGTGCCCAGGCTATGTTGCCATTTTTTTTGTAAAAAGTTTTTTAAATTATAATTTTTTCAACATTTATAATCAAACATTTAGTGTGCAAAAATCCCAACGCGTCTCGACATACGTAGTCTTCCTCAGGGGATTGATTTGCTGTCAAAGAATATATATATATAATAATGTAATTTGCTTTTTTTTTATATTGTTTAGGCATGTTTGCATAATTACATAAAATATACACAGACAGAATTCCCTTGTATTATCAAGGAAAAATGGAATTTACATGGAGTATAGTTACCAATGAAGGGTGTATCGCTCATGTTCATGTGTCTCTCCCATGTTACTTCACTAAATCTTTTATCTAAATTTTCAATTATTCTATTTGTTATTGAAAGGCCAAAATAAAGTAAAGGTAGTGAAAGAAATCCGGGTTAAACCAATGACTTTTTGAGCATGAATCTTCATGGTTCGGGTAACTCAAGGCATGACTGGAGTATGTCCTATGCCTATATACTTTATAGTATAATGTGTCCCTCTTTCCTATCTAACAAAGCTAGAAGGTATTCATCTTCATTAGGAACATCTTTTCAGGAACTTATGAGAAGATGGAGTGTAACCTGTCAGGACAACAAAACTACCTAATAAGAATAGTAAAGTTCCCTTCCTGGATACAACTAGCAATGGAGCGGTTGTGTGTTAAAATGATTTGGAAATGTTTTTCTCTGAGAAAGTTCATCCAAGTTCTTTTGCCTACACCACCATGTAGGGTAGCTGAGTGACACCTGACAATGTTTTTATTGCCGTCTGTGCCCTCCTGACCTAAAGACAATACCCTTATTTCTTGTCTTGCTGTCACAGATACAGGTAGAAAAATAGAACCTCTCCAATGAAGGCCTCTTGAACACCCCCCCAAGGGAAAGAGAGCCTTGACTGATGGGGGCATGGGCCGATGCAGGACAAGGTGGCTAAGTGGTCACCAGGGATTTATTGTTATGGGGGATGGGATGGGGTGGGCCTGAGCTCAGAAAAGTTTTGTTCCCAGGGAATTCTACGTCTTTCAAGGAACGTGGTTGGAAGAGCTGCCCACCCTCCCGCCCCTTTTTTCTATGGTATGTCACAGCTTGCTGCAGTTTCTTGACCTTGCCAGCATAAAAGTGGCTGTAATGGGCTATGCCCTTGATGGAAGTCGGAAGCAGGCGGCCTGTCCAGCACTTATGGTAAGGACTGGCCCCCTTTGGAATCGTGTGCTCACAGTATAACTGCGACTGGCACTGGTTTAAAAGTGTTCACATGTTATGTGTTGGATTTTAATAAAGCTATGGCCTTGCCCTTTCCAACTCAATGGTTGTGTGTGTTGATTTAATGGGGTGAAGGGGCAAGGATGAAGGCTTTTCCCATACATTTATGTTACATGTAATTTGTACCGGGCCCATTGCGCCTCAGTGGGGGGGTTGTGGAACCAAAATAAAAACTCTTTCCACTCTAAACCAAAAAAAAAACATTTAATTGGCTTTAAAAATAAATATGGCTTCTGTCTCCGTAAGTAAATAATAGGCCTCCCGGTCTTCCTGGCAGCGGCAGGAACACTGGCCTCCTCTTCACTAATCCAACTGAGACTCTCTTGTTTCTCACCAGATCCCGTATTCTACTCCTTTTCTATTTCATGTGACCGATTTTTGCTTTATAGTCCTATTAATAGGTCGAGTTATATTACCCGATGCTAATAGGCTTTTTTGCAATAATCACAGCTCCTCCTGAAACATTTAATGCCTCATGCTCCATATAACCCTGAACAGTACATAATTTCCCAGCAAGTAATTACATTAAACCTATAACGACCTACATAACAGTTTTTCCCCAGAGTTGTGTGGACATCGGTGTCTACTCATAGACAGGACAGTTGTGCCGCTATGGATAATTAAAAGGGTAAAGCATAGTCCGACGGTTCAGCAGCTATAGAGTCCACTTGTCAAGTACTAAGGTGCTTTAGGCAGATATTATGCGCCAACAGAATGACACAGTGCCTGATAAAAAGAACTCCAATTTGCAGTTAATTAAGTTTTATGGAAGTCCGTTCATGTTTATGGGGCTCAAATGAACTGCCAGGCTCTGTGACAAGTCTAGTCCATCCAGCAGTTTCTACCATGCAACCAGGGCCGTTTTTAAGGCAGGGCAAAAGGGGCAGCTACCCTGGGCCCTGTCATTGTTGTGGGGCCCAAAGCAGCTGCCTCATACTTGCCAATTATCCTGGTTTAAATTCCCTCATCCCTTGAGGTTTTAGTCCTGTGCTGTGTCCCAATATCTCAGTGTGAAGGGCTGCTACTAATGCTGCCCAGCTCTGCCCTATTGTTGTGTACAGATGACTAACCTTCAGACCCTGTGTTTACATGTACTGTAAATTTCCGGCATTCATATGTAAATAGGGGCAGCTAGCAGCATTGATATGTATATCATGCCCCCCTGAGGTCATATCCACAGTAATCTCTATCAACCAATCAACAAGCAGAAATCGTGTGCTGTAACCTCTGGCAACTAATCAGTGAGCTATAATGTGTGCTGTAACCTGTAGCAACCAGTCAGTGAGCGGTAATGAAACACTGTAAGCTCTGGCAACCAATCTCAATAGCTGCCTGATCTGATTCAGTAAACGGATTTTGAGTCTAGCTGCTATTTATTGTATGTCTCAGAGCAGGTGGAGAGCAAAGCTGCATGGTAGGGGAGCCCCAAGAAAAGTTTTGCCCAGGGTTCAATCAATATTAAAGACGGCCCTGCATGCAACCATACTTCATCGGATACCTGGTAGGGAAGCTTCAGAGTGAACAGCCTGCAGCCAGAAAGTTAGCCTGCATGCATCAGCCATTAGCCATTATTAGCTTTATGGTCGGTCATAAAACAGATGACAGAAACTAGATTTCCTGCAAGGAGCACCAAACTAACGTCTACTGATTGCCAATTAAAGAGTCTGACCACCCAGAACTCATAATTTAGTTTTTGCAGATGGTAAGGTAAAGGTAAACTCCAAAAAGGTTATTCTATCTCTTGGGAACTCTCTGGATGAGAGCTCTTGTTTGAGATCCAGGGTCTGTCCACCTCTGTTCACACCATTCCTGCTGGATTTACTTATTTTATATTATGGAGAATATAATAGAAGGAGCTGCGACACACAAAGGTGGGCAGAAAACCTCCAAATTTCCAGTGGGGCAATAAGCCCTTGTACACACGGTCGGAGATTCCGTCGGAATGTGTCCGCTCAGAGCGTTTTGTCGGATATTCCGACTGTGTGTGGTCTGCATCGGACTGTTTCCGTCGGAATATCCGTCGGACCAACTTTTCCAACTTGCCGGAAATATTTTCCGACAAAATGCTCCGATCGGACATACTCCGATCATGTGTAGAGAATTCCGATCGGACAAAGTGCCACGCATGCTCAGATCAAATTCCTACATTAACCACTTGCTTACTGGGCACTTAAACCCCCCTCAGTCCCAGACCAATTTTCAGCTTTCAGCGCTGATGCACTTTGCATGACAATTGCGCGGTCATACAACACTGTACCCAAATGAAATTTTTATCATTTTTTTCCCACAAATAGAGCTTTCTTTTGGTGGTATTTAGTTACAGCTCAGAGTTTTATTTTTTGCTAAACAAACAAAAAAAGATGCAAAAAAAAAAAAAATCATGTTTTAATAGTTTGTTATACAATTTTGCAAACGGGTCATTTTTCTCCTTCATTGAAGTGCGCTGATTAGGCGGCACTGATGGCTGCATTGGTGGGCACTGATGGGCTGCATTGGTGGGCACTGATAGGCTGCACTGGTGGGCACTGATAGGCATAGTTAAGGCGGCACTAATAGGCACAGATAAGGCGGCACCGATCGGCACAGATAAGGCGGCACTGATGGGCAAAGATGGGCACAGATAAGATGGCATGGATGGGTGGCACGGATAAGTGGCACGGATGGGTGGCACGGATGGGCACTGATAGGTACCACTGATAGATGGGACTGATGGGCACTGATAGGTGGCACTGATAGGTGGCTCTGATAGGTGGCACTGCTGGGCACTGATGGGCGGCACTGCTGGGCACTGATGGGCGGCACTGCTGGGCACTGATGGGCGGCACTGGGGTGCAGCACCTTTAAGGAAGATTGTGGGCACTGTGGGTGGCACTGTTGGTTGCACTGCTGGATGGCACTGTGGGTGGCATTGTGGGTGGCACTGTGGGTGGCGCTGTGGGCACTATGGGCACTGCTGGGTGGCACTGATGGGGGGCACTTACTTTCATTCAGGATGGCACTGCGGTGGGCAGGTGGGCACTGGCAGGTGGTCAGCTGTATTGGTGGCCGTGATCGGGACTGATGTCCCGATCACGGCCGCCGGTGATCGGCTTTTTTTTTCTCTCCTCGCGCTGTCAGCGCGAGGAGGAATAATAGCCGATTACCGGCTCCGTTCTGTCACATGATCAGCTGTCATTGGCTGACAGCTGATCACGTGATAAGGGGTCGGGATCGACCCTTGCACGGATCGGTGATCAGGCGAGTCTCGTGGACTCGCCGATCACAGAGCGCGCCGCGCGCGCCCCTCAGGGGGCGCGCAGGCCGCTCGTAACCGGGACGACGTCAATAGACGTAGTCCCGGAAAAGTAGATCCGCGCTAATGCCGTCATTTGGCAATAGCGCGGATCTCAAGTGGTTAAAGCTATTGGCTACTAGCGTGAACGTAGTCCTGTCGTAACGAAATAACGCCATCACGTCGGATTTTCAGACAATTTTGTCCGACCGTGTGTATACAACAGTTTCGGACAAAATCCGTCGGACAAAATCCGACGGACTTGGTTGTTGGAATCTCCGACCGTGTGTACAAGGGCTTAGAGAGTCTGGAATTATGGTAGGGTACTGTTGCTGCTGAACCATCCTATACAAATACACAAGTATGTTTGGCCTTTAGATCTACGAGCCTAAATATTAGATTTAATTCTGCCAAACAAAAATAAATAAATCCACATCTCCAATTGTACATTTGTTCTATTTGTAAATGTGTATTTCAATAAAAATGAACCAGTTCTAAAACATTACATATTATAAAGATATGGATGAGCGAGTGTGGGGGGCGGAGGGCCTGCGCAGAGTCTTGACTTCAACCCAAAAGAACACCTTTGGGATGAATAAGACCCCTTTCACACCAGGGCGTTTTGCAGGCGCTATAGCGTTAGAAATAGCGCCTGCAATCCGCCCTAAAGAAGCTGCACTATTGTCTCTAGTGTGAAAGCCCCGAGGGCTTTCACACTACAGCGGTGCGCTGGCAGGACGTCAGGGAAAAGTCCTGCCAGCAGCTTCTTTGGAGCGGTGAAGGAGCGATGTGTTTACCGCTCCTCCACCACTGCTCCCTATTGAAATCAATGGGGCAGCACTGTAATACCGCCGTCAAAACGCCGCTATTGCAGCGTATTGCTGGTGGTTTTAACCCTTTCTCGGCCGCTAGCGGGGCACTTTTACCCTCCGCTAGCGACCGAGAAAGGGTTAAAACCATCAGCAATACGCTGCAATAGCGGCGTTTTGCCGGCGGTATTACAGCGCTGCCCCAAAATGTGCCGCAAATTCGGCTCTAAAACGCTGCTAAAAATAGCGGCGTTTTTCCGCCGACGCTATGAGTGGTGTGGTGTGAAAGGGGTCTGAAAGCAGAGACTGCGAGATAGGTGTTTTCATCCAACATCTGTGCCTCACCTCACAAATGTGCTTCTGGAAGAATGGTCAAACAATCCATCAATGCAGCCTCACCAGCACCCATCAATGCAGCCTCACCAGCACCCATCAATGCAGCCTACCAGCGCCCATCAAAGACACACTCCTAAACCTTGTGGACGGCCTTCCCAGAAGAGTTGAAGCTGTTATAGCTGCAAAGGGTGGGCCAACTCAATATTGAACCCTGAAAATTGAAAGTTCATGTGCATGTAAAGGCAGGTGTGTGTATGTGTATATATATATATATATATATATATATATATATATATATATGTAAATAAAAACAATATCTCACAAAAGTATCTTTTCATGTGACAACACTGAAGAAATGACCCTTGTTTACAATGTAAAGTAGTGAGTGTACAGCTTGTATAACAGTGTACATTTTCTGTCCCCTCAAAATAACTCAACACACAGCCATTAATGTCTAAACCGCTGGCAACAAAAGTGAGTCCAAATCAAATTAATATTTGGTGTGACCACCCTTTTCCTTTAAAACAGCATAATTTCTTCTAGGTATGCTTGCACACAGTTTTTGAAGGAACTCGGCAGGTAGGTTGTCCTATGTACATCTTGGAGAACTAAGCACAGATCTTCTGTGGATGTCGGCTGCCTCAAATCCTTCTGTCTCTTCATGTATTCCCAGACAGTCTCCATATTGTTGAGATCAGTGCTCTGTGGGGGCCAAACCATCACTTTCAGGACTCCTTGTTCTTCACTGAAGATAGTTCTTAATGACATTGGCTGTATGTTTTGAGTTGTTGTCCTGCTGCAGAATTAATTTGGGGCCAATCACATGCCTCCTGATGGTATGGCATGATGGATAAGTATACTCCTGTATTTCTCATTGTGCATGCATATGACACGCTGCCAGGGCTAGTGTAAGGATTTTTGAGACCCTAAGCGAAACCTCATTTTGACACCCCCCTGGCTCCATCCCTGACTCCACCCCCATGTATACTCCACCTTTCTAATGAAGCGCCCATGAAACGCATCCCCCCAGCGCCCATCAAATGCGGCCTCACCAGCACCCATCAATGCAGCCTACCAGCACCCATCAATGCAGCCTGCCAATGCCCATCAATGCAGCCTCACCAGCACCCATCAATGCAGCAAACCAGCACCCATCAATGCAGCCTACCAGCGCCCATCAATACAGCCTCACCAGCACCCATCAATGCAGCCTACCAGCGCCCATCAATGCAGCCTCCCCACGCCCACCAATGCAGCCTCCCCAGTGCCCCACAATGCAGCCTACCAGCGCCCCACAAATGCAGCCTACCATTGCCCATCAATGCAGCGTACCAGCGCCTATCAAAGCAGCCTACCAGGGCCCATCAATGCAGCCTCACCAGTGTCCCAACAATGCAAACTCACCAGCACCCATCAATGTAGCCTACCAGTGCCCATCAATGCAGCCTCACCAGCACCCATCAATGCAGCCTCACCAGTGCCCATCAATGCAGCCTACCAGCGCCCATCAATGCAGCCTCACCAGTGCCCATCAATGCAGCCTACCAGCGCCCATCAATGCAGTCTCACCAGCGCCCATCAAATGTAGCCTACCAGCGCTCATCAAATGCAGGCTTACCAGCACCCATCAGTGCAGCCCCACCAGCGGCATCAAATGCAGCCTCACTAACGCCCATCAAATGCAGCCTACCATCGCCGATCAATGCAGCCTACCAGTGCCCATCATTGAATATTTGCTTGCTTCCATTCATTCGGAAGTCGGGACACAGTCACAGTCCTCTGCCGACCACTGCACCTCTGACACTATGTACGAACGGAGTGGCGGCTGCCTGCTGATGTTGAGACTTATTTGCTTGCTGCATCCCCGTACTGCCCTTTAGGTAGGTCTTAATGCAGAGAAGTAGAGACAGCTGTGATTGACTGTCACAACGGTCACATGAGAGGGAGCCCAACCTGCCGGCACCTCAGTGACAGCTCTATCAGCGAATGAGCTTCCAGCACAGAATTTCAAAGGCCCATGGACGCATATGTATGGTGGCAGGGTGTTAAGGTCCACTCACCCTGCCACTGTGTTCAATATATGGCTTGCCCAGTCTTCAAGAGGTTAACATCAAAGTGCGATCTTCGAAAAGTACGCTCCAAACCCCCACCCGAACCCACTTTCAAGTTGCCGGTTTGTTTTATTGCTATTTAGTCTTATCATGTTGACTCAACTAAGCCCAGATGTTTAAACCAAATTCAATTTGCACAATACATCTGGCTGCAATTATTTTACCCCGACAACAAGTAAACATTGATGCAGAAAATTATGCGCACTGTACATAAGACCAGGTGTCGCCAGGTTCTGTTGAATTTGTTTGATTACTTTCCTTGAACTAATTCATTTATAGTTTCGCTTATTTATTTATTCTTATGTAGAAACAGCTGTGTGGAATTCCAGCGATTGCGGTCGCAACTATGGGTTGAGCTGAGCTAACGGCGTTCGCGTTTGCTGAATATGTTTACCGCTCTCTCTCGCCGGGTTGGCTTGAATTAATTTGTTGTGGTTTATTAATTCTATTATTTTTCAGTGTGCTGGATTTTACTTAATTTACTTGTTTTTTATTTGATTATGTAATCTGTCATACCGACAAATGTTAACAATTATTATAATTTGTTGCAGAAAGAGAGGTTTAGTTTGAGAGAATTGGCATAAATTTTAAGACAAATTATTTTTATTTTTTCAAATGAAGTGTAATGAGTACAGAGGTTTTGCTGTTAAAGCTGAATTTAAAAAAGAAATAAATAATATATATATATATATATATATATATATATATATATATATATATATATATATATATATATATATATACATACACACACACACACACACACATATATGCATATACAGTACATACGTATATATATATATATATATATACAAACACACACACACACAACGAATTTAAACAAATCCAAAATAACAATTGGAATCAAACAAAAAAAGGAATTAGAAAACAAATTTGAAACATTTGAAAAAAAAAGATTATAATAGAATAGAACATAAAAGAATAGAACAGAAAATAAGAGAATAGAATATAAAAGAATAGATAAATAATATTTATATTTATATATATATATATATATATATATATAAATCAAACCGTCTTCCGAAATTTGAATTTCATATAGAATGAATTTGAATAGAAAAGAATAGAAAAGCAATAGAACTGAATAAAATATAATATAATATATATAATATATATATTCTTTAATGACATCAACGATTGGGCACTATTCCTCCCAGTGACATCAACGATGGGGCCCTATTTCTCCCACTGATACCAATGATGGGACACTATTCCCTCCACTGACATCAACGATGGGGCACTATTCCCTCCACTGAAATCAACGATGGGGCACTATTCCCTCCACTGACATCATTGATGGGGCACTATTCCTCCCACTGACACCAATGATTGAACACTATTCCCTCCACTGATAATATTGATGGGGCACAATTCCTCCCACTGACACCAATGTAGAGGCGCTATTCTCTCCACTGACATCATTGATGGGGCACTATTCCTTTCACTGACACCAATGATGGGGTAATATTACAGACGCCAGGACATTTTCTACTCCTACTGATCACAGTTCAGCCCCTCTAATGCCCCGTAGGCACGATCGGAAATTCCGCCAGCAAAAGTCCGATGTGAGCTTTTGATTGGAAATTCCGACCGTGTGTATGCTCCATCGGACTTTTGCTGGCGGAATTCCCGCCAGCAAAAGATTGAGAGCAGGTTCTCAATTTTTTCGGTCGGATACAGTTCCGATCGGAAATTCCGATCGTCTGTTTTAATTCCGACGCCCAAAATTCCTACGCATGCTCGGAAACAATTTGACGCATGCTCTGAAGCATTGAACTTCATTTTCTCCGCGCGCCATAGTGTTCCTCGTCACCGCGTTCTTGACGGTCTAAAGTTCAGAGAACTTTTGTGTGACCGTGTGTATGCAAGCCAAGCTTGAGCGGAATTCTGTCGGAAAAACCATGCAAGATTTTTCCAACGGAAAATCCGATCATGTGCGTTAAGTCTGAAAGATAATAAACTGGCCCTTTGTGTAGAAAGTTTGGAGACCCCTGAAATATACCACGACCCTGGATATAAATGAGAACTTTCACAGACAAATCATGGCAGCACTTGAGAAATATCCATCCCTGGTTCATTGATTCCCCCAGAAGATGGCTCAAAGAGTAGATGTTGGCCATGGTCAAGGGGTGGCCTACAGACAATAGAATGTTCTCATGCAGCCTGCCAAATTGGGCAAATGTTTTGTTCTGTCTGTAGGCTCCTCTGTTAGCTGTAATAGAAAACTTTTGTTTAGATCAAAGTCTTGGAGGATAGGCCACTTTTTTTTTGTAAGATGACATGCTTGAACGCAAGTGGAGTAATTGAGGAGTTTCTCATGGCGGCTCTCTAAACCCCCAGTCTAGTTGTGCCGATGTCTGTCTGGTGGTGTTACAATTACCCGCGCAGTTTCACAAAGTTAGGAACATGTTCAAAGCAGATTTTTAATTTGTTACACTTTGCACTTAATCCCACTGAAGCCGTCAGCGTCCTCTATTAGAAATGAACTAGCCATCACTTTAGCTTCTGGAACATAACAAGTGCCGGGGCGATAATATCAGCCGGAGAAGATTTTCTACGGCTTTCACGGAAATCATTATTAAGCTCGTACGACGGAAGCCTTTAACCCAAGAATGTTTGTCTGATATAAACTTGGAGCTGTATAAAAATCTGCAAATGTCATCTTCCTGTTTAAATTAGTTCAGCATTATAGCGCCGGTTCCTTGTACGTGCGCTTCTTTTTCTTTTGTCTGAATCCAATTTTCCTGCTGAATACAGGGAGACAATCCTGCTTAAAGGGCAACTCCACATAATGGCTGGAATTGCGAAAGCCCTCAAACTCACCATCCGGTTTGCCAGATAATGAAGACAGATAGCCAACTCCGCCACAAGATGCAGCCAGGTACATGAATGGTGCAGGCTTTGTTAATGTAATGCCGCGTACACACGATCGAATTGTCCAGCGGACTAGGTTTGCCGGACCACAGTGCACCGGACAATTCGATCGTGTGTGGGCTCCAGTGGACTTTTTCATCATAAAGTCCGGCGGACTTAGAAAGTAGTTTTGACTCAAAATTTGTCCGCCGGACTTGGCTTTCAGCGGACAATCCGTTCATCAGTGTGCGAGTCCGGTGGACTAAGAATGACGCATGCTCTGAAGCAAGTACGAGAAGGAAGCTATTGGCTACTGGCAATTGAACTTCCTTTTTCTAGTCCCGTCGTACGTGCTGTACGTCATCGCGTTAGAAATCGCCGGACTTTCGGAGCGTCCGTGTGGGGCCAAGTCCGTTCATTATAAAGTCCGCCGGATTGTTTGCCGGACCAATTCCGCCAGACAATTCGATCGTGTGTACGCGGCATTACAGGTAAATTATCATACCATGTGCACATTTAAAGACCATTTTTGCAATAATAATATGAGCTAATAAAAACAAAAATGTAGTACTACCTTAAAATATGCAACCCAAAATGTTTCTATAAATAACTGGTAAAATTTCAGTGAACATAATGAACATGAAAAGTAAAAAAAAAAAAGCATTTTCTATACACTATATTACCAAAAGTATTGGGGCGCCTGCCTTTACATCAGGGATATGCAATTATCGGACCTCCAGCTGTTGCAAAGTTACAAGCCCCATCATGCCTCTTCCTCTGGGTGTCATGCTTTTGGCTGTCAGCCCTTGTACACACGGTCGGACATTCCGACAACAAAATCTGTCCGATTTTGTCCGACGGATTTTGTCCGAAACTGGTGTTGCATACACACGGTCGGACAAAGTTGTCGGAAAATCCGATCGTACGTAACGTGATGACGTTATTTAGTTATGACTGGACTACGTTCAGGCTAGTAGCCAATAGCTTTGGTCTAGGAATTTGATCTGAGCATGCGTGGCACTTTGTCTGATCGGAATTCTCTACAAACGATCGGACAAAGTCCGATCGGATCATGTTGTCGGAAAATTTTTATATCCAGCTCTCAAACTTTGTTGGTCGGACATTCCGACGGAAAAAGTCAGATGAAGCCCACACACAGTCGGATTATCCGACAACACGGTCCAATCTGATTTTTTCAGTCGGAATGTCCGAATGTGTGTACAAGGGCTCAGAGTCTTGCTATGCATCATGGGACTTGTAGTTCTGCAACAGCTGGAGGTCCGCTAATTCCATATCCCTGCTTTACATGAACTTTAATGGCATCCCAGTCTTAGTCTGTAGGGATCAGTATTGAGTTGGCCCACCCTTTGCAGCTATAACAGCTTCAGCTCTTCTGGGAAGGCTGTCCACAAGGTTTAGGAGTGTGTCTATGGGAATTTTTGACCATTCTTCCAGAAGTGCATTTGTGAGGTCAGGCACTGATGTAGACCAAAAGGCGTGGCTCACATTCTCCACTCTAATTCATCCCAAAGGTGTTCTTTCGGGTTATGGTCAGCACTAGTCAAGTTTCTCCACCCCAAACTCGCTCATCCATGTCTTTATGGACCTTGCTTTGTGCACTGGTGTGCAGTCATGTGGGAACAGGAAGGAGCCATCCCCAAACTGTTCCCACAAAGTTGGGAGCATGAAATTGTCCAAAATGTCTTGGTATGCAGACACCTTAAGAGTTCCCTTCACTGGAACCAAGGGGCCAAGCCCAGCCCCTGAAAAACAACCCCACAATCCCCCCTCCGCCAAATGATTTGGACCAGTGCACAAAGCAAGATCCATAAAGATATGGATGAGTTTGGGGTGGAGGAACTTGACTGGCCTTGCCAGCGTTCTGACCTCAACCCGATAGAACACCTTTGGGATGAATTAGAGCAGAGACTGCGAGCCAGGCCTTCTCATCGTTCTTCTGGAACAATGATCAAACATTCCCCATGGACACACTCCTAAACCTTGTGGATAGCCTTCCCAGAAGAGCTGAAGCTGTTAAGGGTGGGCTAACTTATTATTGAACCCTACGGACTAAGACTGGGATGCTGTTAAAGTTGTGCAATCCCGTACTTTTCACAATATACTGTAGAAGGTAGCTATCAATCTAGTAGGCTCTGCGCCAGTGGCAGCTAGTGTTTTTTTTTTGGGGGGGTGGCAAATACCCACCCCCCCCCCCCTCCGGGCCACCGGTGGAGTTGCACTACCCCCCCGCGGCACTAACACACCCCCCACCACCACTCGCTGTCCTTACCTTGGATGCGGGCAGTGAGAGCGTGGCGGGTTCGGGGAAAGCTGATTCCGGTGTCCTCTCCTGGAGCAGCTTCCGCTGTGTCTCCTCTCTCCTCCTCCCAATGCAGGCGTCCAATTGGCCAGACGTTTTGGCCAATCGGGTAACAGGTCTCATACCTGCTTCCCGATTGGCCGTGAGGAGGATCAGTGTTGCAACAGCGAATTTTCATTCGCTGTTGCAACACACCTGGGTGGGCTCCAGACGCAATGCTCTGTATCCCGAGTCCACCCTATTTGGAAGCCTATTAGAGCCTATTAAAAAAAAAACACCCCCGCTGCTCTAATTCATATGCCCGGTGACTCAAAAGGGGCCTGACACATGAATAGGGGGCGGCCGCGACATCAGTGCTATGCATGAATCTATCCATTGCATATAGGGGGTGGCGAGGATGGGGGGGGGCGGTGCCCGGGCACCCCTAATGGACGGACCATCCCTGCATCCGCGCCCAGAATGACATCCACTAGGGGAAGTACTTGAAGGGTAGGAAATGTGTCGGTGAATTGAGCCCGCAAGGCATTGCGGAGCTGTAAGTAACGAAATAGCATATAATTGGGGAGGTCAACTTCCTCCTTGAGGACCTGGAACGGCAAGGATGGCTTTTTAAGTGATAAAAGTTGAAGCTCCTTGAGAAGAGCTGTGTATCGCGAGCAATGTCAGCAATATATTTCATGCAGACTTGTGAAGCTACTCAGATTTATGGCCACTATGACTTTTTAAAACAAATGACAAATGTAGACTTCTTATTAAATCGATGGAACAAATGGCGTCCGTCTGATCCTGTTTTGTGTTCGCTCATTGATAAATTATGGATGAAAACAGACAGTAACTGAAGTATCAGAAAGTTTCCTAACATAATATCCTAAGAAACATCTAATATAGCCGGAGATACACTTTGCCTTGCTGGATACAACCCTTTTTAGGATATGGGCTGGTAAATAATAAATTACCTGATAATCTTTTGCAATGTAAATTCTCTGCTCGGTGACAGATAGACAGGAGCCACAGGCAACAGCCTACTTTGCCGGAAGCGAATCTCGCACTGCAGACGATAGTTTTTTTTTTGTTGATTCAGCCGTAATGCCTTAATATCCTTACACTTTCCCTGTCGTATCGTACGGAGGTGCGATCAGATATGATGCTTTTATCACAAACTCGATTTGACATGTGTGTCTTTAGCCATTGAAGAAGATCTGGCAGACCATAGCTAATGGTACAATGTCTCAGGGGTCAGTAGGCTGCCCCTTTCTTCATTATTTTTATCTTTCCTAGCTAAGCAAGCATAAAATACAAGCAATTATTCTTCCGGCTGTGTGTGCTCTATGCTTAAGTTCAGGGCAGCCATCAGAAATTTTTGGGCCCCTTACACAGCTTTAGGCCTGGGCCCCCCTCCCTCAAGCCTGACCACCAACATTCTCCAGAGCTTGCCCACAGGCCATCCTACCGAATCCCACCTGTACGCATTCAGCTCCCCTCAATCCTGTAGATATGTCCTCACACCTGTATACATGCCAGCCCTACCCCCCCACACACCTGTAAATATGTCAGCCACCCCCCACACACACCTGTATATATGTCAGGCCAGCCCCCCACACACACCTGTATATATGCTAGCTCCCACCACACACACACCTGTATATATGTCAGCCCCCCTTACACCTGTATAAATGCCAACCCCCCCCCCCACCAAAAACACACACACACCTGTATACAGTGGCGGCTGGTGCTCAAAATTTTTTCGGGGGAATGCAAACAAACTGAAAAATTCTGAAAAAATAAAAACCAATTGCAGCCTCACCGTGCTCATCAAACGCAGCCACTGAACCCATCAATTGAAGCCACTGTGCCATCAAACGCACCCACTGTGTCCATCAAATGCAAATCACACGCCTCCCTGATGCAATGGTATAATGGATAAGTATCTGCCTGCATTTCTCAGCACTCATCAGTCCAGAGCTCCTACTGCCATTTTTCCTCACCCCAGTTCCTATGTTTTCATGCATAGTTGAATTACCTGGCCTTGTTTCCACGTTGGAGGTATGGCTTTTTGGCCACAATTCTTCCATGAAGTCCACTTCAGGCCAGACTTCCACGGACAGTAGATGGGTGTACCTGGCTCTCAATGGTTTCCGCCATTTCTGTGGTGATGGCACTGCTGGACATCTTATGATGTCGAAGAGAAGTAAGCATGATGTGTTTCATCTGCTGCATTAAGTTTCCTTGCCCAACTACTGCGCCTATGGTCCTCAACGTTGCCCGATCAATGCTGTCCTCAATGCTGAGAAATACAGGCAGATCCATCATGCCATACCATCAGTGAAGCGTGTGATTGGCAACAAATTTATTCTGCAGCAGGACAACAACCCCAAACTTACTGCCAATGTCATTAAAAACTATCTTCAGCGTGAAGAAAAACAAGGAGTCCTGGATGTGATGGTTGACCCCCACAGAGCCCTGATCATAATGCCATCACGCTTGTCTGGGATTACATGAAGACTCAGAAGAATTTGTGGCAGCCTACATCTACAGAAGATCTGTGGTTAGCTCTCCAAGGTGTTTGGAACCACCTACCTGACAAGTTCCTTCAAGAACTGTGTGCAAGTATACCTAGAAGCCCTTGTACACACGGTCGGCCATTCTGACAACCAAATCCATTGGATTTTGTCCGGCGGATTTTGTCCGAAACTGTTGCATAAACAAGGTCGGACAAAGTTGTCCGAAAATCCCATTGTACATAACGTGATGATGTTATTTCGTTAGGACGGGACTACGTTCAGGCTAGTAGCCAATAGCTTTGGTCCAGGAATTTGATCTGAGCATGCGTGCCACTTTGTCCGTCGGAGTAGGCTACACATGATCGGAGTATGTCCAATTGGAGCATTTTGTCGGAAAATTTTACGGACAAGTTGGAAAACTTGGTCCGTCGGATACTCCGACGGAAACAGTCCGATGGAGACCACAGAATCTCTGACCGTGTGTACAAGGGCGAAGAATTAATGCTGGTTTAAAGCAAAAGCATAGTCAGACCAAATATTGATTTGATTTTGGTTTTTCTTCTGTTCACTCAACTTTGCATTTTATAAATTGATAAAACTAAACATTTTTGAAAACATTCTTACTTTACAGCATTTCTTCACACCTGCCTAAAACATTTGCACAATACTGCTCATGTCTTCTTGATGACTACAAGATCCGCCATTTAAATATATAGTAGGTTTATTGCTTCATTTATTTGGATAAGAGACATATCTTTTTACATAACATCTCCATGATCTTCAAGCTACAAACCCAACAGGAGATAATCTTGGGTAGCTGCTATATTCAAAAACATTACTTGTCGTTATGCCTCCCCTTTGTAGTAACCTATCTGGGCTGCTGAACAAGAAACCAGACAAAATATAAGGTAGAATAATATAGTAGAAAACATTCATCCAGCCTGGAATACACACCTAGTACACACCAGTAATCATACTTGATGCGGCTCACCTGCATTCTGGTAATATAGATGGGTTTGTTCATGATGATCCAACTCGCTGTCTCATAACATGGCGGTATGGTCATTGACCCATCGTAGGTGATGAAACTAGCAGTTTCAGGATAAAGCTCTTCTATATTTAGCCCCTGTAGTAAATAGGCATCATCTAAGGATACATTGTGGAGAAAACAGCATTCAGTAACACCAAAGATTAGAGGAAGAAAGAAAAGGTGAATATATGCATAGCAACACATTTGTATTATTGGTTATTGAAAGAGAAAGTGCAGTTTTGCAGAAATGTCTGTGTTGGAGTAGATCCAGTGCTTCATACAAGTGCATTCAAGTCATTAGATATAAACTACATGGGCAAAAATGTGTGGGCATCGGAACATTACACCCATGTGACCAGAGCTGGACTTACCATTGGGCTTGACTGGGCTCAAGCCCATGGGCCCCGCCCAATAGGGGGCCCCACCGAGATGCATAGCCGAGTGTACTAGACTCAGCTCTGTTCACAGTCACGCTCAGTCCTGTCCTATGATGGACATAACACAGGGAATGGCCGTGACTGTGAGCCGAGCCAAGTACACTCGGCTACTCTCAGGCCCGAGAGCCCCCAAGAGGGCCCGAGAGCCACCGAGAGGGCCCAAGAGCCACCAAGATACACAGGACTCTGTATCTTGGCGGCGCCATTTTTAAACTTCCAGACTACAATGACAAGGCTGCAAATGACACTGGGGCAAGGCTACAAATGACAAGGCTACACTGACAAGGCTGCAAATGACACTGACAAGGCTGCATTGATGGGCATTTAAAAAGTTTTTTCCTTAAACTTCCCACCTAAAAGTTTTTTTCCTTAAAATTCCCTCCTAAACTTGGGGTGCATGTTATACGCCGGCACATGTTATGTGCCGATAAATATAGTAATGCATAGAAGGTAGGGCCCGAAAGTGACTCAAGCCCAGGGGCCCCCACCACCCTAAGTCCTGCCCTGCATGTGACCTTGTTGGACATTCCATTCCAAAACCATTAATGTCTTCTCCAAGAAGAAGTTTCCATGGTTCAGATGCACTAATATTAAACAAAAAATATGATACATGTACTATACCATAAATCTGTTGACATCCAACCATCACTCCTAAACCATGCCCATTACTATGGAATCGGCCAGGGCTTTTTTTCAGCAGGAACGCGGGAGAACGTAGTTTCGGCACCTTCACCACTGACAATGAAGTGGTGCTAGGGTGTGCTGCAGGGTCTATTGATACTCACTGCTAGGAGATCTATTCTAGCTCTAGGGTATCTATTTTTTCATGGGGGTCTATTGTTTCTGAGTAACTCTATTGTTGCTGGTGGAAGACCTACTATTGCTGGGGGTGGGTCTTATATTGCTAGGAGGTAAGTTGTGCTGGGAGAGATCTACTGTTGAGGGAGGGGTCTGTTGTTGCTGTCTGCCAGAGAATCTATTGATGCTGGCTGTGTGGAGATCTGCTGTTGCTGCTGGGAGACAATTGTTGCTGGGGGGGATTTTTTGGTGGGGTGGTCTATTGTTGCTGGTAGGGGCTTTATTATTAGTGGCTGCAGGGGTTCTATTTTACTGCTTTTCTTGTTATAATTACCAAACTCCTTATGGATTACTTAGCACCACAAATTGATACTTGGTTCTGTATTGTCTAAAAGGGCAGTACTGGGAGGTGGGTAGGGGATGTAACCAAGGTACGGTGCTCGGAGGTGGGTAGGGGTGGAGAAAAGGGGTGGCTCAGAAAGGGGGAGTTATTGTACCTATTCTGTGAGAAAAAAAGTCCTGGAATTGATAATCCCTTTGCGGCTATAACAACCTCCACTCTTCTGGGTAGACTTTCCACAACATTTTGGAGGGAATTTGTGGCCATTCAGCCAAAAAAGAATTTTTGAGGTCAGGTATTGATGTTTGATGAGAGGACCTGGCTCAGAATTGGCATTCCAATTCATCCCAAAAGTGTTCAGTAGGGATGAGGTGAAGGCCACTCGAGATCCTCTGTACCACACTGAACAAACCATGTCTTTATGGAGTTGGCTTTGTACACGGGGGGGCAGTTCTGTTGGAACGGAAAAGGGCCTTCACCAAAATGTTGCCAAAGGTTGGAAGGGTGCAATTGTCTAATACAGTATGTCTTTGTATGCTGCAGTATTAACTGTACCCGTCACAGGAAACAATTGAATAATTTGGAGGGGTGTCAACGTACTTTTGAACAATTACTAAAATACAAATCCATAAAGACATGGATGAGCGAGTCCTGACCGCAACCCAATAGAACACCTTTGGGATGAATAGGAGCGGCCTGCAATTTGAACCGGAAGTGAAGTAATCAGCCTGCATCTCGTGTGACTGAGGAAACGCTGGCATCCACCGGCGCAACCCGATCCATGGCATCCATGCTCTGCCCCTGACGGACTCCCTCCTGGACAGCTAATCTTCCTGACAGGCCTATTTTAAACATACTCTTGTGAATACAATACAATGGCCATCCCCAAAGTTAGGAGAATTAAATAGTCTAATATGTCTTGGTATGCTGACGCCTTAAGAGTTCCCTTCACTGGAACTAAGAGGCCAAGCCCAACCCCTGAAAAACAACCCCCACACTATAATCCCCCCTCCACCAAATGATTTGGACCAGTGCACAAAGCAAGGTCCATAGAGACATGGATGAGAGAGTTTGGGGTGGAGGAACTTGACTGGCCTTCACAGAGTCCTGACCTCAACCCGAAAGAACACCTTAGGGATGAATGATGAGCCAGGCCTTCTCGTCCAATATCAGTGCCTGACCTCACTAATGCGCTTCTGGAAGAATGGTCCAACATTCCCATAGACACACTCCTAAACCTTGTGGACGCCCTTCCCAGAAGCGTTGAAGCTGTTAAAGCTGCAAAGGTTGCAAAACTGAACCCTACGGACTAAGACCGGGAGGCCATTAAAGAGGAAGTAAAGGGAAAAACAAAAACAAAAAAACACACCCTGCAAGGCAAAGGCATAATGAGCTAGTATGCATAGCATACTAGCTCATTACGAATAACTTACCTGAGAACGAAGCCCCCGAAGCGGTCCTCCTTCTTCGTCTTCGCCGCTGCCATGGATCCCCGAGCGACTTCCGGGTCTCGCGGCTCCGGCGTTGTGATTCGCCGGAGCCACCATGACGTCACTCCCGCGCATGCGCACGGGAGCCGACACTCGCGGCATATCGCTGCGATCTGCGGCCTGCCCAGTGCGCCTGCGCGCCAATGTCTATGGCACATGCGCCGTAGACAGTGGTGGCTGTCTTCGGGTAAATATCTCCTAAACCGTATAGGTTTAGGAGATATTTCTTGGACCTACAGGTAAGCCTTATGCCGCGTACACACGAGCGGATTGTATGGCGTACTTAGTCCGTCGAAACACATTTCAGTGGACAATCCGCTCGTGTGTGGGCTTCAGCGGACTTTTTCAGCGTGCAGTCCGGAGTACTAAGAATTTCGGATTTTCCAAAATTCTGTCCGTCGTACTTTGGTTTCAGCGGACAATACGGTCGTCAGTATGCTAGTTCGACGGACTAAGAATGGCGCATGCCCAGAAAGGATTTACACGGCGGAAGGGTGCTTTGCTGTGTCTTGGACTTCCTATTTCTAGTCCCGTCGTACGTGCTGTACACGTCATCGCGCAAGCTTTCGACGGACTGTTTGTGCATCCGTGTGTGGTCAAGTCCGTTCAGTGGAAACTACGACGGATTGTCCGTCGGATTGTATGACGGACTAAGTACGCCATACAATCTGCTCGTGTGTACGCGGCATAAATCTAGGTGTGGGTTGTAAGGGTTTACAACCACTTTAAAGTTCAGGTGCGTGTAAAGGCAGGTGTCCCAATACTTTTGACAATATAGCGTATTTTAAAGCCACATTTTCTGGCAGAACTGATACAATAAACAATTTTCTCCAACATGGAAGAGGTCTAATGCCGCCTACACACAGACGGATTTTCCGATGTAAAATCTTGGATGTGAGCTTGCTGCCGGAATGTCCGACCGCGTGTACGCTCCATCGAACATTCGCTGTCGGACTTTCCGCCAACAAATATTAGCTATCTGGTTCTCAAATTTTCCACCAACAAAACTTTGTTGTCGGAATTTCCGATCGTGTGTACACAAGTCCGACGCACAAAAGTTCACGCATGCTCTGAATCAAGCAGAAGGAGCCGCGCTGGCTGTTGAACTTCCTTTTTCTCGGCTTGTCGTACATCTTGTACGTCACCGCGTTCCCACGTTCCTAATTGTTGGCCAACATTTGTGTGACCGTGTGTAGGCAAGACAAGTCGGAGCCAACAACCTTCGAATAAAAATCCACAGTTTTGTTGGTGGAAAGTCCGATCGTGTGTACGGGGCATAAGGCCGCGTACACACGGGCGGATTGTCTGCCCAACTAAGTTCGTCAGACAATCCGACAGACAGTCCGTTCAACTTTTGAATGAACGGACTTGACCACACACGATGAACAGACAGTCCGCTGAAAACGTGCGCGATGACGTGTACAGCACGTACGACGGGACTAGAAAAACGACGTCCAATACACTGCAATGCAACCTTCGGCCGTGTAAATCCTTTCTGAGCATGCGCCATACTTAGTCCGTCCAACTTGCCTACACACGAGCGGACTGTCCGCTGAAACCAAGTTTGGACGGACAAAACCAAGTTTGGACGGAAAAAATTACGGAAATTCCGAAAGACTAAGTCCGTCAGACTGTCCGCTGAAAAAGTCCGCTGAAGCCCACACACGAGCGGATTGTCCGCTGAAACACGGTTCAGCGGACTAAGTTGGGCAGACAATCCGCCCGTGTGTACGTGGCCTTAGAATAAGTTACTAACAGTAAAAAGGTTGCAGGTTTTTCATCAATTTGGTTCTAGACTTCCGTCTACTCTACTCTACGTACCACCAGAAATGTGACGCAAAAAACTTTATGGAATCGCCCCCAGAGTGTACTGGCGAGCAAGAAAGAATTTTTTTTTTTAGAAGGTCGTGGGTGCCACATATGTCTCTGACAATTCCACTTTAAAATCAGATGTTAGAACAGATGTTGGAACATATTTTCCTTCCACCCGTAAATCCAGATAATGGTCATCATTATGTACAAATATGCACATTTAGGTAGAGGCTCAGTAATTACTGAGTTGTAGTGATGGACGAACTTCCGACGGGACGTTTCGCGAACGCGAAACGCGAACGGACACAAACGTTCGCGAAAACGACCGTTCGCCGCGGGCTCCATTGACTTCAATGGGAGGCGAATTTCGCAAACCTTTAGGTCGAATTTGCGGCCACGGGGTAATTATTAGGGGGTAGCACGTAGTCCCACCACCTGGACAATAGCATAATACATGTATGAGGTGAATTTGGGATCGATAACTACAAGCATTTTTTTTTTATTTGGGAAATTGTTCTGACAATTCAGGACTATGGAGCTAATGAAGGCAATGGAGGAGAGGGAAGGTCAGGGACCAGGGTAGGCAAACAAGAGGGTGCAGGAGATACAGAGCACTGACAGCAGCACCGTAATACAGAGCACTGACATCAGCACCGTGACATACAGCGCTGACAGCAGCTCCGTGACATACAGCGCTGACAGCAGCTCCGTGACATACAGCGCTGACAGCAGCTCCGTGACATACAGCGCTGACAGCAGCTCCGTGACATACAGCGCTGACAGCAGCTCCGTGACATACAGCGCTGACAGCAGCACCGTGACATACAGCGCTGACAGCAGCTCCGTGACATACAGCGCTGACAGCAGCTCCGTGACATACAGCGCTGACAGCAGCTCCGTGACATACAGCACTGACAGCAGCTCCGTGACATACAGCGCTGACAGCAGCTCCGTGACATACAGCGCTGACAGCAGCACCGTGACATACAGCGCTGACAGCAGCTCCGTGACATACAGCGCTGACAGCAGCTCCGTGACATACAGCGCTGACAGCAGCTCCGTGACATACAGCGCTGACAGCAGCTCCGTGACATACAGCGCTGACAGCAGCTCCGTGACATACAGCGCTGACAGCAGCTCCGTGACATACAGCGCTGACAGCAGCTCCGTGACATACAGCGCTGACAGCAGCTCCGTGACATACAGCGCTGACAGCAGCTCCGTGACATACAGCGCTGACAGCAGCACCGTAAGCAGCCCCAGGAGGAAGTCAGCACAGCACAGGGATGGTGTGATCCCCTCATAATAAGAACCCCCAGGAGGAAGTCAGCACAGCACAGGGATGGTGGGAGCCCCTCATAATAAGAACACCCAGGAGGAAGTCAGCACAGCACAGGGATGGTGGGAACCCCTCATAATAAGCAGCCCCAGTAGAAATATGACACCGCTCAACCTCTTCAAAGAGGAGGGTAGGGGCATATAGTACGGTGTGCTTTTTTGGGTCAGGGAAGTGAGCCAAATGAATTAAGAAGGTCTGTGTGCTTGATTCCAAAAATTGTTTATAGACATATACATGGTCTACTGATCACATGTGTTGAATTCCTCCGAGATCCATGCCTCATTCATTTTTAGAAATGTGAGGTAGTTAACACTGTGGTGAGCTAGGCGAGTACGCTTATCGGTCACAATCCCCCCTGCTGCGCTGAACGTCCTTTCGGACAGGACACTGGATGAGGGGCAAGCCAACAGTTCGATTGCAAATTGGGCAAGCTCTGGCCAGAGGTCAAGCCTGCCCACCCAGTAGTCTAGGGGTTCATCACTCCTCAGAGCGTCCACATCGGCCGTTAACCCAATGTAGTCGGACACCTGACGGTCTAGGCGTTCCCTGATGCTGGATCCGGATGACACCTGTCGATGGGTCGGCTGAAAGAATGACCTCATATCCGAAGTCACCAACACATCTTCAAACCGGCCTCTTCTTGCAGGCGCTGTTGGATTGGTACCCGCAAATCCTTCTCTGGGAGTGGGAATTGCTCCTCTGCCAGCGCACGCAAAAGCAGAATGCAGCATTTCTCGAAGCAAGGCCTGGAAGTGCTGCATTCTGACAGCCCTCTGCGACGGCGGTAACATTTCCGCCATTTTGTGTTTGTACCGGGGGTCTAAGTACGTTGCCACCCAGTACTGGTCCTTGACCCTCATGCTTTTTATACGGGGGTCCCTATTAAAACACTGGAGCATGAAGGCCCCCATTTGCACTAAAGTGGAAGCGGTGTGGTGGCCTGGCTCCTGCTCATCATCCAGGATAATGTCGTCCTCTTCATTCTCCTCTCCCCATCCTCGCACAACAGGGATCCCAGAAAGGTTTAAAGCATGCTCTTCTTGCTCCTGCTCATCCGCCCCGGCACCATCCTCCTCTGACTCCTCATCAGACTCCTGTTGTTGACTTGTCTCAGATAGAGTAGCCCCCCCTGGGAATTCATCCAGCATTGCGACTTCCTCATCTTCCCGCTCCTGCTCCTCCACAGCCTGATCAATGACACGACGCAATGCACGCTCCAGAAAGAAGGCATAAGGTACCATGTCACTGATGGCGCCATGGCTGCGACTGACCAGTTTGGTGATCTCCTCAAATGGCCGCAGAAGTCTGCATGTGTCGCGCATGAGCAGCCACTGGCGCGGTGAAAAAAAACCCAGCTCCCCAGAACCGTTTCTTTCGCAGAGTTCATACAGGTAGACGTTAACTGCACGTTTCTGCTGGAGCAGCCTATCAAGCATATAGAAGGTTGAGTTCCATCGCGTCGGGCAATCGCAAATAAGACGTCTGACCGGCAGATGGTGTCGCCGCTGAATGTCAGCAAGGCGAGCCATGGCCGTGTAAGATCTTCTGAAATGGGCCGAGATTTTCCTTGCCTGCCGCAAGATGTCCTGGACCCCAGGGTATTTGACAAGGAATCGCTGCACGACCAAGTTTAAGACGTGTGCCATGCACGGCACGTGCGTGATTTTGCCCTGTTTCAATGCGCTAAGCAGATTGGCACCGTTGTCACACACCACTTTACCAACTGTCAAATTGAGCGGTGTTAGCCACTCATCTGCCTGTGAACGCAAAGCTGAAAGGAGTGCCGGGCCAGTGTGGCTCTTTGCTTCCAGGCACAACAGACGCAGCACGGCATGGCAACGTCTCACCTGGCATGTGGAATAGGTTCTGGGGAGCTTGGGCGGTGCAGTGGAAGAGACGCTAGCAGCGGAAAAGGAGGAGGCAGCTGAGGAGGAGAGGGAGGAGGATGGAGTAGGAGGAGGAGAAGAAGAGTCAGGCCTGCATGCAATCCGTGGCGGTAAAACCAAATCTACACGGGTGCCACGGGTTACATGCTTGACGGCCGTCAGAAGGTTCACCCAGTGGGCAGTAAAACTGATATACCTTCCCTGCCCGTGTTTGCTAGACCACGTGTCTGTGGTCAGATGTATCTTGGCACCGACACTGTGTGCCAGAGATACATTCACTTGCCGCTGAACATGGCCATATAGCTCTGGGATGCCCTTCTCTGAGAAATACTTCCTTCCTGGGACCTTCCATTGTGGTGTTCCAATGGCCACAAATTTGCGAAAGGCCTCCGAGTCCACCAGTTTATATGGCAGTAGTTGGCGGGCTATGAGTTCTGACAAGCCAGCCGCCAACCGTTGGGCAAGAGGGTTATCCGGCGTCATCATTTTTTTACGCTCAAACATTAGGCCCACGGAAGCCTGCCTTTTTGCAGAAAAATGTGAGCTTGGCGTGATGGAAGGTGGAGTGGAGGACAATTGTGAGGAGAGAGGAGAAGGAGAAGTAGAAGACGAGGCTGGACGGTGAGAGCCTGCAGTGTGGCTTTGTGTGTTCCGTTGCTCCCACTGGGCTCGGTGATGGCTGCTCATGTGCCTTCTTAAGGCGGTCGTCCCTAGGTGAGTATTGGGCTTACCGCGACTAACGCGTTGACTGCAAAGATTGCAGATGGCAACGCTATTGTCAGCAGCGGACACGTTAAAAAAAGCCCACACTGCGGAGCCATGTGCCGGTGTCCTGGGAGCGCCAGATGTGACCGTACATGGTCGATGACTCGCTCCTGATACATTTGCAGTCTGCTTTGTCCCTGCTGTGCAATGTAAGTCATTGCTGCTTCTCCTCCCTATCTGCTGGTCCATATCTCCCTCTGAACTCCCCTCCTCTTCCTCTCTTGTGGGCACCCACGTGACATCACTAGACACGTCATCATCAACGTCACCTTCCCCACCGCTATAAGTAGAGTAGGCAGCAACACCGGGGACCAACCTCCTCCTTGGGCTGATCTGGGTACTGGCGTCAGACTGCTGAGTAGCGCTTGTTGCTACCTCCTCTTCCTGATCCAATACCAAGAGTGGCTGCGCATCAGAAATGTCCTCTTGATATGGATCGGAAAATAATTCCAGTGACTCAAGCGGAAGGTATGTGGTGGTGGTGGTGGTGGTCGTGTTGTTGGTGGTAGTGTCTTTGGGGGTGCACATAGCAGAGAGTGAAGAAGAGGGTGCAGATCGAGAGGATGAGGAGGGTGCAGAAGAGTAAGGCTGAGCGAGCCACTCAACCAAGTCTGGTGCATCCTTTAAAGTAATTGAACGCACCTTCTGCAACTTCCCACTTTGGCTCAAGCCTGTTGCTCCTGCCCTACCCCTACCACCCCTGCGGAAGGGCCTGCCTCTTCCTCTGCATGTCATTTTTTAAATGACCCTGTGACAAAACTCTTAGTCCCTATACCGCTGAAGGACTGCTGCAGTATAGGTGAGCGGTCAGCAGTGGTGCACGTCAACCCTATCTATTGTGGACCGATAGCGGTCCTTACAGAACAGCAGACTGTACCGCACTCAAGCCTATGTACCGTAGCACCCTATACCAAGTTACCAGTCCTTATAAGAACTTTTGTGGACCAAGCAGGTTGTGTATTAGTGTTTAGCAGACTGTACGTCAGTCCCTATACCGCTGAAGGACTGCTGCAGTATAGGGCAGCGGTCAGCAGTGGTGCACGTCAACCCTATCTATTGTGGACCGATAGCGGTCCTTACAGAACAGCAGACTGTACCGCACTCAAGCCTATGTACCGTAGCACCCTATACCAAGTTACCAGTCCTTATAAGAACTTTTGTGGACCAAGCAGGTTGTGTATTAGTGTTTAGCAGACTGTACGTCAGTCCCTATACCGCTGAAGGACTGCTGCAGTATAGGGCAGCGGTCAGCAGTGGTGCACGTCAACCCTATCTATTGTGGACCGATAGCGGTCCTTACAGAACAGCAGACTGTACCGCACTCAAGCCTATGTACCGTAGCACCCTATACCAAGTTACCAGTCCTTATAAGAACTTTTGTGGAACAAGCAGGTTGTGTGTTAGTGATTAGCAGACTGTACGTCAGTCCCTATACCGCTGAAGGACTGCTGCAGTATAGGTGAGCGGTCAGCAGTGGTGCACGTCAACCCTATCTATTGTGGACCGATAGCGGTCCTTACAGAACAGCAGACTGTACCGCACTCAAGCCTATGTACCGTAGCACCCTATACCAAGTTACCAGTCCTTATAAGAACTTTTGTGGACCAAGCAGGTTGTGTATTAGTGTTTAGCAGACTGTACGTCAGTCCCTATACCGCTGAAGGACTGCTGCAGTATAGGGCAGCGGTCAGCAGTGGTGCACGTCAACCCTATCTATTGTGGACCGATAGCGGTCCTTACAGAACAGCAGACTGTACCGCACTCAAGCCTATGTACCGTAGCACCCTATACCAAGTTACCAGTCCTTATAAGAACTTTTGTGGACCAAGCAGGTTGTGTGTTAGTGTTTAGCAGACTGTACGTCAGTCCCTATACCGCTGAAGGACTGCTGCAGTATAGGGCAGCGGTCAGCAGTGGTGCACGTCAACCCTATCTATTGTGGACCGATAGCGGTCCTTACAGAACAGCAGACTGTACCGCACTCAAGCCTATGTACCGTAGCACCCTATACCAAGTTACCAGTCCTTATAAGAACTTTTGTGGACCAAGCAGGTTGTGTATTAGTGTTTAGCAGACTGTACGTCAGTCCCTATACCGCTGAAGGACTGCTGCAGTATAGGGCAGCGGTCAGCAGTGGTGCACGTCAACCCTATCTATTGTGGACCGATAGCGGTCCTTACAGAACAGCAGACTGTACCGCACTCAAGCCTATGTACCGTAGCACCCTATACCAAGTTACCAGTCCTTATAAGAACTTTTGTGGAACAAGCAGGTTGTGTGTTAGTGATTAGCAGACTGTACGTCAGTCCCTATACCAATGAAGGACTGCTGCAGTATAGGGCAGCGGTCAGCAGTAGTGCACGGCAACCCTATGTATTGTGGACCGATAGCGGTCCTTACAGAACAGCAGACTGTAACGCACTCAGGCCTATGTACCGTAGCACCCTATACCAAGTTACCAGTCCTTATAAGAACTTTTGTGGACCAAGCAGGTTGTGTGTTAGTGATTAGCAGACTGTACGTCAGTCCCTATACCAATGAAGGACTGCTGCAGTATAGGGCAGCGGTCAGCAGTAGTGCACGGCAACCCTATGTATTGTGGACCGATAGCGGTCCTTACAGAACAGCAGACTGTACTGCACTCAGGCCTATGTACCGTAGCACCCTATACCAAGTTACCAGTCCTTATAAAAACTTTTGTGGACCAAGCAGGTTGTGTGTTAGTGTTTAGCAGACTGTGCGTCAGTCCCTATACCGCTGAAGGACTGCTGCAGTATAGGGCAGCGGTCAGCAGTAGTGCACGGCAACCCTATGTATTGTGGACCGATAGCGGTCCTTACAGAACAGCAGACTGTAACGCACTCAGGCCTATGTACCGTAGCACCCTATACCAAGTTACCAGTCCTTATAAGAACTTTTGTGGACCAAGCAGGTTGTGTGTTAGTGATTAGCAGACTGTACGTCAGTCCCTATACCAATGAAGGACTGCTGCAGTATAGGGCAGCGGTCAGCAGTAGTGCACGGCAACCCTATGTATTGTGGACCGATAGCGGTCCTTACAGAACAGCAGACTGTACTGCACTCAGGCCTATGTACCGTAGCACCCTATACCAAGTTACCAGTCCTTATAAGAACTTTTGTGGACCAAGCAGGTTGTGTGTTAGTGATTAGCAGACTGTACGTCAGTCCCTATACCAATGAAGGACTGCTGCAGTATAGGGCAGCGGTCAGCAGTAGTGCACGGCAACCCTATGTATTGTGGACCGATAGCGGTCCTTACAGAACAGCAGACTGTACTGCACTCAGGCCTATGTACCGTAGCACCCTATACCAAGTTACCAGTCCTTATAAGAACTTTTGTGGACCAAGCAGGTTGTGTATTAGTGTTTAGCAGACTGTGCGTCAGTCCCTATACCGCTGAAGGACTGCTGCAGTATAGGGCAGCGGTCAGCAGTAGTGCACGGCAACCCTATGTATTGTGGACCGATAGCGGTCCTTACAGAACAGCAGACTGTACCGCACCCAAGCCTATGTACCGTAGCACCCTAGACAGACCAAGTTACCAGTCCTGATAAAGAGCTTTGTGGAACAAGTGAGTTGTGAATGATTAGCAGACTGCAGCAGAAGGGCAGCAGTCAAGTATAATATTCTTTCTATATTTGGAAGAAAGAATATTATACGTGTACAAGCCTATTACCGTACCACTGATACCAGTCCTGAAAAGAACCTTTGTGGAACTAATAGTAACAGCAAGTCTTTAAAATTATCCTCACTGCCTGACACACTGCTTCCTGCCTGTCCCTATACAAATTGGCAAAAAAGAGTAGGCTGGAACGATTAGCTGGAACAGCTCTTTTGTGGACCTGATAGTAACAGCTAATGATGATGATGATGATGATGATGATGAAGAAAGACTAATCTGGCTGAGCTGTCCCTAAAATAGCAGCATACAGCGCTCTGTCCCTTTATCTAAACTGACAAAAGAAACTCAGGCTGCTGACCTAACACCTATACCAGTCCTGAAAAGAACTTTTGTGTACCAAATAGCTAGCGTTTTCTCTGTCCCTACTCCACACAGGATCCTTTCCCTACAGTGACAGAAGAAAGAATGTAAAATGGCCACCGGATCGGGTGTATTTATAGGTTAGGGGGAATGTCCAAGTGTCCATGAGCTGTCATGTCTCAATTGGTTGTCCTGTAACACATGATAAACGTGTCACGAAAGGTTAAAGTTCTTGTATACATTAAACACGTAAGTCCGCCGGGGCGAACGACGGAAAAAGGCGTTCGAACCCGCGGACGGCGAAAGTCGGAAATTCGCCGCGAAACGACCGCCGGGCGAACCGTTCGGCCATCACTACTGAGTTGGAACAGAGACCGTGAATTAAGAAAATGTATAACACTGCTAATTATATTCTAGGTTTTACAGCTACTTATATGAGACTCATGCTGTGCTATTGACGAGTGACTCATTTTGTTTTTATTGTGAATATGTTGCTCCCTCCTCTTCTATCTATTGTAGCTTCTGTAGACGTCTCATTCTTCGTACGGCTTTTCTTACTCCTTTCACTTTTAAAGGGATCTCATGGGCCTTGTAACCACTAAGGCCGCGTACACACGATCAGACTTTCCGGCAGACTTGTTTTCCGGCGGACCAGAGTCCGTCGGACAATTCGATCGTGTGTGGGCTCCGCCTGACTTTTGTTTTTTAACCACTTCCCGACCAGCGCACGACGATGTACGTCGACAGAATGGCACGGCAGGCATATTGGCGTACATGTACGTCCAATATTCAATGCCGCCCTGCCATCGGGAGCGCGCCGCCGGCGGCGCGCTCCCGTGCTGGTCGGGACACCCGTGAGTCCGGTCGTGGGACCCGCGGACTCGATCGCCGCGGGCATCCCCGCGATCGTCTCACGGAGCGGCCGAATGGAGGAAATGCCGTGTAAACAGCATTTTTCCATTCTGCCTAGCAACTAGTGACGCTCATCTCTGCTCCATGTGATTGGAGCAGAGATCAGTGTTCACTAAATGAAAGCCCAACCCCGCCACAGTTAGTAACACACCCCTAGGAACACTTAACCCCTACACTGCCACCCACTGGTTAACCCTTTCACTGCTAGTGTCATTTACACAGGAATCACTGCATTTATATAGCAGTGATTACTGTATAAATGACAATGGTCCCAAAAATGTGTCAAAAATGTCCGATGGGTCTCCCACAATGTCGCAGTCACAATAAAAATCGCTGATCGCCGCCATTACTAGTAAAAAAAAAAAAAAAAAAAAATGATTAATAAAATTGCTATAAAACTATCCCTGTTTTTTAAACGCTATAACTTTTGCGCAAACCAATCAATAATCGCTTATTGCGATTTTTTTTACCAAAAATATGTAGAAGAATACGTATCGGCCTAAACTGAGGGAAAAAAATGTTTTTTTATATATTTTTGGGGGATGTTTATTATAACAAAAAGTAAAAAATAATGAGTTTTTTTCAAAATTGTCACTCTATTTTTGTTTATAGCGCAAAAAATAAAAACCGCAGGGGTGATCAAATACCACCAAAAGAAAGCTCTATTTGTGGGAAAAAAAGGACGTCAATTTTGTTTGGGAGCCACGTCGCACGACCGCGCAATTGTCAGTTAAAGCGACGCAGTGCCGAATCGCAAAAAGTGGTCTGGTCTTTGACCAGCAAAATGGTCCGGTCTGAAAGTGGTTAATCAATGATTAAGGAATTGTGTGGGTACATTGTTGTATGACCGCGCAATTGTCATTCCGAGCATGACAGCGCCGAAAGCTGATAATTGGCCTGGGCAGGAAAGGGGGTGAAAGTGCCCGGTTTTGGTTAATCCAGAGGCAGCCAAGCAAGCAGCATTTTCACAAGGAGGTCAGCAATGACTGGAAACTAAACAGATTACTTTACTTACTTTTATATGTTATTCTTGTTATAGTGTCTCTGTTAAGCATTCGGTTTAGGAAAGGATTGGATGAATCTGTAACCTGAGGGCAAACAAAAGAAAAAAAAAAAATGTTACAAGTAATCACATAACACAGCAAAGCAATTACTTCAGCTGGACAGCAAACTCCGAATCACCAGCAGTGACCGCCACTCACAGGAAGTATCATAAAATATGAATTATCACTAATTTTGCATGACATTATACCTGGCTTCTCATGTCCAACTAAAACATCATAACCAGGGAGAGGGGAAGAGTTGGTAGTCAGCAATGACACCAATGATGGGGCACTATTCCTCCCACTGACACTAAGGGTGGGGCACTATTCCTTCCACTGACCCCAAAGATACGGCTCTATTCCTTCCACTGACCCCAATGATGGGGCGCTATTTCTCCTACTGATACCAATGATGGGGCACTATTCCTCCAACTGATATCAATGATGGGGCACTTTTCCTCCCACTGATACCAATGATGGGACACTATTCCTCCCACGGATACCAATGATGGGGCACTATTCCTCCCATTGATACCAATGATGGGGCACTATTCCTCCCATTGATACCAATGATGGGACACTATTCCTCCCATTGATACCAATGATGGGACACTATTCCTCCCATTGATACCAACGATGGGACACTATTCTTCCCATTAATACCAATGATGGGACACTATTCCTCCCATTGATACCAACGATGGGACACTATTCCTCCCATCGATACCAACGATGGGACACTATTCCTCCCATTGATACCAATGATGGGACACTATTCCTCCCATTGATACCAATGATGGGACACTATTCCTCCCACTGATACCAATGATGGGACACTATTCCTCCCATTGATACCAATGATGGGGTGCTATTCCTCCCACTGATACCAATGATGGGACACCATTTCTCCTACTGATACCAATGATGGGACACTATTCCTCCCATTGATACCAATGATGGGGCACTATTCCTCCCATTAATACCAATGATGGGGCACTATTCCTCCCATTGATACCAATGATGGGACACTATTCCTCCCATTGATACCAATGATGGGACACTATTCCTCCCATTGATACCAATGATGGGACACTATTCCTCCCATTGATACCAATGATGGGACACTATTCCTCCCATTGATACCAATGATGGGACACTATTCCTCCCATTGATACCAATGATGGGACACTATTCCTTCCACTGATACCAACGATGGGACACTATTCCTCCCATTGATACCAATGATGGGACACTATTCCTTCCACTGATACCAATGATGTGACACTATTCCTCCCATTGATACCAATGATGGGACACTATTCCTCCCATTGATACCAACGATGTGACACTATTCCTCCCATTGATACCAATGATGGGACACTATTCCTTCCACTGATACCAATGATGGGACACTATTCCTCCCATTGATACCAATGATGGGACACTATTCCTTCCACTGATACCAATGATGGGACACTATTCCTCCCATTGATACCAATGATGGGACACTATTCCTCCCATTGATACCAATGATGGGACACTATTCCTCCCATTGATACCAATGATGTGACACTATTCCTCCCATTGATACCAATGATGGGACACTATTCCTTCCACTGATACCAATGATGGGACACTATTCCTCCCATTGATACCAATGATGGGACACTATTCCTCCCATTGATACCAACGATGGGACACTATTCCTCCCATTGATACCAATGATGGGACACTATTCCTCCCATTGATACCAACGATGGGATACTATTCCTCCCACTGATACCAATGATGGGATACTATTCCTCCCATTGATACCAATGATGGGGCACTATTCCTCCCATTGATACCAATGATGGGGCACTATTCCCCCCAATGATACCAATGATGGGACACTATTCCTCCCATTGATACCAATGATGGGACACTATTCCTCCCATTGATACCAATGATGGGACACTATTCCTCCCTTTGATACCAATGATGGGACACTATTCCTCCCATTGATACCAATGATGGGACACTATTCCTTCCACTGATACCAATGATGAGACACTATTCCTCCCATTGATACCAATGATGGGACACTATTCCTCCCATTGATACCAATGATGGGACACTATTCCTCCCATTGATACCAATGATGTGACACTATTCCTCCCATTGATACCAATGATGGGACACTATTCCTCCCATTGATACCAACGATGTGACACTATTCCTCCCATTGATACCAATGATGGGACACTATTCCTTCCACTGATACCAATGATGGGACACTATTCCTCCCATTGATACCAATGATGGGACACTATTCCTCCCATTGATACCAACGATGGGACACTATTCCTCCCATTGATACCAATGATGGGACACTATTCCTCTTATTGATACCAATGATGGGACACTATTCCTCCCATTGATACCAATGATGGGACACTATTCCTCCCACTGATACCAACGATGGGACACTATTCCTCCCATTGATACCAATGATGGGGTGCTATTCCTCCCACTGATACCAACGATGGGACACCATTTCTCCTACTGATACCAATGATGGGGCACTATTCCTCCCATTGATACCAATGATGGGACACTATTCATCCCACTGATACCAATGATGGGGCACTATTCCTCCCATTGATACCAATGATGGGACACTATTTCCCCCACTGATACCAATGATGGGGCACTATTCCTCCCACTGATACCAATGATGGGACACTATTCCTCCCACTGATACCAATGATGGGGCACTATTCCTTCCTCTGATACCAATGATGGGGCACTATTCCTCCCATTGATACCAATGATGGGACACTATTCCCCCCATTGATACCAATGATGGGACACTATTCCTCCCACTGATACCAACGATGGGACACTATTTCTCCCATTGATACCAATGATGGGGTGCTATTCCTCCCACTGATACCAACGATGGGACACCATTTCTCCTACTGATACCAATGATGGGGCACTATTCCTCCCATTGATACCAATGATGGGACACTATTCATCCCACTGATACCAATGATGGGGCACTATTCCTCCCATTGATACCAATGATGGGACACTATTTCCCCCACTGATACCAATGATGGGGCACTATTCCTCCCACTGATACCAATGATGGGACACTATTCCTCCCACTGATACCAATGATGGGGCACTATTCCTTCCACTGATACCAATGATGGGGCACTATTCCTCCCATTGATACCAATGATGGGACACTATTCCCCCCATTGATACCAATGATGGGGCACTATTCCGCCCACTGATATCAATGATGGGGCACAATTCCTCCCAACAATGAGGTATTATTACTCCCCCTAATACCAATGATGTTGCATTGCTCACTCCAACTAACAACAGGACAATTTTTCTCCCATTGGCCACAGCCCGGTCCCCCTGAAGTTTGAAGGACAGCAAACTGGCAAACTGGCCCTTTGTTTACAAAGTTTGGGGGTCTCTGCTCTGGAGCAACTGCATTTGTCATGTGCACAGCCTGTTTGTCTTTAATAAAAACAACCACATTGTCATATAGTGAATATCATATGATCATTGTCATATAGGCATTGGAAAACTATCATTATCATACAGTCATTGTCATATAGTCATTATCACATTGTCATTATCATACAGTCATTGTCATATGATCATTATCATATCATCTTACTGCACTTCTTACTGGAAGCCTTTTTGTCATCGTCCCCCTCCTTTTTTATTTTCCTCTCTTTTCTTTTTCTCCCCCTAATTTTGATCCCCCCTCCCCCTTTTAATTAGTTGGAGACCGATAGCTTTAAAAGTCAAGCACAGAACCATAGTATAATTAAATGTTGACATGGCGGTTGCTGCACGATATGACGATATGCTGAAATTCTTTGTTGTCTTGATAGTTAGTCCTAAGTAGAGGTTTTGATAATGAATTGAATTGTTGATGTATCATATTGTTATTATCATATAGTCATCATCATATTGTCATTATCATACAGTTGTTCAAGAAAAGGTTAGCCTCAAAAAGGGTATAGTAAAGATATAGGTAGTCATTATCATCATCACTGAAGTCCGGGTGTATCCTGCTGGGAGTGACCACCTTTCTATTTGGATCTACATTGTGAGGCATTTAGCCCACACAGGCTCAACTGACCTACTACCGCTGGTAAGTGGGTCCACCACATCTGGTAAGAGTACCCATCCATTGCCTTATGACAGAGGATCTTTTCCTTCATCCACATAGCTTCACTGCTAATCGCATGTTGTCTACCGTCAATTTTGAGTGAAGAAGTGTCACTGTATTTTTATGAACATTTAAGTTGTATTTCACATTTCTTCACTAGTCCATCATTGTGAATGTGAATAGTGAAAGTGAATATTGTTGCATAGATTACACATTTGTTATAGTACACTACAACTTGAATTTTTTTATCGCTACACTGTATTTCTATATTCTGTTTGGATGTTGTTTGAGTGTTAGCTGCTTTTGCGCTATTTATCCATTTAGCACAGTAATTTTCACCAAAATTTTCATTGTCATATAGTCCTTATCATACAATCATTATCATATTGTCATTATCATACAATCATTATCATATTGTCATTGTTTGTCATACAATCATTATCATATTGTCATTGTCATCTAATCATTATCATATAGTTATTATATTATCATATAATGATAATGATCATTATCAGATATTATCGTATTAATCATTATCATATAGTCATGTTTATATAGTCATTATCATACATTCATTGTCATATAATCACTACCATATTGTTATTGTCATGTAGTCATTAGCATACAGTCATTATCATACAATCATTATCGTATAGTCATTGTCATATAATATCATATAATTATAATGATCATCATCATATAGTCATATTATCACATTAATAATTATCATATAGTCATTATCATACTGTCATTATCATGCAGTCATTGTCATATAATGATTATCATATTGTCATATAGTCATTATCATATAATCATTATTATATTGTCATATAGTCATTGTCATATAATCATTATCATATTGTCATTGTCATATAGTCATTGTCATATAATCATTATCATATTCTCATTGTCATATAATCATTATCATATAATCATTATCATATTGTCATACAGTCATTGTCATATAATAATTATCATATTGTCATTGTCATATAATAATTATCATATTGTCATTGTCATATAATAATTATCATATAGTCATTGTCATATAATGATTATCATACAGCCATTGTCATATAATGCCTTATTATTATTATTATTATTAACAATTTATATAGCACCAACAGTTTACGCTGCGCTTTACAATGTAGAGGGGGGACAGCACAATTACAGTACAGTTCAATACAAAAGGTACAGGAGGGCCCGACTCGTAGAGCTTACATTCTAAAGGGGGGGGGGGGGGGGGTGGTGTTACAAAAGGTAATAGATGCGGGGAATGATTTGATTGGGTTGTTAGGTGGGTGTGGGATAGGCTTCCCTGAATAAGCGAGTTTTCAGGGATCTCCTAGGGGCTGATTGGATATACCGGGGCAAGGATTATCATTTTGTCACATAATCATTATCATACATTGTCATTGTTATATAGTTATTATCATATTGTCATTATCATAAAGTCATTGTCATATAATCATTATCATATTGTCATATAATCATTATCATAAAGTCATTGTCATATAATCATTATCATAAAGTCATTGGAAAAATATAAGCAGCAAAAAAAAAATCTATGTATTTTTAATGCAGCGTGTGTACATGCCAGGGTTATGCTTGGCATTTGAGAAAGGGAGGGGCATCAATTTGGCCAATCGGTAATCACATGAGCTGGCAAGGACCGTTCTGACAGGAGTGGAGAGCAGAGTGAACAGAGAAGGATCACTCATTTCCATGCTGTGCCAATCACAGGCTGGGGGGGGCGGGGCTTGACCAAGTTGTGTTGCTTAACAGCAGTAGTCAGAAGTCTGGTCGGTGACCCGGCCCTGCTGTCTGCTCGGGTTGTGTAAATCTGGGAGCTGGCTGGACAGATAAAACCTCATCTCCTGTCTACATTTTGGTGGAAGATTTTAGTGATTTGCCTGGAGTTCAGCTTTACCTTCATAACGTCACGCCGAGGCTCACAAAGTCATTTCACACAGCGGCATGCCTCCGCCACAACACAGCGTTTACAGCTAATATTATTTAATTTTTTTTTGTACCGGGCCCATACGGATTATCCGCAGACGGGGACATGCTCAGGCAACAATTTTATGCTGCTGATTATGTCGCGCCATCTCAGCGCCCTCGGCGTGGGGCGAGTGAAAATCTCCGCTGCGGTAATCAAACCTTGCGGCTAACGGATGTACTCACTTTTATAAATATGGATATAACAACTAGGCCGTTTGGGCTCTTCGCTGCCTCCGTTACATTTGTGTACAGCTCATGGTTGTAATGTATTAGCTGGACCTGGAGGAAGAAGAAGAGAAATCCAACCAATGAGAAGGAAGAGAAGACGATTCGGGAATAAAACTTTTGATAAATGGCGGCTCTGGTGCATTGATTGATATTACAGTGATTGGAAACGATCTATTCAGTTTAAAATAGAAATAAAAGGCAAAACATTTGTGTATACATATAAAAAAACAAAAACATAATAAATATCTTTTTCCCCCCTTTTTTTTTTATAAATAATCACATTTCTTCTGTTCTCAGCTGCATAAGAGCTGGGGGGAGAAGAAACAACAGGACACTGATCTGTGTGAATGGCTGTGCAGGAAGGGGGGGGGGTCATAAAAAGTCTGATCATTGGAGGAGAGCAGACTGAGCTCCCAGCATAGCTAGGGGACTGACCATGGTGTGTTCTCCTGCTTAGTGTGGTCAGGTTTTAACAGAAAAGCAGAGGGACTGGCAGGAACACCGGGGATTTCCTACAAAGGAAGCAAAACAAAGAGAACGGGAGACGTTCTCATACAAGTACATGGTACAGCAGGCATATATCAGGATTATGAAGTGTTGAATAATAATAAGTGAGAATATAAACAGTATCTTGTCAAAAGTCTTCTGGTAAGGCCGTCCACAAGGTTTAGGAGTGTGTCTATGGGAATGTTTGACCATCCCTCCAGAAGCTCATTTGTGAGGTCAGGCACTTATGTGAACGAGAAGGCCTGGCTCGCGGTCTCCACTCTAGTTCATCCCAAAGGTGCTCTATCGGGGTCAGGACTCTGTCTCCAAGTTCCTCCACCCCAAACTCACTCATCTATGTCTTTATGGACCTTGCTTTGTGCACTGATGCACAAAGTTGGGAGCATGAAATTGTTCAAAAGGTCTTGGTATGCTGACGCCTTAAGAGTTCCCTCCACTGGAACTAAGGGGTTAAGCCCAAACCCTGAAATACAACCCCCCACACCATAATCCCCCCTCCACCAAATGATTTGGACCAGCGCACAAATCAAGGTCCGACATGGATGAGCGAGTTTGGGGTGGAGGAACTTGACTGGCCTGGCCTCAACCCAGTAGAGCACCTTTGGGATGACTAATGCCACGTACACACGATTGGAATTCTCGCCGGAAAAAGCTCTGATGGTTTTCCAGACGGAATTCCGACGGAATTCGGCTCAAGTTGTCTTGCCTGCACACGGTCACATCAAATTACGATCATTTATAGCGTGGTGACGTACAACACGTATGACGTGACTAGAAAAAGGAAGTTCAATAGCCAGTAACCAATAGCTTCTGTCTCGTAGTTGAATCTGAGCATGCGTGATTTCTGGCGTGTCGGAATTGCATACACACGATCGGAATAACCGATAGAAAGTTTTTCCGTCGGGAAAATTGAGAACATGCTATCAATTTTTGGCTGGCGGAAATTCGGACAGCTAAATTCCGATGGAGCATACACACGGTCGCATTTTCCGATGAAAAGCTCTCATCGGTCTTTTTCTGTCTGGAATTCTGATCGTGTGTACGCGGCATAAGAGTCAGGCCTTCTCATACAACATCAGTACCTGACCTCACAAATGCTCTTCTGGAAGAATGGTCAAACATTCCCATAGACACACTCCTAAACCTTGTGGACGGCCTTCCCAGAAGAGTTGAAGTTGTTATAGTGTTATAGCTGCAAAGGGTGGGCCAACTCAATATTGAACCCTACGGACTAAGACTGGGATGTGTGTGTAAAGGCATACTTTTGACAATATAGTGTATTTGAGGGATAGCGTTACAACAAATTGGCACGCAGTTGCCTTTCCTTTCTAACCTGGAGAGAAAGAAGAAAATAGCAGCCTTACCTCTCCAGAAAAGGCCTGCCCATTAAGAAGGTGTTCTGAGCCTTGGCCGTCCTCGCTGCCAAAATGTAACCGAATTTCTTCTAAACGATGACTGTAGGTGAGAGGCCCGCCAGATATATTCACTAGATGCTCCTTGTCCAGCCGTAACGAGACGTGTCTCCCCGTGTTGTACATGGTCCCGCTCACCTGCAATCAACGGCAAAGAACAGACGCAGTTCAGATGGTGAGGAATTACGTTCATCTTCAATAGGGGCTCTTTAAGGCTGAACTCCGAGCACATATAAAAGACACAAATGAATACAGCTCTGTGTTTATTAATACGTCATCATTAGATATATATTATCTTAAAGGTGTAGGGCAGGGTGGCTATGTTTCTACATACAGTGGGACCAAGGCAGGGTGGCTACGTTCCCACATACAGTGGGACCAAGGCAGGGTGGCTACGTTCCTTCATATAGTAGGGCCAGGGCAGGGTGGCTACGTTCCTTCATATAGTAGGGGCAGGGTGGCTACGTTCCTACATACAGTGGGACCAAGGCAGGGTGGCTACGTTCCTTCATAAAGTAGGGGCAGGGTGGCTACGTTCCTTCATGTAGTAGGGGCAGGGTGGCTACGTTCCTTCATATAGTAGGACCAAGGGAGGGTGGCTACGTTCCTTCATATAGTGGGACCAAGGCAGGATGGCTACGTTCCTACATACAGTGGGACCAAGGCAGGGTGGCTATGTTCCTTCATATAGTAGGACCAAGGGAGGGTGGCTACGCTCCTTCATATAGTAGGACCAAGGGAGGGTGTCTATGTTCCTTCATATAGTAGGACCAAGGGAGGGTGGCTACGTTCCTACATACAGTGGGACCAAGGCAGGGTGGCTACGTTCCTTCATATAATAGGACCAAGGCAGGGTGGCTACATTCCTTCATATAGTAGGACCAAGGGAGGGTGTCTATGTTCCTTCATATAGTAGGACCAAGGGAGGGTGGCTACGTTCCTTCATATAGTGGGACCAAGGCAGGGTCGCTACGTTCCTACATACAGTGGGACCAAGGCAGGGTGGCTATGTTCCTTCATATAGTAGGACCAAGGGAGGGTGGCTACATTCCTTCATATAGTAGGACCAAGGGAGGGTGGCTATGTTCCTTCATATAGTAGGACCAAGGCAGGGTGGCTACATTCCTACATAGGTTGAGAACAATAGAAGGGACTTTTCGGGGTTAAGAATACATACTCAAAAGAAATGTTGTAAACCAGGGTTTGGTGTCACGTTAAACCACTTGCCGACCGGCTCCTGTACATATACATCGGCAGTTTAAAGACGGATATCTCGGTAATGCAGCAGCTGCTGCCACAACCAAGGTATCCATCTTTTGAGCCGGCGGTCCTGTTTACGATAATGGTGGTCTCTGCGACGGATTCACTGCGATATCACCGTTATCCCTCAGCGGCTTACCAGAGCCATCGGCAGTGGCGGAGGCGATCGGGACCTATCCGTGGCTGGGTATGGAGATGAGTGAGGGGAAGATGGCCCTCACCGGTCTCCATACTATAGCAGCGTGGAAGCGACGTCAAAACGTCACTTCTGCCCATATGTCTTAAAGGGCCATTTTTCTGTTGTAATTTTTTCAAATGACAAAATTTTTTTATTTTTTTTTGCATTTACGTCCAAATATGAGATCTGAGGACTTTTTGACCCCAGATCTCATATTTAAGAGGTCCTGTCATCCTTTTTTTTCTATTACAAGGGATGTCTACATTACTTGTAATAGGAATAAAAGTGACCCAATTACCCAAAAAGTAAAAACTAAATAAGTAAAAAAAAAATGATTTTTTTTTAAAGCGCCCCGTCCCGACGAGCTCACGCGCAGAAGCGAGCGCATACATGAGTAGCGCCCGCAGATGAAAATGGTGGTCAAACCACACATGTGAGGTATCGCCGCAATCGCTAGAGCGAGAGCAATAATTCTAGCCCTAAACCTCCTCTGTATCTCAAAACAGGCAACCTGTAGAAATTTTTTAAACGTCGCCTATGGAGATTTTTAAAGCCCCATACACACTATCAGATTGTCTGCTGATTTTTTCCTTCAGGTTTACCAAAACCATGTAGTACAAGGGCCTGCCTGATTGCATACACATTGAAACCCCTAAGGTTTGACCTCATATTATATGGTTTTGGTAAATCTGATGGAAAAAATCAGCAGACAATCTGATAGTGTGTATGGGGCTTAAGGGTAAAAGTTTGACGTCATTCCACGAGCGGGTGCAATTTTAAAGCGTGACGTGTTGGGTATCAATTTACTCGGCGTAACATTATCTTTCACAATATAAAAACAAATTGGTCTAACTTTACTGGTGTCTTATTTTTTTATTTAAAAAAGTGCATTTTTGTTCCAAAAAAAAGTGCACTTGTAAGACCGCTGTGCAAATACGGTGTGACAAAAAGTATTGCAATGACCGCCATTTTATTATCTAGGGTGATAGAAAAAAAAATGTATAATGTTTGGGAGTTCTAAGTAGTTTTCTAGCAAAAAAAAAACTTGTTTTTAACTTGTAAACACCGAGCCTGAAAAAAGAGGCCTGGTCTATAAGTGGTTAACTCAGCTGTGCTGTGTAAATCTCAGAACTGGATTGATAAAAATCCAAAGCCCCTGGCTGGTAAAGCAGCTCCCTTGTATGTATTTTATCTCTATTTGTAGCGGTTTCCCTGAAGTTCGGCTTTATATGTGCAAAAGTGAAAGAGGAACTTTCTTTTTTGAAACATCTTATTTCAGAGATAACTCATTCCATGAAAACAGCTGGAACGAACCTGGGATGATGGCGCCTATTGTACAATAAGACTTTATCAGGAAGGAAGGATTTCAAAGGATGCTGTTATCAAAAGAAGAAAGACTAAAATATTTGATGTAAAATAGAAGTATACTATTCTAGAGGGTGTCCATGGGGAAACATACATCATACCAGTACTGACATATTCTAACTGGATACATCGACTTAATCCTTCAAACAGACTTTCATCACGCAACAGCTCCCATCTTCACAATGGCAACACCTTTACAAAGGCGTAGAAGTAATCTAACAACTTTACGGCCAACTGAATCATTTCTACATGATAGACAGCAGTTTGCAGTGGAAAGGTAAACAAACTAAAGTTTGTTTACATGCCGGCAGGTAAAAAGGGTTAGAACAAACCCTAACTAACCTCTGTAGCTGCAGTCGCTGTGGAGCGATTTAATTTCACTTCCACTTTTCTTCTGTAGCTCACCCCACCAACCCCCCCACAGTCACTTGGCAGCTTGGCAGCCTTCTAATTTCCAATAAAAATAAAGGACTGGTGCACAGGGAGAAGGGGAGAGCAGAGACAGTGAGAAGGGGAGAGCAGAGTGCTGAGACCTGAGTTGAATAACTTCACTGCTTCTTGTTTAGGACAAATTATTCCACAGTGGGTATAACTACAGAGGTCAGTGAGGGCCTATTTTAAAATGTACTGCTTGATAAAAATATGTAACTGTATGGGTATCCATAACCTTGCTAAAGTTCTACTTTGACTCCTTTCGGCTTCTTTTAGACTTGTGATACTGTTTACCGCCCTCTGAAAAGCATTCTGCGGTGGGACCAAGGCAGGGTCGCTACGTTCCTACATACAGTGAGACCCAGGCAGGGGGGCTACTTTCCTACATACAGTAGGACCATGGCAGGATGGCTACATTCCAACATACAGTGGGACCAAGGCAGGTTGGCTACATTCCTACATACAGTGGGACCCAGGCAGGGGGGCTACATTCCTACATACAGTGGGACCAAGGCAGGTTGGCTACATTCCTACATACAGTGGGACCAAGGCAGGTTGGCTACATTCCTGCATACAGTGGGACCAAGGCAGGTTGGCTACATTCCTACATACAGTGGGACCAAGGCAGGGTGGCTACGTTACTACATACAATGGGACCAAGGCAGAGAGGCTACCTTCCTACATACAGTGGGACCAAGGCAGGGTTGCTACATTATTACATACAATGGGACCAAGGCAGAGAGGCTACCTTCCTACATACAGTGGGACCAAGGCAGGGTGGTAACATTTCTACATATGGTGGGACCAAGGCAGGGTGGTTACTAGTTACGTTCCTACATACAGTAGGACCAAGGCAGGTCCCAAAAGCTACAACTCTGTTCAGATGGTGATATAACAGCAGAGTTTTTTCTTCTCTTCCTTTTATTTTAAAATTGGTGAATGGCAATTTTACATTGTGGGACCGCTCCACAACTGCATTTGACTTGCAGCCCGATGGCACTCAACTCGTGAGTTTGACAGGTGGTGCCACCTGTCAAACTCTGCAGCCCAAGTTAAAAAGGCTGCAACAATGAAGCAAAGCATTTTGGCTGCAATATGTATAGAGCCCTGTCTGGCTGTATTGTTACAATCCTTGTGGGTGGCCAAGCAGTGGTCAATCTGCAGCTCAGCCGCTTGTTTGTTGCAATTTCTCCCATTCTTCTTTGCATGACCTCTCAAGCTCCATCAGGTTGGATGGGGAGCGTCGGTACACAGCCATTTTCAGATCTTTCTTCAGATGTTCAATCGGGTTCAAGTTTGGACTCTGGCTGGGCCACTCAAGGACATTCACAGAGTTGTCCAATAGCCACTCCTTTGTTATCTTGCCTGTGTGCTTAGGGTCATTGTCCTGTTGGAACATGAACTTTTGCCCCAGTCTGAGGTTCAGAGTGCTCTGGAGCAGGTTTTCATCAAGGATGTCTCTGTACATTGCTGCATTCATCTTTCTCTCAATCCTGACTAGTCTTCCAGTTCCTGCCCCTGAAAACACATCCCCACAGCACGATGCTGCCACCACCATGCTTCACTGTAGGGATGGTATTGGCCAGGTAATAAGAGATGCCTCCAGACATGACTCTTGCCATTCAGGCCAAAGAGTTCAATATTTGTTTAATCAGACCAGAGAATTTTGCTTTTCATCGTCTGAAAGTCCTTCAGGTGCCTTCTGGCAAACTCCAGATGGGCTGTCATGTGCCTTTTACTGGGAAGGAGCTTCCCTCTGGCCACTCTACCATACAGGCCTGATTGTTGGAGTGCTGCAGAGATGGTCGTTCTTCTGGAAGGTTTCCCTCTCTCCACAGAGAAACACTGGAGCTCTGTCAGAGTGACCTTCGGGTTCTGCGTGACCTCCCTGACTAAGGCCCTTTTCCCCCGATCGCTCAGTTTGGCCGGGCGGCCCACTATAGGAAGAATCCTGGTGGTTCCAAACTTCTTCCATTTACGGATGATGGAGGCCACTGTGCTCATTGGGGACCTTCAATGCTGCAGAACTTTTTCTGTACCCTTCCCCAGATTTGTGCCTTGATACTATTCTGTCTCGGAGGTCTACAGACAATTCCTTGGACTTCATGGCTTGTTTTGTGCTCTGACATGCACTATTAACTGTGGGACCTTATATAGACAGGTGTGTGCCTTTCCAAATCCCGTCCAATCAACTGAATTGACCACAGGTGGACTCTAGTTGTAGAAACATCTCAAGGTTGAACAGTGGAAGCAGGATGCACCTGAGCTAAGTTTTGTCAAAGGCTGTGATACTTATGTACATGGGATTTTTTATTTTTATTAAATTTGCCAAGATTCCAAACTTCTTTCACGTTGTCATTATGGGGTATTGTTTGTAGAATTTTAAGGAAAATAATAAATTTAATCCATTTTGGAATAAGACTGTAACATAACAAAATGTAGAAAACGTGAAGCACCCTGAATACTTTCCAGATGCACTTTATGAAAGGGTTATAAAGAGATATAAGAGAGCGCTAACATCTCACATAAAAAATAAAAATAAAATGACAATGGCGTTCCTTTACCTTGTAAATCATCCTTTGAGATTATGCAATAAATAAAACCTATTAAAGGATTACAATCCCTTATCATTGAAATGCCTGAGCTTGTGTAAACACTTATCAATAAATGGCAGCGTCTAATCCAACTCCCCGATTTACAGAATGATGCTAATGGCGCGATGTAATGAGCTGATTACTCAGAGATGTTTGCAACAACAAATTCCTACTCTCTGGGGTACACACCCTTGCTAATTTTACTCCAATCCTGATTTCCCATGTCAGTCCCATTGTACTCAAAACTGCCATTTAGGCGCAGTGTCTATCAGATAACCCGCCGTATTATTGCTGCCTGATGAGAAATTAGTGAGGCATGAATACATTACTCCGTTCGTGTACGTTTAATGCAATGGACCATTGGGTAAGCAAGATCAGCAAATTGAAGCCCAGGTGAGTGAGCCGGGTATCAGACACTGCCCTGGGACACAACATAAAACATTCGAGCATTGGGAAGAAAAGTCTGCTATATTTGAACTGAAATACGAGACTATTTGCTGCCTGTGCAGTCTGAGCTAGTGCAGAAGTACCTTAAGGGGCAAGAGAATGGGGAGCTATGGGCAGGGCCGGATTAAGCCCTTGTACACACGGTCAGAGATTCCGACAATCAAATCCGTCGGAGTAATTCCGACGGATTAATTCCGGAAGAGGTCCGGAAGTGATGTTGCATACACACGGTCGGACTAAGTTGTTGGAAAATCCGATTGTACATAACGTGATGACGTTATTTCGTTGCGACGGGACTACATTCAGGCTAGTAGCCAATAGCTTTGGTCTAGGAATTTGATCTGAGCATGCGTGGCACTTTGTCCATCGGAGTAGGCTACACATGATCGGAGTATGTCCGATAGGAGCATTTTGTCGGAAAATTTTACCGGCAAGTTGGAAAAGTTGGTCCGTCGGATATTCCAACGGAAACAGTCCGATGCAGACCACACACAGTCGGAATATCCGACAAAACGGTCTGATAGGACACATTCCGTCGGAATCTCCGACCGTGTGTACAAGGGCTTAGAGTATCATGGGCCCGGTGCTGAGGATTTTGATGGGCCTTTTTATGGAAATAAATAAAATGAAAACATTTTTTTTTTGTTAAAGTAAATTAAATATTTTAAACAAACCACTCATTCACACTGTATGTGCAAGAGAACCCATGTGAATGAGCCCTTAATTTTTTTAATTATTTATTACATTTTTTAATTATTTTCTTCATTTATTATTATTTGTTGTAGTTTTTTTATTTTTGACATTTTTTTTTCACAATACTTTTTTGGGAGAATGAAGCAGTGGAAGGTGTCAGTACTGCATACACATGGGGGGCCCAGAGCAGGGGGAATCTAATGGACAGTCTGGGGTGATCAGTACGGGGGGAGGCGCAATTGCAAGCACCGATCTCCCTCTAGAGGAGGTGGAGTGGCTTTCAGCTGCTTCATGGAGAGCCATAGAGGGAGGCTGTCATGGTGATGGTGCTTGTGATTGCCCAGTGCACCGATCAACCCCGACTTTCAGATTCCCCCTGCTGCAGGAGGTACAAGGAGCGTCTCATGCAATGCAGTATTCAAATGGTCAGTCTGTCCCTGTTGGGCCTATATTAAGGTAGGGGCCTGGAGCTGCAGCTCCAATAGCCCCTACGTTAATCTGGCCCTGGCTATGGGGTGTGAGCCAAGTGGTTGGAATGGACCTACCGGTATGTCCTTTTGCAGAAAGTGTTTTTTTTTTTCTGGTCTCAAGAAACCCCTGCACAAAATGATTATATAATGTACCTACAACTCATTGTATATTAGTGTAATCAGTAAGTTGTAGAAAGTTTTTAAATAAAAGACTAAAAAATGTGGTATATCTGGAGTATTTTACACCCTGGGCAGCCCATTTTTAAAAGCTCCTCCTTCCTCCATTCAACAAAATTATTTAAGTGATAATTTTGAAATGAAATGAATATAAATTACAGAAAATAACCAACTTGTAGTATACCCCTTTTAGGGAGACAACTCCCCTGGGTGTGTATTGTGGGTGGGGCCAGCTTAGTACTTATAACTAGAGCCGGAAGAGCCTAGGGTGGAGGGTAATGGGAAAAGGTTATCCCTAGTATACTTAAAGTAGAATAAAGTGGATGCCCCTCTCCCAGTCAGCCCATGTAAGATGTAAGGAGGACCTCTATGATTAAGCCCTGGTAGGCAGGGTGAAACATGTCAGAGGGTGTGGTTTGTGGAGAAGCATAGGCTTTTCTTCCTTTATCTTTCATGGGCTGACTGGGAGAGTGGCGTCAACTTTATTCTATCATATGTGACTCGTTGGATGTATACAGGGAAACACCGGTACCCCGTTTCCTAGGAATAAGGAAGGACAATTTTTCTCTGGCTTTGAAATCATACACCTAGTATACTGCCATGTAAGCTGGTTGCCTTAAACGGGCTATACATGGATCAAAAGTCAGTTGGTACAGTAGAATCTGGTAGAATTTCAATCCATGAACGTCCATTCCCATTCGAAGATGATCTAGTGATCAACTTCTCAGGACTGTCCGTATATTTTTCTCAATCAATGCTTGCAGTCAATTGGCATCAGTGCTCAATAGTGTATTCTGGCAGCGAAGGAGTTCCATTGCTAGAATACAATAGTGCAGCGGGGGAACTCCTCCACCTACCTTAAATGTGTGGATGGGGGAATTGGCTTGGTTATTTTTGATTAGCCAGTTGGCCATCTATGACCAGCTTTAGAAAATTAACCCTTTGTGTTAGGCCTGGAACAGGCTCTATGGGAGAACTCACCCATGGGGATTTACAGTGAGGACAATGAAAGAGTTGGGTGGCCAACCTATGTTAATATTTGACTTACACTGTGCCAAATTGGAGAATCCACCCATGGGCACCTACATGTTAATGTTGGATTTATGCTGTGCAGAATTGGAGAATCCCCCCATGGGCACCTAAAGCGAGGACAATGAAGAGTTGGGCAGCCAACCTATGTTAACATTTGACTTACACTGTGCCAAATTGGAGAATCCACCCATGGGCACCTACATTGAGGACAAGGGAAGAGTTGGGTGGCCAACCTATGTTAATGTTGGACTTATGCTGTGCAGAACTGGTGAACCCACCCATGGGGTTCTACAGTTAAGACAATGGAAGAGTTTGGCAGCCAACCTGTGTTAATGTTGGACTTATGCTGTGCAGAATTGGAAAATCCACCCATGGGGATATACAGTGAGGACAATGGATGAGATGGGTGACCAGCCTATGTTAATGTTGGACTTACCCTGTGCAGAAATACAGAACCCACCCATGGGGACCTACAGTGAGGACAATGGAAGAGTTGGGAAGCCAACCTATGTTAATGTTGAACTTATGCTGTGGGTGGGTAGGGACAGAACGGTGAAGAGATTTGTTGACAAAGAACTGTTCATAATGCTTCTGCTACAGTAAAAATGTATCAAGGCTGAACATGTGGACACTATTTCTTGAGGTGGGCATGAAGAATATGAGTGACCAAAGATGGTTAAGTTTCTCCACATTAACAGTATGGGTGTACCTTATCTCGTTCCTGAGAAGGAGGATGGTGGGAGAGCTCTTTGGTCAGCATGGTCTTTGCTGGTGACAAAATAGAGCCCTGGTAACACCCTAACATTGGTGGTTGGTGTAGACGTGACCCCTTACATTGGTGGTCACAGGAAAATGTTTCACCAGCATTGGTAGTCATTATAATGGAAAAATCTATTTCCCATTGCTTATTGCTCAAGAAACCCCTAGCAACCTCAAGAGGAACCTTTGGGTTCCATAGAACCCTGGTTGAGAAAGGCTACTTTATTCTATGCTGTGGCGTTATGGGTTAACACAGCCCATTCATTCTAATTGCTTGTCAATACTGCAGAAAATATCCAAAACTAAAAATAAAAAAATAAAAAAAAAAAAAAAAATTGGCTTTACAAATACTTAAATTACAATCCTTTTTTCTTTAAATATAATTTAGTAGCAAAAAAAAAAGACATCACAAATCTGTTACAGGGGACTAAAAAAAAATTATGAAAAGAGGTGAACTTTGGCGCTAAGCCGTAACGATGACAAGGACTTAACCACGTTGCGAAACGAACAGACGAGTTTTTAATTTGCATGACAAAGGACGGCGAGTAAATGGAAATTGTGTCTTGTTTGGCGTCTTTAATAAACTCACTCTGTTCATTTTCTGAGACGTTTGCAATAATCACAGAGGACTCTGCGTAGGTCAGAACATTTGGAAGAAGCTTTTCACCCACTTCCTACTGGAGAGCTTGTATCCCTCATTAACGCTCTGATAATAAGCGGAGAAAAACACGCTTTATAAAAAAATAAAAGAATAAAATAGGAACGGCAAAGCCGCTGATTGTCGGGGGGGAATGGCTGCAGACAGCACAAGGGAGGCCGCCTTCAATACTGTTCAATAAATTTTCTCACGCTGTCACTCAAGCCAGTATAGATCGCTCCTAATCCCGCACTCAGCAGCCCGCCTAATTTATAGCTTCATAATGCGGGTGCAAACAAAACAATCATTTATCATTTAGATACAGCCGAATAGAATCATTGTTTGTTAATATGGCGCGTGTTGTATCCCTGATGAAAAATTCTGATTTTGCCAACTCTGGAGACATTAACCAAAACAAAAAATAGAAAATGTTACGTTTAACCGATTCCCGGCCAGCTGCCACAACTGCGGCAGAATGGCACGGGTGGACGAAACGACGTTACCTTACGTCGGGCGGTTGGATTCATTTCAGAACTGATCAGTCCCCAGGCCCAGGCCAATGATTTCTGGCCTGGAACTGCTGATCGGTTCTGACGAATGAAATGCTTCCCCTGCCCGTAAGTGTGAACACAGGCAGGGGAAGTGATGTCATCTCCCTCTCTGGAGTTCTTTTCCTTTCCAGAGAGAGGAGAGAGGACATCCAAACGTGAGTTGCACCAACACTACACTGACACAGTACACGTAAGGGACACACTTCACCCCCCGATCGCCCCCCCTCCCCCCTGTTAACCCCTTTACTCCCTGTCCCTGTGTCACCCAGTGCAATATTCAAAATTTTCTTTGATCACTGTACTGATGTCATTTGTGACACTAATCAGCATTAGGGTACTTAGTAGTAGGCCCAGATAGGTCTAGGGACCCCCCTAATGAAGATTTAACATTTTTGATCACCCCCTGTCAAGAGTGATCACCATATTAGTGACGCTGGTTAGTTTCTTGTTTTTTTTTGCGCCAGGGCACCCGCCGTACATTACCTAATATAAGGTTTAACCCCCTAATCACGGGTGATATAAGTTAGGTTTTAGCACCAGTTAGGGTCTGCATCGCCCCAGGCAGCGTTAGATTAGTGGCAGTAGCGCTAACATCTATGCACGCACCATACATCTCCCTTAGTAGTATAGTGTCTGAACGAATCGATATCTTTGATCTCATCAGAACTATATTAGCGTCCCCAATAGTTTAGGGTTCCCAAAAACGCAGTGTTAGCGGGATCAGCCCAGATACCTGTTAGCACCTGTATTTAGCCCCTCCGCCCAGCCCACCCAAGTGCAGTATAAATTGATCACTGTCACTTACAAAACACTAAACACATAACTGCAGCATTCGCAGAGTCAAGCCTGATCCCTGCGAACGCTAACAGTTTTTTTTGGTAGCGTTTAACACAGTCGCTGACAGTCAGGTGCTCTTTTTTCCTGTGAGTCTCACTAGTTGTACCAAATTTAGAGGTCAAAATGTCCAATCAAAAGGTACACTAGTGAAGAGGCCTACACGTTTCTGAGCATGACAGATGAGAGTGAAAAGAAACTCACTCATCTGTCATGTTCAGGCTCAGAATACGATCCTGTAGACAGCAGCGGCACCCTGACAGATAGCTCTGACGATGGATTTGTGGTCCCTGCCAAGGTCAGGCGTACCCAACTCCATGCTTCTACTGTTGTTGAGGTGCAAAGGGGGCTCTCGTATGGAGCAGAAAGCCAGTACTGGTGGTGCTCATCCTTCTGGTGAACTGCCAAACACCAGCGGCCTAGTACATCCTGGTCATACATCCAGCACTGCAGTAACACTTGGTGATGCGGCGAGTCCTATAAGTGCAGTTCAAGCTGGTGAGGTAGCTAGCACATTTAGCGTCTTGCAGCCACCAAGAAGACAAAGACAGGCCCATCGAGCCCATAGTGCCCTTTCTGCTGCATTTGCCAATGCGAATTGGGAGCTCACCACTTCTGCAGCACCCGTACTTCCTCCATTCACTGGCTAACCTGGAATTCAGGTGGAAACAGTCGATTTTACATCACTTGATTTTTATTAGTTGTTTTTCACGGAAGATCTCTACAGATCTATTAAGGACCAAAGGAATTTGTATGCTGGTCAATTCATCGCCGCTAATCCCCAGTTTACCTTTGCCAGAGATTGGAGACCTATTACGGTCTCCAAATTTAAGATCTTTCTGGTCCTAGCTAAATAAAGTGAGTTGCGGTCATATTGGTCCTCTGACCCAATTCACCATATGCCCGTGTTTTCTGCTTCCATGACAGGACACAATACGAGCAGATCTTGTGGTTCATTTCAATGACAATGAACTGTTGTCCTCGGGGTGACCCTGAATACGATCAGCTCTACAAAATTTGGCCCCTCGTAAACCACTTCAACCAGCAGTTTGCAGTCTTGTTTACATTATTGAGTCCCTGATGGTTTTCTGGCCTATCCTACCCTTTTAGACTTGGGACCACAGTGTGTGGCAGAGTTATGCATTCCAACACCAACGTCCTTTGTTGCTCTGAGTGTAACTAAAATCACGTGGCTAACTGCAAGGAACTGCAAAGCAATCTGATGCTGAAAGATGTGAACAGGTGTGTCCCAAAAAAACATGTTCTTCAGGACCACCTTCATCGATGCCAACCAATCAGTGCAGCACCTGGCATAGTTAGCATGGTACTTTTTCTTTAGTCTACCAAGAAAGAGCCAGTTGGATGTGCTCAGTCCCCAGACCAAAGGCTCCCAGCCCCCCCCCCCCCCCCAAGCCATAGTTACCTCCACTAAAATTAATCTATAAACATTTAGGGTTCATTCACGACCGTGCATTGTGGCAACATGTCCTAAAACACATCCTTTAATGCACATTGCCACAAAGCATGGCATTGCATCTGTTCTATGTGCCACGCATTGCAGTGACGTTCACGATAAACCCCAGTGCATTTTCCACATCTGCAGTTCTTCTCTCCTCTCCCCTCACTTCCATGTCCAAATGGCTTTGCTGGGGCAGAAGGAGCCAGTGCTGTCAATCAAAGCCAGTGATGAGAGAGCTGGGGGGTGTCAATGGATGCAGCAGCGGGTCTCTGGAGCAGGCATGCATAAGAGACAGAGAGGAGGAGGGAGGGGGCAGGGGAACCGAGAGGAGGAGATTCAGGGCCACTCTGTGCTTTTCCATTGCACAGAGTAGGTAAGTATAGAGATGTTTGCTATTTAATTATTTTTTATTTCCTTTACAATCACTTTTACTCAGAGCACGTTAAACCATGTTATAATGTGCATTACTGACTGTGCATGTGTAAATGCACTGCAGTGATTCACTTTAATTTAAATGGGCCCTAAAACTGGTTGACAGGTTTACTTCAATCCAGGTTTAATTAGCTGTAGAGGACAATTGTTGGTCTAGCATGAACAAGTGTCAGGCAAGCAAAGACAAGTGTCAGACCAGCATGGACAGGTGTCAGACCAGCATAGGCAACCTTCGGACCACCATGAACAAGTGCTGGACAAGCATGGACAGGTTCTGGACCAGCACAGACAACTTTTGGACCAGCATGGACAAGTGTCAGACCAACATAGACAATGCTGGACCAGCATAGACAAGCGTCAGACCAGCATGGACATTTTTCCGACCAGCATGGACAAGTAGCGGACAAGCATAGACAGGTGCCGGACCAGCATAGACAACTGTTATGTCGCATACACACAATCGGAATTATAGTCGGAAAAAGCTCTGATGTTTTTCCCGACGGAATTCCAACGGAATTCTCAAGCTGCCTTGCCTACACACGGTCACACCAAATTCCGACCGTTAAGAACACAGTGACGTACAACACTACGATGAGCCGAGAAAAAATCAAGTTCAATGCTTCCTAGCATGCGTCAAATTGTTTCCGAGCATGCGTAGGAATTTTGCACCTCGGAATTGCTACAGACGATTGTAATTTCCGATAGAAACTTTTTTCGTCGGAAAAATTGAGAACATGCTCTCTAATTTTTGCTGGTGGGAATTCGGCCAGCTAAATTCCGATGGAGCTTACACACGGTTGTATTTTCAGATGAAAAGCTCTCATCGGTCTTTTGTTGGCCAAAATTCCAATCGTCTGTACGCGCCATTAAACTAGCATGGACAAGTGTCAGACCAACAAAGACAACGTTGGACCAGCACGGATAAGTGTCGCACCAGCGTAAATAACTGTTGGGTGAACATGGTCAAGTGTCAGACCAACATAGACAACGTTGGACCAGCACGGAAAAGTGTCACACCAGCGTAAATAACTGTTGGGTGAACATGGTCAAGTGTCAGACCAACATAGACAACTTCTGGACCAGCATGGACAGGTGTCAGACCAGCATGGACAGGTATCAGATTAGCATGGACAACTGTTGGACCAACATGGACATCTTTCATACCAGCATGGACAACTGTTGGACCAGCATGGACATCTTTGAAACCAGCATTGACAGGAGCCAGACCATCATTAACAAGTTCTGGACAAGCATGGACAGGTTCCTGGACCAGCATAGACAGCTATTGGACAAGCATGGACAAGTGTCAGAACAACAAAGACAACGTTGGACCAGCAAGGACAAGTGTCAGACCAACATAGACAACTGCTGGACCAGCATAGACAAGTATTGGATCAGCATGGACAACTGTTGGAACAACATGGTCATCTTTCGGACCAGCATGAACAAGTATCAGATCAGCATGAACAAGTATCAGATCAGCATGGACAACTGTTGAACCAGCATGGACATCTTTCAGACCAGCATGGACAGGAGCCAGACCAGCATGAACAAGTGCTGGACAAGCATGGACAGGTGCTGGACAAGCATGGACAACCGTTGAAGCATCATGGACAAGTTTTGAGTGATCTATTTTCAAATGAATGTATTTTGTAATGTGGCGCTAACTCACTTCCAGCGTTCTTCAGATTCGTAGATGTAAATTTTATTTGCCTTTGTATTTCCTTTCCCGAGTCAGGCAACTTTTCTTTTACAAAGTGCCTATTGTTATCTTCTTAGCATTGATTATAAGAGACCGTTAGAAGCATGTTGTGCTGATTGCCATAACCCACAATATGCTGGGCACACTCCACAAGCTAATGATTTTTTGTATAATGCAAACTGTGTTAATGGATTTTTATGTCTTAAAAAAAAAAATGAATAATGATTAAACTCTGATGCTTTCTAGTACATGATGTGAATAGGGGGATGGCAGCGGATTTCCTCTGCTTTCAGTCATTAAACCCCATCACACTCTATGGAGGGGAGATGAAACATGTGCAGATAAGCCAGGCTCTGGATTTTGAGAAGCATGGCCTCTTATCGGGATGAAGAGGGGGCCTGCTGCATTCATAGGGAGCCATTCATTTTTTTTTTTTTTATTGCCATGCATTGGGAATGCGTTTACAAACGCACCGCAGCAAATCTGGTGTGAATGAATCCTAAAAGCAGATATTTCCGACCTCAAAGTGATATCCTCCTGCTGTGTGTCTGGAACAGGAGCCAAGGGAAATCTTTCTGATGGGATGCCGGCAGGAGAAACCTAAAGCTGGTATAAGGCTCAGTTTACGCAGCGGGAAAATGCGTTTCTACGCGCAATTTTTTTGCGCGCAAATTATTTGCGTTACCATGTGTCGCGCATAGGACAGCCTGCTCACTTGCAGGTTTGTTGCAGCAAAGAAGCTCAAGGACCACATAAATAAAAAAAGGCTAACAATTTTGAAAAAAACAACAATATTTTTTACTTCCTTTGCTATAAAACATATCGAATAATTTTTTTTTTTTTTAAATCAAATTGATCAATTTAGGCCAATATGTATTCTGCTACATCTTTTTGGTAAAACAAAATCCCAATAAGCGTATATTGATTGGGTTGCGAAAAAGTTATAGCGTCTTCAAACTAGGGGTTGGATTTATGGAAATTTTATTTACTTACCTATTTTTTACTAGTAATGGCAGCGATCAGCGATTTTTTTTTTTTGTGGGACAAATCGGATACCTGACTGACAATTCTGATGCTTTTTTGGGGACCAGTGATACTAATACAGTGATCATTGCTAAAAATATGCACTGTCACTGTACTAATGACACTGACAGGGAAGGGGTTAACATCAGAGGCACTCAAAGGGTTAAATGTGCTCCTAGGGAGTGATTTCTAACTGTGTGGGGGAGGTGCTTTGACTTGGGGTAGACAAAGAGATTAGCAGGAACACAAGGTCCCCTCTCACAGACCACCATTCTGCCTCGCCTTATAATGATCATGGGGGGCCGGCGAACATCGAGTCTGCCGGACCTGCTGATTGCCTCCCGCTGTGTCCAATCACAGCAGGAGTGGGGCGCCCCAGACCCAGTACACAAAATCTCGTACAGGTACATGATTTCACACAGGAGGGCCGCCCTTCCAACAGTACATCTGCGTGGATCGGTCAAGAAGGGGTTAAACATATAACTCGCCCATAACCAGCAATCATCCACAAAATAACATAGAAAAGTCCACAAATAGTGGATATTTCATAAGTGGAGCAAATCAGTCCATCCTGAAAGTGCACTGTGCAATGTAAACAGGTACAGGGGTCCGTCACCAGCAACACCCTCCTAAACATGCCTCTTACCAGATTAGCAGGACCATAAGTTATAATGGTCAATTACACCCAGACATCTAGCAAGTACAGCTGATCATCCAAGCGAGAGAGCGGCCGACGGTGGACAGCGGATCCCATAGAATTTACTCCAAAATGTAAAAAGAAAAAATACTCCCATAGTGAAAACCAAGAAATCATAAAAAGTTTTAATCCCAAGTAATGGCAACAATTACTTCACCCGGGTTAATATACAGCATGTGTAGTAATAGTAGCAATGTAAAATCCAGCAAGCTGTCGCTGGGTAGTGCCTAGGCGTGCGTGATCTCGTCACCTCTAAGCCAACGCCCGGATGTGTTTCGTCACCAATGACGTCTATAGGAGACGGGCCAAGACTGTTGTTTACTTTTGAGCGCTGCTTATAATTATTCACATTGTCCTCTAGCTGGTATCACAGTTAAATGAGTGGCTGCTAAAAGAGTATAATTATTTATTTATTTTGTAGTATATGGCTGAGCATGGATTTCCCCCTTTTTTTATATATTTTTTTAACTAATATTAGGTGCTTTCTAAAAAGCACGCTATACATTTCCCCCCAACTAACATCTTCATCGGAACAAAATGAAACTATCTATTTAACATTACAGTAATGTTCACCCTTCTTCGACTTAGAACAGAATTCTGAAAGTTTCCACTTGACTTTATGTCGGAGTGACAATTCTAATACCGAATGTACCAAAACTGCTGCAAATTGCCATCCATTAGTGCCGTCCAAAAAGATTTATTTCAAAATTTCTATTATCTTTAAATGAGAACTTCCAATAACTTTCCAAGTCGGCATAGATAAGTTCCTGACATGTCACAATGTACAGGAACAGGATAATTTTTTGGATAAAGCTCCACTGTTTATCTTTAAAGGGGTTGTAAAGGTTCACGCTTTTTCACTTTAATGCCTCCTATGCATTAAGGTGAAAAAAACATCCGACAATACCGCCCCCCCCCCCCCCCCTATTTTACTTACCTGAGACCATTCACCTGCTGCACTCGCCCCGATGTCCTCTTCGCCACTCAGCTTGGCCGTTGTTTGGCTAGAGTGGATGGATTGAAAGCAGTGCAGCCATTGGTTCGCGCTGCTTTCAATCACATCCAAAGACGCTCCAGGGGGCGGGGCCGAGTGATACAGTAAGCGGCTATAGCCGTATCATGGAAGACTGCCCGCAAGAACTAACCACCATGCGAGAGAGCTCGCACGAAGGTGGTTAGTTCTGATGGGGAGGAGCTGAGACAGCCGCCAGGTGACCCCAGAAGCTGCACAATGGAGGTAAGTATAACATGTTTGATATTTAAAAAAAATAAAATAATTGTCTTTACAACCCCTCTAAGGTGGTATTAAGTGCCCATAATTAAGTTTTATTTTTCTAAAAGCTTTCCCGTGATTGTTAGCTCTTGTACATTAATGTTTGGATACTGTCCTAGCTGTCTTCATGCTTGTTACTCTTAAATCGGTAATATCATACTTGATCTCGAAAGCAGACAGGGGCCATTGAGAATGTGGGCATCTGAAGCCCGCTCCTGTGTATTTCCAGGATTAGGTGCAGCTGGCTACCCAGCATGCACCTCCTGATGTCGCGCCTATGCAGTAATCCGACAGTGTCCCGAACACTGCGCCTGTACTTCCTCTCGACAGATCCTATTTCTCAAAAATGCACCTTACTCCCGGTCTCAAAATACCGCAAGATTTCACTTGTAGGCATCCCAAGGAGTCCTGGGATAGATGATGCCGATATTCCAGAAGTCCTCAGGAATCGCCTAGGCAGCCGGGTCTGGAAGTGCCACCCAGGAACGTCCATAAGTAGCACAGGGGCGCCACCCCCTAGTTTGCATGCGGAGATGCATGCGAAGTTCCAGACTCATAGGTTTCTATGTTGTTGTTTTTTTCTAGGTTGGGCTCAGGGTGCAGTGCTCTTGTGACACTAGCCAATCAATATTTGCCATCGTCTTCCAGCTTCTCCTCCCATCCAATCAGGACAGGAGGCGGCCGAGAAAGCCGCGGAGGGGCTGAGTACGGGGGGACCGTAGAGGGATGAGTGCGAGGCAGGGCTGGACTGGGACAAAAATTTGGCCTTCATCCAGATCGGCCCACTCTAATTTTGTAAACACGCACAAAAACAGTATCCTGGGTACGAGAGTGACGTCATCACGGCACGGCTATCCACACAGCAGGAGCACGCAAACCAGAAGGAAGACCAGGTGAAGCGGGACGCCCCCGGCAGCAGTGGAGGGCTTCGCTTGAAAGGTAAGTTTGTCATGTGACAAAAAATTGCGCCCACACTGCAAGGGCTTGTTTAGGTCCAGCCATGAAAAAGGAAGATTTGGCTACTTGATCCTCCATCCTGCTAGACAGGTCCTCAGAGAATCTTCTCCACCATGCTCCAGTGGTCTAATGTCTTCTGATGTCATCAAGACTGACCATAACCTCAATTCTTACCATTGGGGCCCCCTTCATTTGATAGGGTTCTTCTTCTAGGTCCCCTACATCCCATACATTCCATAGGGTCCTTCTTCCCATTGGGGAGTCCTTCTTATAGGGCCCCTACATCTCAAACACCCCTTTCATTCCTTGGGACCCCTTCTTCCCACTAGACCCTCTTGATTCCCTGGTCCCCCTGGTTGTCTTGTATCTTCCTGCCCCCTCTAGTCTGGTCCCCAGTCCCCCTCTCCCCCTGGTGTCCCCCTGTCACCTACCACCTAGGACTAGGTCTGAAACCTGGCTCTGCATTATATATTTTTAAAACAACTAATGCGCACACCTATTTTTGATCAACCGCAGTAGTGAGCAGCTGCCAATATCAAACAGGTTACCTCAAACCCACAGATAAATTGAATATATAGAAAAGAATATAGCAAACCTACCTGACCTACATACACTGACCTACCTGACCTACATACACTGACCTACCTGACCTATATACACCGACCTACCTGACATACATACACTGAACCTACCTGACCTACATACACTGACCTACATACACTGACCTACCTGAACTACATACACTGACCTACATACACTGACCTACATACACTGACCTACCTGACCTACATACACTGACCTACCTGACCTACATACACTGACCTACCTGACCTATATACACTGACCTGCCTGACCTACATACACTGACCTACATACACCGACCTACCTGACATACATACACTGAACCTACCTGACCTACATACACTGACCTACATGCACTGACCTACCTGACCTACATACACTGACCTGCCTGACCTACATACACTGACCTACATACACCGACCTGCCTGACCTACATACACCGACCTGGCTGACCTACATACACTGACCTGCCTGACCTACATACACTGACCTGCCTGACCTACATACACTGACCTACATACACCGACCTGCCTGACCTACATACACCGACCTGGCTGACCTACATACACTGACCTGCCTGACCTACATACACTGACCTGCCTGACCTACATACACTGACCTACATACACCGACCTGCCTGACCTACATACACCGACCTGGCTGACCTACATACACTGACCTACCTGACCTACATACACTGACCTACCTGACCTACATACACTGACCTACCTGACCTATATACACTGACCTGCCTGACCTACATACACCGACCTACCTGACATACATACACTGAACCTACCTGACCTACATACACTGACCTACCTGACCTACATACACTGACCTACATACACCGACCTGCCTGACCTACATACACCGACCTGGCTGACCTACATACACTGACCTGCCTGACCTACATACACTGACCTGCCTGACCTACATACACTGACCTGCCTGACCTACATACACTGACAATGACATTCATATACACACTGCCTGACCTACCACCTCAGCTCAGCCGTGGTGTGCGGTCACAGCAGGCAGTCAGCCAGTCACTTATCAGAGAGGAGCTGAGCTGAGGAGGAAAGGAGACCTGCCCGAGTGGGGAGCGGGATGTGATGTTCCCGCCTTCTTGAGACTCCAGAAGGGGGGACCTGCTAAGGCACCCGGCTGCTCTCGGCTACTTTCGGCCACTATGGCACTCGGCCACTTTCAGCCGCACTTGCAATCAGATCGGTTCCGGGACTTGGGGCTAACAATGGAATGCAGCATTCAATAGACTCTGGGCTTTTCGCTGTCACATTCGGGGGGTTTCTGTCCCCCCCCCCCAGCCAACCCCCCCCGACATCTGTATTTTGAAGAGGAATATCATTGTTATGGCAGCAGCTAGCTACCATAACCCCGGTATCCTCTTCTTCAGCGGGCGGTTCGGTTTCAAGATAAAAGTGGTCTTTGGGGTGAATTCACCATGGGATCACTTTTATCAGTGGCGGGAGATGGGGCCCCCCCCCTTCCGGGTCCCCCCTCCCGCCACTCTCCGGTGCCCTCTGCCGCTTACCGGAGCTGCCAGCAGCGGTGGAGGCGATCGTGTCTGCTCCCTGGCATGGCATGGAGATGAGTGAGGGGGAAGATGGCCTCCATCCCTCTCCATATCTTTGCAAGGCAGAAGCGACGTCAAAACATTTCCGCCCATAGCTCTTAAAGTGACTTTTTTAAATTTATTTATTTCAAATGACATTTAATTTTTTTATTTTTTTTATCACATTTTAGTCATGCTTTTTTTCTATTACAAGGGATGGTTACATTCCTTGTAATTGGAATAAAAGTGCAATTTTTTTTGTTTTTTTTTTAAAGATCAGTGTAAAAATTAAAAATAAAAGGTAAAATAAATAAGAATTTTTTATTTTTTTTTAAAATGCACCACATCCCGCTGAGCTTGCGCGCAGAAGCGAACGAATACATGCGTAACGCCTGCATATGAAAACGGCAGTCAAATCACACACGCGAGAGCTCTAGCCCTAGACCTTCTCTGTAACTCAAAACATGCAACCTGTAGAATTTACGAAATTAGGAATTTTCAAATTTACTAATTTTTTTAATTTACGAATTGCGGCCATAACAAATGCGAATGAAACAAAAACAAAAAAAAATAATATAGCAGTGCACATGCCTAGGTGACATCAGCATTGTCAGCCCCCCTCCCCCCCCCTGAACCAGAGCCACAGGAGCACATGCCCAGAAAGGATTAAAAATAGGTAAGTACACAGTCCACAGAAAAAGCCGGAACCCCAGTAAGGCAGCATATACGGTCATCCTTTTTAGGACAGAATAATGAAATACAGCCGAATAAAAAGCCAACGGTGCTTCGGACGTTAAACCTTATTTGTGGCCTAGTGGGCAAAACGCGTTGGGTTTTTATTCAGTTGTATTCAAACTATTCCTTTATTACAAAATGGTGGAATACGCTGAATAAAAAACGCCAACGTACTTCAGCCGTTAAGTCTTAATCATGGCCTAATGGGCAAAATACTTTGGCTTTTTATTCAGCTGTTCCTTTATTACAAAATAGTGGCATGCAGTCAAATAAAAAGCAAATTTTGGCTGACAGGCCTTAATCATGGACTAACAGACGAAACGCGTTGGGATTTTATTCAGCTGTATTCAACTATTTTGCAATAAAGGATGACGTAATATGCTGACTTACTAGGGTGTGGCCTTTTTATGTGAACTATGTAGCTTTGGAGGTTATCAGAGACCTTCCAGCCTGAGCACCACCTGGTACTTGAGGAGAAGGTCGTAACGTTGTCTCACCTGTTCCAGGTAAGTACACACACACATCCTTTAATGCAGGTTAGGCAGGATAGGTAGGATAAGTGGAGAGGGAACACTTTTAAAAATTGTTAGACTTGGGCTTTTCTTCCATCTGGTGCTCGGTCCACTTTAAGGCAAAATTAAAGAAAAAAAGAAAAATAACTTGTGTGTCTGTATATTAACTTTTACACTTTAGAAACAGAATTAGGAGATACGAGGATACTTTTTTTTTTAAATGCGTGGAGCATAATTAGTCCTGTGTGATGCTTTGGTGATGGCAACCCCCCACGGGAATGTGAATACTGAGAGGAACGCGTCGGAGACAGGCAGTCCAACTGAAATCTACATGAAAGCGTTTTTTTTTTCAGTATAAAAAGTGCCACAGACAAGTCTGCGCTTTCTATCTTGGTCATAAATATTCAGTTGCCTAAAGCAATGATTTTGTTTACTTCTTATGGACATCGCTGAAGAACGGCACGATCATTAATATGAAATATAAAGTTCAGCTTCTACCAATGTACGGTTTGTAGAGAGTGTGGGGTGGGGTGGGGGGGGGGGGGGGGGGTGAGGACCTCTGTTGGGTTTTTATTGCTGGAGAATTTAGGGAGAAACAAGAGTACCACACAACAGGTTTAGGAGTATTTATTTAGTACTTATTTTATTATTATTATTATTATTATTATTATTAATACAATTGGTAGTTATTAATTCATTTATTTAGTATGTATTTTATTAGTATTTTTTTTTTTTTTTACCATTAATGGTCTTTTTTTATTTAGA
>NW_027507789.1:21614233-21904233 GCF_037356315.1 Lithobates pipiens
GCGATTTGACATGTCCCGCAATGGAACCGTCCGAAACGGTGCAACGCCGACTTTGCTGCGCCGCATCGATTCCCAAAAGTAGTTTCTGCGCTACTTTTGGCGATTTCAGGTGCGATTTTAATAGACATCTGTGCAGGAAGCCGCACAGACGTCTCTGAAAGCGGCGGAACTGACATGCGGGAATGAAATTGTGCGCGTTCAGCTGAACTCGCACTATTTCAATCCTGCATCAAAGTCAACCAGTGCTCAAAGTATGCTACATTGGAAAAAAAACATAAATGTTACTTATTAATGGGAAACCTGAAACCTGATAATGCATACAATCACCTTGACAAAATTAACTTCAAATCAGTTTCCCCTATCACAGCTGAAGTCTTCCCATCACATCAGAGGTTTCCCCATCATGTCAGAGGCTTTCCCATCACATAAGAGGTTCCCCCATCACATCAGAGGTTTCCCCATAACATCTGAGGTCTTCCCATCACATAAGAGGTTCCCCCATCACATAAGAGGTTCCCCCATCACATAAGAGGTTCCCCCATCACATAAGAGGTTCCCCCATCACATCAGAGGTCTTCCCATCACATCACAGGTTCCCCCATCACATCTGAGGTTCCCCAATCACATCTGAGGTTCCCCCACCACATCAGAAGTTCCCCAATCACATCAGAGGTCCTTGTATCACATCAGAGGTTCCCCATCACATCAAAGGTACCTCCATCACATCAGAGGTATTATCATTACATCAGAGGTCCCCCATAACATCAGAGGTCCCTCCATCACATCAGAGGTCCCTCCATCACATCAGAGGTCCCTCCATCACATCAGAGGTCCCTCCATCACATCAGAGGTCCCTCCATCGCATCAGATGTCCCTTCATCACATCAGAGGTTCCCCCATCACACCAGAGGCCCTCCCATCAGATCAGAGGTTCCTCCATCACATCTGAGGCCCTCCCGTCACATCAGGAGTTCCCCCATCACATCAGAGGTTCCCCCATCACACCAGAGGCCCTCCCATCAGATCAGAGGTTCCTCCATCACATCTGAGGCCCTCCCGTCACATCAGGAGTTCCCCCATCACATCAGAGGCCCTCCCATCGCATTGGAGGTCTCTCCATCACATCAGGGGTTCCCACATCACATCGGAGGTCCTCCCTTTATATCAGAGACCCCCATCATATAGTCAGAGGGCCATTATCACAGAGTTCACCCATCACATCAAAAGTCTTCTGTATACACAGGATGTCCCCTATTCACGTAGAGGCTCCCCTTCACATAGTTAAAGGCCCTCCATCACATAGTCAGAGCCCCCCTCTCCTCCATCAAATAACTAGAGGCCCACCATCACATAGTCCTCCCATCACATCAAAGTCCCCTATATATTTCAGATGCCTCATCACATAGCGTCCTCCCATCATATAGTCAGATGTCCTCTCATCTATCTATGATCCAGGGCAAACTTGGTCTTATGCTCAAGGCACCCTGACACAACCATAAGTGCACCCCAGAGCATTGTGGCATCCTGACTGAGAGAAACATTCATAAACTATAGTGCTACAAGAATAAAATAAGTTTTATTCTCCCCTCCTCATTGGCCTAAGTGTTCTGCCCCCCCCCCCATCTACTGATGTGGCCTTCTTCACTGTGTATGACATTTGACACTTCTAAGAATGTTGGATGACTGTGTCCCCTGCTACAAGCCATGGTTCTGTCCTCTGACCCCTACAATACTACAGAGCCTACGGGAAGGAACCATGTTGCAGGGGGGCCATCTTAGACCCCTTTCACACCACACCGCTCATAACGCATTTTGGCCGCTATCGGGGCACTTTTACCCCCCCCCGCTAGCGGCCGAGAAAGGGTTAAAACCGCTGGCAATATGCCGCAATAGCTGCGTTTTGTCGGCGGTATTACAGCCCTGCCCCATTGATTTCAATGGGGAGCAGCGGTGAAGGAGCGGTAAACACACGGCTCCTTCACCGCTCCAAAGAAGCTGCTGGCAGGACTTTTCCCTGACGTCCTGCTAGCGCACCGCTGTAGTGTGAAAGCCCATGTAGCTTCTTTAGGGCGGATTGCAGGCGCTATTTCTAACGCTATAGTGCCTGCAAAACGCCCTGGTGTGAAAGGGGTGTAACAGTTCCGAAAGTGTTAAGTCACTAAAGCTGGCTGCAGCGCCCTCTGCAGGGAAGGTAGTAGACACTGACACACCTCCCAACTTTTTTAGATGGGGACAAGGGACACCTAATACCAAAAGTACGTAGGCATAAATCAAACACCCTGCCACACCCCCTTTTAGCACTGGGAAACACTTTTTGAAAGATTTAAAAGTGCATTTTACATACAACTATATACTATAGATCAGATGAGGAGGAAAGAGGGACAGAAGGACTTTGTTCCAAATCAGGCACAGTCCCTCGAAATCAGGGACAGTTGGGAGCGATGGACACCGGATGGGGGAGTAGAAGAATGCATTTACATGGGCACATGGGGGCATGTGAGCGGGAATGGGGGTGAGGGGGGGAGGGGCAATGGCTAGAATCAATAGAATAATAGGCTGAAAGAGAAAACAAAAAACAAATAACAGATTCCTCTATCCACACAAACAAGATGAATGAAAAAATACCCACTGCCGGGACATTGTATTCCGACAGCAGGACCCACTGCTGTCAGAATCATCAGATCATCAGATGTAGAAGACTACAGGAGGGGGGCGGAGACCAGACCAGTCAGCCTGCACAGGGAGAGACAGCAGAGCTGTGGGCGGGACCTAGTAGGCCCCACCTACTAGAGGCTGCCTGCTGAAAACTACAGGAGGGGGCGGAGACAAGACCAGTCACTCTGCACAAGAAGAGCTGTGGGAGGGACCTAGCAGGCTCCACCCACTATAGGCTGCATGCTGAAAACGACAGGAGGGGGCGGAGACCAGACCAGTCACTCTGCACAAGAAGAGGGAGCAGCAGTGACCGGTCTTTATTACAGGAAGTCAAAGTTCCACACTGAATTAGTGTACAGATCTGAAAGAAATAGACAAACCAAGATTCAAGAAATAACACACATGACTCTTGTATTTAGGCAATATTTTTTAGCCCAGAGTTCCCCTTTAAGAGATCTATTTGTCCAGAGCTTCTTATTAATATAGTAAACATTTCTGCATCATGAATGAGTTTAATTTGGTGCACATTTAAGGCTTACCTTCCTTCCACCTGTGTTGATACGTAGCGATGTTAGGAAGGGATCGAAAATCATATGGCTGGTTTCTATGTTGACGGGAGACTGCCTCTTTCCAACCGCACATAGATTCCAGGCGGAATTTACCAATCCCCAAAAGGAAGGCACTAGGGGAGACAAAATAATGAAAAACTTTAAGCATTATGGTTATTAAACCTGAACTCTGGCCAAAACTTATTTCTAGTTTTGGACAGGGTGGAGAGGAATTAGAACACTTGTTGAGTTTTTCTTGCTGTCTGTGTCTCCATTAGGGCAGTGGTTCTCGATCGTGTCCATAAGTACCCCCCAACAGGCCATGTTTGCAGGTCTTCCTTTTTTTTGCACAGGTGCTTTAAATCAGAGTCGATGGCTTGGTATTTTGGACAACTATTTTATCTAAGAGAAATTCCCAAAACATGGCCTGTTGGGGGTACTTGAGGACATGGTTGCGAATCACTGCATTAGGGAGATTCAGCCTCCCTTCTTTGTCCTGGTGACTATTATCACCGAGAAGTAAATCCCACATTTTTGGTTTGCCAATGGAATAGGATTGGAGGGGAATCTTCCAATGGAGACACTAGTTCGGAGATTCTCTTACTTCATAGGGATTTCCTGTTTTGGCTATGGGATAAGAATTAGACACAAATGGCAAAATGGAAAACGACAGGGGTTATAACCCTCCGTGGCTCTGTCCAAAATGAAAAAAAAAATCTAAAATTTCTACTTTAAAGTGTATGTGAATATAAAACTCATTTTTTTAAAATAAAAATTAGATAGAGTAAGGTTAAAATTCCAGAAAATCATTAAAATGTAGAGTGTAGCATTATATCAACCTCCATATACAGTATGTTATAATGCATGTATACAGATATTACCATACATAAAGTGCAAACCGGTTAATGATTAAAATTCATATATACATTAATTCATCAAGAAATCAAAGGTACAAAAAGCGAAAAAAAATCCAGAAACCCTTTAATTCCCCAATTGAAGGTGTAAGAATGGAGATTTGGACTTTATATGTGACTCTGAGAAATCACATATGATTAAAATAACAATATCATTTTAGTACATCATCTTAAAGATCATACACATCATGGAAGAGATAGTTAAAAAATAAATAAAAAAAATACACAACAAAATAAAAAATAAAAACTCTAACACCAATATAATAGCATTTGGCTGCTAGGACTGACGCATTTTGAAAAGGACCTGCTCAAGAGGTTTAGGTGCCATTTTGTCAATGATAGACATAAAACGTGATTGCCCGTAGGAAGCAGTGATATTTACACTTTGAAGATGCATAAAAGTTTTGGGCATATGCAATAGATGGTAGATTATAAATAGATGATGATTATTCTAATGTGATGTTTCAAGTAGTGGGACTGGCTGGAAATATGGAGGTCTCTTGCTTATCTGTTTAAATCATATTTAGACATTAGATGTTTTCCTGGGGGAGAAACATATTATTGTATAGAGAGAGTGCCCTGATCATTGTACATACCCCCCAAAAAAAGGCAAGAACCCTGAAGAAGCTGGTCCTTCACAAAACGCGTTGGTTCTAGATGAGTATGATTTTTTTAAGATAACGTAAAGATATTGTTATTTTTAATCTTATGTAAAACATATAAAGTGCCAATTTCCTTCCCTACTGCTTCAATTGGGGAGTGAAAGGGTTTTTGAATTGTTGGTACATGATTAGTAATGGTGTCCACTGGGAAATAAATATTTTTATGCATTGTACACAAACAAAGCACTTCCATAATTACTTAAATAAAAAAGGTTAAACCTCTTCCAGATTTATTTATTTTTTGTTGTGTTCTGTGTACCATTATAAATGTATCAGGAAGTTAGAGGAAGTGAAGGGAATTCTCCTCTTAAACAGATGTCCGTGTTGGTCAAATTCCTCCTTACCTCTTGTTCCGGGACAAATTTAAAATGTTGGATTTCTCCTCATTTTCCATCTTGATGACAAAGGTCACCAAAACAAATATAGAGGGTTAATTTGCTCAATGGGGACACAGGCAGCAGTAAAACCCGAAAGAGGGTCTAACCCATTCCCACTCTATCCATAACTATAAAAAAAAAAGTTTTGCCTGGAGATACACTTTAGGAGTTCTGTTGTCACACTTCCATTTTTATAACATCAGCAATGCAATAAAAATACAAACAATAGTTAGATTAGACCAGTGATGGAGAACCTTGGCCCCCCCCAGATGTTTTGAAACTACATTTCCCATGGTGCTCTGGTACTCTGCAGTGTGGTGGAGCATCATGGGAAATGTAGTTCCAAAAACATCTGGGGTGCCAAGGTTCGCCATCACTGGATTGGATAGTTCACCATAAAACACACCCTTCAAGACTGTGAGATGAGGGTGGACACCATGTAGGCAAAACTCCATGTATGTAAAACACAACAAACATACCAAAAATGATTGGTAAAACCAACTAGCTCTTTAAAAAATAGTTGGACCTTGGCCTGTAGAATAAAGAGAAGAGTTGTACGATCAAGGAGATCTATGCACCATCAAAAACACAGCAGGACCCCTCCATAACATAACCAGCAGTTAGTGAGCTTCAACGTAGTGGATTGATGGTGTTCTCAGGGAGATCTAGTGCATAGGCAATACCTGGGGAATCTCCTTTTAGCAGCCAGTTTGGGGTAATGGTGGTAGTTCCATGACGGTGAGTCAATCAGTGACTGGGAAGGTTTCTCTGTTGCACCTGCTGTGCAGCATGGTGCAGGAACAATAACTCTCACAGGTAAATGCAAGGAAAACTTGTACTAAACAAATGCAGTAACAGCTCACAACAAACCGGGTGGGAATGCCACCCAAGTACACTCACAGGTCCAGTAGAAGGACAGGAGCAAATTTCACCGGAATGACAGCATCTGTTAAAAGGGACAGAATGCAGCCTGGCCATCCAGCACCCAATTGGGAAGACGTTCCTTGTCAGGAACCTTTCCCTTACTGTCCCTAATAGGTGGAGAACCTGTCTCTACCCTGTTCACTTGCAAAATGCGTGCCAAACCTGGAAGCCAACACCTTAACTAGACTCCACCTAACCCAATATGGCTGCTTGAGACACCTGGGGCAACAGCATCCAATAGGATAGCTCCCCCAGTGACCCAGGAACCATAGAGGAACTTTGTTCCTCTCCAACAAAAGCACAGCTGTGGTGAGCACCACCTTCTGTGGAGAAAATAGACTGCACCTGCCTACATGCTGCATGGGCACCTTGTGTAGCATGGCCCCAGGGGTGGTAGCTGACCACCTAGGAAATAAACTTGCAACCACAAGTATAGCAGAGGCCTTTCATGTAAAGTGTACCAAGTATTTTTGTGTAGCCTAGTCTCAGGGGTGGTAGCTAACCACCTAGGAACTAAGCCTGAAACCACAGATTTAGCAGAGGCCTCTCATGTAAAAGTGTAACAAGTACTCTTGTCGAGGCCTAGGACCAAAGAAATGGAATCTGTGGGAATTTGTTTAGTAACCAGTGAAGCAAAGTTGGAGCTTCAGCCAACCGCCCATGCAGTTGTTTTGTAGGTCCCCTTTCCTGGGAACTGGCCTAACAACCCTGACACCAGGGGGGCCCTTCTACAAGACAGTTTATTTCCGAGTTGTATCAATTTTCTATTACCTTTTTTTCATTTTGGATAGCGTATGGGAGGGTTATAACCCCTGTTGGTTGGAGAAACTTGTCTACACGGTCCCACAGACAAAACACGAAGCATTAGGAAATCACTACAAAGTTATTGAATTCCCTGTTGTCACCAGAACTGGTGTGCCCATTTTCCCTCTGTTACTGATCTGGGCATGGTTATTGTTCTTGAATGACCTGGAGGATGGGGATGGGGTAAACAGTTCAATCTCTGTATTTGCAGACGATCCTAAGCTAAGCAGGGCAATAACTTCTCCACAGGCTGTGGAAACCTTGTAAAAAGATCTGAAAAAGATTAATGGGGTGGGCAACTACATGGCAAATGAGGTTTAATGTAGAAAAATGTAAAATAATGCATTTGGGTGGCAAAAATATGAATGCAATCTATACACTGGGGGGAGAACCTCTGGGGACAATCTAGGAGTGAGAAGGACCTGGGGGTCCTAGTAGATGATAAGCTCAGCAATGGCATGCAATGCCAAGCTGCTGCTAACAAAGCAAACAGAATATTGGCATTAAAAAGGGGATCAACTCCAGAAATAAAGCGATAATTCTCCCGCTCTACAAGACTCTGGTCCGGCCGCACCTGGAGTATGCTGTCCAGTTCTGGGCACCAGTCCTCAGGAAGGATGTAAAATGGAGCAAGTACAAAGAAAGGCAACAAAGCTAATAAAGGGTCTGGAGGACATTAGTTATGAGGAAATGTTGTGAGCACTGGACTTATTCTCTCTGGAGAAGAGACGCTTGAGAGGGGATATGAATTCAATTTTAAATACCGTACTGGTGACCCCACAATAGTGATAAAACCTTTTCACGGAAGGGAGTTTAACAAGACAGGTGAACACTCATTAAAATTAGAAGAAAGATTTAACCTTAAACTACGTGGAGGATTCTTTACTGTAAGAGTGGCAAGGATGTGGAATTCCCTTCCACAGTCGGAGGTCTCAGTGGGGAGCATCGATAGTTTTAAGAAACTATTAGATAAGCACCTGAACGACCACAACATACAGGGATATACAATGTAATACTGACATATATTCACACACATTGTTGGACTTGATGGACTTGTATCTTTTTTTCAACCTCACCTACTATGTAACATGACAGATAGAGAGGGTTAATCTCCCTAATGCCGCGTACACACGACCCGGAATTTCCGGCAGAATAGGTCAGACGGAATCATTCTGTCGGATATTCTTTTTTTTTTTATTCCGATGGACCTAGAAATAGAACGTTTCAAATCTGTGCGAAGGACTCAATACCTATCGGGAAAACCATTCGCCTGTATGCTGGTCCCACGGACCAAATACGACGCAAGGGCAGCTATTGGCTACTGGCTATGGAACTTCCTTTTCTAGTCCCATCGTACGTCGTCACGTTCACAACGAACGGACTTTCGGCAAGTCCCTTTGTTCGGAGGTCAGTCGTAACTCCATCAAAAGTCCGTCGGGAAGACCGTTGGACCTTTTCTGCCGGAAAGTCCGGTTGTGTGTACGCATCATAATGGGGCGACAGACAACAATAAAAACTCACAGGTGTGCCACTCCCCCTCCAATCCAAAACCAAAAAAATAATATATAGTTTTCAGTTGTACTTTAAGCTCTGATGAAGGGTGAATGTTGTAGCTCTTGAAACGCGTTGACTTGTTGCCTTGACCACCTGTGATGACGCAAATGGCTTGGTGCTCTTGTTCTCCCTATACATTCCAGTTTCATTGATGGCGTGATTAAAGTGCAGTCAGCTATAGCATAACAGGATCTCCACCATCCCACAGCCACCTTTAGCTAATAGGAAGGTAGGATAGGACTCCCGAGGTGCGCGACATACACCACTTTCCCTGCAGATCATAGATTCATTCATTTGGCGGCTTATAGCGGAAGGACCCCTTTCTGACTTTGAGAAGTGAGCGCTGCTGTCATCTGCTTGTGTTTACAATACTGCCGAATAAAATATGACTGTTACCTCACCTCTATTCCTCATGTAATCAGGCACTCCGAGGCATTTTTCACCTTTCCCTGGCAGCTGCTCATTTCAGTTCTCACTTTTTCCTCATTGACATTCACTCTTAGAATGATCCGTCTTCGCAAAACAATTGACGACACATTAATTTAGGAATTTTCAACTCTCTTGCTCATTCTAATAGTTTCAATTTCGAATACCTTGATTGAGCTTTTATTGAAGTTGGAGCCACAGACTGGAAAACTCAAACTTCTAAAATCACATTTATTTAAATGTGTTTAAGGTGTCAGCAGTGAAGGACTTGGTTTGCATGCTAGGCCGCCATACGTTTTCACTCCTTCATTTATTAGCCTTGAGAATATTAAAAATCTAGCAGTTCCATTAAGGCTCAGGCACATAGGTGTAATTAAAAGAGAAGTGTGGCCAAAGCTTTTTTTGGTCCTATTTCTCATGTGGGTTCTGATTCTGGGTAAAGGAGACCACAACAAAGTGTTCTCCTGTCACCCAGAATTAGCCATCAGTGGGCTTTAGTCACAGAGATGCCCCAGAGTCTGGAAGGGTCCGGACAATAATGTTTGGATCCACCCAGTTGCCTGATCAGCAGCTGGCTCAGCCTCTCATCTCAGGCCCAGACTCAACCTTTCAGTAGGCTGTGAGAGCATGAGCCAGCCACCTCTCCTGCCCGGTGCTCCAGTGAGCGCTAGAGGGGAAGAGCAGAGAGCGGTGGCTAACAGTCAATGCTTTCTGCTCAGAGCAGACCAAGAATCTGAGCAATTAGCGGTGATGAGATAGCTCAGTTCTCAGGCTTAGAGCCAGTGGAGGACACACAGAGTATGTTTATTTTTTTATATCCCATACTTTTTATACCCCCAACTTAAAGAGGAAGTAAACCCTGATGGGTTTACTTCCTCTTTGATTCCCTGCAAAGGTAAAGCATAATGGACTACTATGCATCGCATTGTAGACCATTATGTGTCACTTACCTGACACAGGAGCCAGCGAAGTCACCGCTGTCCCCTGTAGTTCCAAGCGTCGATCTTCTTGGTGGGTCTCGCTGCTCCGGCGCTGTGATTCGCCGAAGCAGCGATGACGTCACTCCCGCGCAATGCGCTCGGGAGCCGGAACTCGCGGCATATCGCCGCGATCTGCAGCTTACCCAGTGCGCCTGTGCGCCGCTGTCTACGGTGCATGCGCCGTAGACAGGGTGGCTGTCTGAGGGTAAATATCTCCTAAACCGTATAGGTTTAGGAGATATTTCTTGGCCTACAGGTAAGCCTTAATCTAGGCTTACCTGTAGTTCAAAGTGGTTTGTAAGGGTTTACAACCACTTTAAATACTCATATAAACACTGAACATTGCTGGCAGAAAGATCAGCACAAAACCAGAAAATTGTATAATATACTTACCCTAATTTTCCTTCTTGGTGGCTACTCATGACAGCATACTAGAGATAGAGCTCCATCACTATCCCTATCCACGGGACCGGTTAACATCTATAAAATCTTTAAAAAAGGGAAAGACCCCAAAGCATTCTTTATAAATACAGCAATACTGAGGGTGGGTCCACACCAAAGTACAATTCTAATGAGTACAGCAATTGATAACATTTCCTGGTTTCCTGACGCCTACCCATGGCATCATACCTGTGATAGAGCTCCGTCTCTATCCTTGCTTACAAGACCAGTTAAAGTCTATAACATCTTTTCTTTATGACTAGAGCAAGACTGATGGTGGGTCCATATGCTGCTATGGATAGGCACCAGCAAAGTAAATTATGGTAAGTATTTGATACAATTTTCTGCTTTCTTGGTGCCTCCATGGCCCAATACTAGTGATAGAGCTCCATACCTATCTACCTACAGAACCAGTTAAAATCTATAAAATCTTTAAAAGAGTAAAAGAAAGACCCCAAACCACTTTTTGTGACTAGAGCAAGACTGAGGGTGGGTCCATAGGCTGCTATGGATAGGCACCAGCAAAGTAAAATTACGGTAAGTATTTGATACAATTTTCTGGTTTCCTGGTGCCTCCATGGCCCAATACTAGTGATAGAGCTCCATACCTATCTATCTACAGTACCAGTTAAAATCTATAAAATCTATAAAAGAGTAAAAGAAAGACCCCAAAGCACTCTTTGACTAGTGCAAGACCGAGGGTGGGTCCATATGCTGCTATGGATAGGCATAAACAAAGTAAAATTACGGTATGTAGTTGATACACTTTTCTGGTTTCCTGGTGCCTCCATGGCATCGTACTAGTGAGATCCACTCCTTTCCCCGCTTACAGGACCATTTAAAATCTATTGGGGGGTCAGAGAAAGACCCCAAAGCATACTTGTTCAGCATCACCCTCCCTATCAGTTAGTTATTTATAACTAGTATGCTGTCATGGGTAGGCACCAAGAAAGGAAAATTATGGTAAATATTTGATACAATTTTCCAGTCTCCTGGTGCTTACATGGCACCATACTAGCTGTGGGTGTTTTGTGCACTTTCTCTTACTCCTTTATAGATTTTTAACTGTCCCTGTAGGCGGGGATAGGAACAGAGAGAGCATCACTAGTATGCTGCCATATAGCCACCAGGAAACCAGAAAATTGTATCAAATACTTACCATAATTTTTCTTTCCTGGTGTTTATACATGGCAACATATGGACCCACCCTCAGTCTTACTCTAGTATCAAAGAATGTTTTGGGGTTTCTCTTATGCCGCGTACACACGAGCAGATTTTCCATTGGAAAAATCTTGGATGGTTTATCCGATGGAATTCTGCTCAAGCTTGGCTTGCATACACACGATCACACAAAAGTTCTCTGAACTTTCGACCGTCAAGAACGCGGTGACGTACAACACTACGACGAGCAGAGAAAATGAAGTTCAATGCTTCCAAGCAGGCTTCGAATTGTTTCCGAGCATGCGTAGGAATTTTGCGCGTCAGAATTGGTACACACGAACGGAATTTCCGATCTAAACTTTTTCCGACCAAAAAATTGAGAACCTGCTCTCAATCTTTTGCTGGCTGGAATTCCGCCAGCAAAAGTCCGATGGAGCATACACACGGTCACATTTTCTGACCAAAAGCTCTCATCTGACTTTTGCTGGCAGAATTTCCGATCGTGTGTACGTGGCAATACTCTTTTATAGCATTTATCTGGTTCTGTAAGTGGGGATAGATGCAGGTACTCTGACATGTAGATACTGGGGAAAAAAATGTACTGCGTGTAAAGTACTGACATATATGCACGTTTTTGAGGGTGTGTGAATTTATTCTATTGGCTAGAATACACATCCACATACGCATTTATCCACATACGCATTTTTTTTTCAGCGGGAACATGGGGGAAGGCAGTTCTGGCACCTCCGGCACTGAATTTATGTAATGGCAAGGGGTGCTGGGGTGTGCTGGAGCAGTGGTCATCAACCCTGTCCTCAGGGCCCACTAACAGGCCAGATTTTATGTATTACCTTGGGGAGATACAGGCTAGATTACTACAATCACTGAGCAGCAAATTATATCACCTGTCATGCATTTCAGTTATCCTGCAAACCTGGCCTGTTAGTGGGCCCTGAGGACAGGGTTGATGACCACTATGCTGGAGGGTCCATTGATGCTAGCTGCTGGGGGATCTATTGTTACTTGGGGGGAATTTGTTGTTGAGGGAAGGGTCTATTATTGCTGGGGGGTCTTATGTTGCTTTCAGGGTCAATCACTGGGAGGGATGTAATGACGACTATGGTACCAGGGATGGATTTATTGTTGCTGGGGAGTACTTTGTTAAAGACAGGGGGAGGGGGGTCTATTTTTGCTGAGGGGATTAATTGCTGCTGAGGGGATCTATTGTTGTTGGGGGAGAAACTATTGTTGCTGGGGGGGTATTCTGTTGCAGGGCTTTTATTGCTGCTGGGGGTCTATTGTTGATAAGGGGATCTAGATCTATTGTTGCTGAGGGGCATAGTGTTGCTGGCTATTGGAAGGTCTAGTATTGCTGGCTGTTGGAAGGTCTTTTGTTGCTAATGGGGGTCCTATTGTTAAATGTGTGTAAATTTGCTGCTTTGAACCACTCAAAACCAAATATAATGAAATACACACAGCTGCTAACACTGAAACAAAGTCCAGCATGAATAATAAATACAAAAGTGTATTAATAGAAGATTATGGATGGGTACTTCTTACTAGACAAGATGGACCCATGGTGCAGGTCATAAAAAAATAGAAGATTTTGTTTTCTACCCAGTTGAAGGCCTCTAGGTTGAAACGCGTAGGGATTGCTATACAGGCTTCCTACATTGCTTTTATTACTTTTTCTAGTGATCACTTTTTATGCTATCATCTGTCATTTGATGCCCTGTAAATCATTTTTATAAGATTAAAAATCTTCTATTTTTTTATGACCTGCACCATATGGAGCCCCTTTTTTTTCTCTTTTTCCTTTTCTCGTGGTTTCAATGTGACAACGTTCCATTGTGTCACTGGTCTGTTATATTGACCTCCCATTGAGGTCCAACCCCCATCTTCTTGGAAGATCTGCCTGAGTTCCAGATATTCAGTGGGTATACCTGGATCCAGATTGGCTGATTGACACGACGCTTGCTCTTGGAGTGATCCTTCCATAGGCCTTGTCTACCTCTCAGTTGGTGGAACTGATGAGCACCTGGCTTTTCGGCTAAAACACACGCCTGATTGACCCAACTGTCGTATGACAGGCGGGTCCACCTTGTCTGGTAAGAAGTACCCATCCATAATCTTCTATTAGATGAATGTTCATCCATTACGTTTTGTGTGATACGGCCATCTCTGTGTCCACGTCATTCCACCATTTGTCACAGAGGATTTCATCATAGCCATTTGAGTGGACGTTACTTTTATGAGTATATTTTGGGTCCTATTGTTCCTGTGGTGGATCTGTTGTTCCTGTTGGGTATTGTTGCTGAGCGCAGGGCCGTCTTTAAGGCAGGGCAAAAGGGGCAGCTGCCCTGGGCCCTGTCATTGTTGTGGGGCCCAAAGCAGCTGCCTCATACTTCCCAACTATCCCAGTTTAAATTCCCTCGTCCCTTGAAGTTTTAGTCCTGTGCTGTGTCCCAAAATCTGAGTGTGAAGTGCTGGTACTAATACTGGCCAGCTCTGCCTTATTGTTGTGTACAGATGACTCACCTGCAGACCCTGTGTTTACATGTAAATAACAGACATTCATATGTAAATAGCGGCAGCATTCATAATTAAATAGCTGCGGCCCTCGGCATTGATATGTAAATAAAGGCAGCATTCATATGAATATCATACCCCCCCTGCAGTGAGGAGATGATGTGCTGTAACCTCTAGCAACCTATAAATGAGCAGTCTTACTGTACAGTAATCTCTAGCAACCAATTAACAAGCATAAATAATTTGCTGTAACCTTTAGCAACTAATCAGTGAGCCAAAATGTGTGCTGTAACCTCTATCAACCAGTCAGTAAGCAGTAATGATATGCTGCAACCGCTGGCAACCAATCGCAATTGCTGCCTGATCTGATATAGTAAACTGATTTTGAGTCTAGCTGCTATTTATTGTATGTTTAGAGCAGGTGGAGAGTAGAATTGAATGGGGGGGCCAAGAAAATTTTTGCCCAGGGTCCTAACAATATTAAAGATGGCCCTGGCTGAGCGGATTATTGTTCCTGATCGGGTTATTGTTGCTGATCGGGTTATTGTTGCTGAGCGGATTATTGTTCCTGATCGGGTTATTGTTGCTGATCGGGTTATTGTTGCTGAGCGGATTATTGTTGCTGATCGGGTTATTGTTGCTGAGCGGATTATTGTTCCTGATCGGGTTATTGTTCCTGATCGGGTTATTGTTGCTGATTGGGTTATTGTTGCTGAGCGGATTATTGTTTCTATCGAGTTATTGTTGCTGAGCGGGTTATTGTTCCTGATCGGATTATTGTTCCTGATCAGGTTATTGTTGCTGAGTGGATTATTGTTCCTGATCGGGTTATTGTTGCTGAGCGGATTATTGTTCCTGATCGGGTTATTGTTGCTGATCGGGTTATTGTTGCTGATCGGGTTATTGTTGCTGAGCTGATTATTGTTGCTGAGCTGATTATTGTTGCTGATCGGGTTATTGTTGCTGATCGGGTTATTGTTGCTGAGCGGATTATTGTTCCTGATCGGGTTATTGTTCCTGATTGGGTTATTGTTGCTGATTGGGTTATTGTTGCTGAGCGGATTATTGTTCCTATCGAGTTATTGTTGCTGAGCGGGTTATTGTTCCTGATCGGATTATTGTTCCTGATCAGGTTATTGTTGCTGAGCGGATTATTGTTCCTGATCGGATTATTGTTCCTGATCGGGTTATTGTTGCTGAGCGGATTATTGTTCCTGATCGGGTTATTGTTGCTGATCGGGTTATTGTTGCTGAGCTGATTATTGTTGCTGATCGGGTTATTGTTGCTGATCGGGTTATTGTTCCTGATCGGGTTATTGTTCCTGATCGGGTTATTGTTCCTGATCGGGTTATTGTTGCTGAGCGGATTATTGTTCCTATCGAGTTATTGTTGCTGAGCGGGTTATTGTTCCTGATCGGATTATTGTTCCTGATCAGGTTATTGTTGCTGAGTGGATTATTGTTCCTGATCGGATTATTGTTCCTATCGAGTTATTGTTGCTGAGCGGATTTTTGTTCCTGATCGGGTTATTGTTCCTGATCGGGTTATTGTTGCTGAGCGGGTTATTGTTCCTGATCGGATTATTGTTCCTATCGAGTTATTGTTGCTGAGCGGGTTATTGTTCCTGATCGGATTATTGTTCCTGATCAGGTTATTGTTCCTGATCGGATTATTGTTCCTGATCGGATTATTGTTCCTGATCGGGTTATTGTTGCTGAGCGGATTATTGTTCCTGATTGGGTTATTGTTGCTGATCGGGTTATTGTTGCTGAGCGGGTTATTGTTCCTGATCGGATTATTGTTCCTGATCGGGTTATTGTTGCTGAGTGGATTATTGTTCCCGATCGGGTTATTGTTGCTGGGTGGGCAAATGTTTTTGGGGAGGAACTTGTGTTGCTGAGGGATATTTTGTTGCAGGGGGTGTATTGTTGCTAAAGCTGCAAAAAAGGCTGATGTCAAGTCAGAGTCACTTACACGGCTTTTATTAAAAATAGCAGTCGGCTATTCAGCTTTAGCACAATAAAACCTACCCATGTCACATCCTCATGTGTTCCGCATCTGCGGAGGTCGGTAGTCTCTGGACGGCCATTAAACCCTCTGCTCTATGAGAAGAATGCTATCACTTATTTATAAAATGTGGAGATGTGCATCAGGCAGTAGAAGACTGAAGCCTCTGTAAGAGGCGAGATTGGAAGTGGACAATGCAGAACTCCTCCATCTTTTCAGTTTACTCCGAACAGTGATAAGAAGAATAATACCGGAGTGCAGATAAAAATAGAGCACAGTAATGCAAGTGAGCAGCAACATCCATATGGAGTGTATAAACAGTACATAGAACAACTTCATATCATTTTCTAGGCTACACGATTGTTAAATCTTATCATTCAAGCATGCAGACAGACAAGTACAGAGCCGTGAAAAAACATTCATATCCCTTGAAATTTTATGTGATAGACCAACACAAAGTGGCTCATAATTGTGAAGTGGAAGGAAAATGATAAATGTTTTTCAATTTTTTTTACAAATAAATATGTGAAAAGTGTGGGGTACATTTGTATGGCGCCCCCCGGAGTCAATACTTTGTAGAACCGCCTTTCACTGCAATTACAGCTGCAAGTCTTTTTGGGGATGTCTCTACCAGCTTTGCACATCTAGAAGGTGACATTTCTGCCCATTCTTCTTTGCAAAATATCTCAAGCTCTGTCAGATTGGACGGAGAGCATCTGTGAACAGCAATTTATAAGTCTTGCCACTGATTCTCAATTGGATTTAGGTCTGGACTGTGACTGGGCCATTCTAACACATGAATGTGCTTTGATGTAAACCATTCCATTGTAGCTCTGGCTGTATGTTTAGGGTTGTTGTCCTGCTGGAAGGAGAACCATGGATATGCGAGTTTAGGGTGGAGGAACTTGACTGGCCTGCACATCAACCCGATTGAACACCTTTTAGATGAATTACAGTAGAGACTGTGAGCCAGGCCTTCTCATCCACATCAGTGCATGACCTCACAAATACACTTCTGGAAGAATGGTCAAACATTCCCGTAGACACACTCCTAAACCTTGTGGACAGCCTTCCCAGAAGAGTTGAAGCTGTTATAGCTGTAAAGGGTGGACCAACTCAATATTGAACCCTACGGACTAAGACTGGGATGCTATTAAATTCATGTGTGTGTAAAGGCAGGTGTCCCAATACTTTTGGTAATATAGTGTAGATAGATAAATTTATAGATAAGTAAAATAACAGATCGATAGGAAGATACTGTAGTTAGAACATAGATCGACAGATTATTAGATCAATAGATAGCTAGGAAGAGAGACATCGATGGGCTGTCAAACCGCCACCGTGAAAGGATAAGTACAGACGGTGGGTGGGGGGAACACATGGTAGCATTTGATGGGGCACAGTGGGAGCATTTGATAGGGGCACAGTGAGGCTGCATTTGATGGGCACAGTGAGGCTGCATTTGATGGGCACAGTGAGGCTGCATTTGATGGGCACAGTGAGGCTGCATTTGATGGGGCACAGTGAGGCTGCATTTGATGGAAACAGTGAGGCTGCATTTGATGGGAACAGTGAGGCTGCATTTGATGAGGCACGGTGAGGCTGCATTTGATGGGCACAGTGGCTGCATATAATGCTGCATAATATGGGCACAGTAGCTGTATTTGATCGGGCACAGTGCTGTGGGCACAGTGCTGTGGGCACAGTGCTGTGGCCACTGTAAAAGGATAAGTACAGACGGCGGGCGGGGGGAACACATGGCAGCATTTGATATGGCACAGTGGCTGCATTTGATGGGGCACAGTGGGAGCATTTGATAGGGGCACAGTGAGGCTGCATTTGATGGGGCACAGTGAAGCTGCATTTGATGGTGCACAGTGAAGCTGCATTTGATGGGGCACAGTGAGGCTGCATTTGATGGGGCACAGTGAAGCTGCATTTGATGGGGCACAGTGAAGCTGCATTTGATGGACACAGTGAAGCTGCATTTGATGGACACAGTGAGGCTGCATTTGATGGGGCACAGTGAGGCTGCATTTGATGGGGCACAGTGAGACTGCATTTGATGGGAACAGTGAGGCTGCATTTGATGGGGCACAGTGAGGCTGCATTTGATGGGCACAGTGGCTGCATATAATGCTGCATAATATGGGCACAGTAGATGTATTTGATCAGGCACAGGGGCAGCATTTGATAGCACAGGGGGAGCATTTGATTTGGCACAGTGGCTGCATTTGATGGGCCCAGTGGCTGCATTTGATGGGCACAATGGCTGCATTTGATGGGCACAGTGGGAGCATTTGATATGGCACAGTGGCTGTGTTTGATGGGCACAGTGATGGCAATTGATGGGCACAGTGGCTGCATTTGATGGCACAGTGGTGGCAATTGATGGGCACAGGGGCTGGGTTTAATGGCAGGGTGGCGGCAATTGATGGGCACAGTGGCTGCGTTTGATCGGCACAGTGGCGGCAATTGATGGGCGTGGTGGCTGTGTGTGATGGTACACTGAGGCTACAAATGATGTTGTTTTTTTCAGAATTTTTCAATTTGTTTGCGCCCTTCTCCCCCCCCCCCCCAAAAAAAAATGTTTTTGAGCACCACCTGCCAATGGGAGGTGGTGTGTCTGGGAACACCTCTCCAGTATCTTAAGCCCAGCTTTCCACATTACAGGGGGAACAGTGTAGTACCCTAATGCCTGGATAAGAAACTAGATAACAAAGCCAGTAACTTGTGCTCCATGTTTTCAGTTCCTAGTTTAACTCTCAGTAAAGTGTACCTTTCATAATGTAACACTTCTACCCACACTGTGCTGCACATTTACCGAACATTTGTAACGCCTGGCTTTGTGTTGTATTCAACACTCTTTCCGAAGCTTTGTGAGTGGATGTGGATGGTTGTGACGGTAGGTGTGCGTGATTCGGGAAGTACATCGTTCACTCGGTCATACAACCATTGTCATAACCTTTCCCATCGCCTCTCATTATGGTTATTACATTGACGCTGTATGGGAAGAAGTGTAGCAGTGTACCCTTTTCTCTTAATGACGATGATCATCTGTCTTATAACAGAGTGATCACAGCTGACAAGCAGGTCGACCTACCCAATGAATCTTGGCAGTTGCTCTGTATCTCCGCGTTAATTCCACTTCAAACCACCTCCCTTCAGCAGCTGGCGAGCCAAGTTCTCAATATCAGTTCACCTTCAAAGTGCGCTAAAATAGTGGAGCTGGGGTTTTTGGTACTGTCATAAAGCTTACTGTATGTCCCCTTCCCTTACTGTCTCCACCTGCAGTGTATGCTGTACGATAATCATATAGAAACTCAATGCCAATTTTTTTTTTTTTTTAGATATCCCACCTGTATCTGGGGGGGTCCCCCACTGGGGAAATCACAGATGGCAAGAAAAAAAAGGTTTATAGCCCTCCCTTACCCTATCCAAAGTGGAAAAAGTTTTGTCTTCAGTTCTTCTTCAATGGCATTGATCTCTAGCAGTCTCATGTAACGTGTCCCTAGTCTCCGATTGTCTCCTACAGCATCTCCGGTCTCCAACCACAGCTGTAGAACAGTCTCTCACCATTTTCTCTTGTCCCTTCCTCTTCAGACTATATGCTCTTTTGCATTACATATAATGAATATTATGTGTGGCCCTCGGGCATCAGAGGCCACATATACAAGGACATCTCAAAAAATTTGAATATCATCAAAAAATTTATTTATTTCAGTAATTCAATTCAAAAAGTATATATATACATACACATCTATCTATCTATCTCTATATATATATATATACACACATCTATCTATCTATCTATCTATCTATCTATCTATCTATCTATCTATCTATCTATCTATCTATCTATCTATCTAATCTAATCTATGAAATATTCGAATGAATGAAAAACCCATTTAACAAATTTTTCTGAAATTTTGTAAATTAGAATATTCAATAATTTAGAAAATTTGTAAATTAGAATATTCAATAATTTAGAAAATTTGTAAATTAGAATATTCAATAATTTAGAAAATTTGTAAATAATAACTTAACTATTAAATTATAGGCATTGGAATTTCCTTTCAAATTTGTCTGTTAGTGAACATAACGAATACAAACTTATCTGAAGTTACGAATGCCGTATCTAAACGAATAGAACAAAACAAATTAATAATAAAAAAAATAACAGTAATAATAAAAAACAGTTTTATTATTATTATTATTTCGTATTAGTTTCTTCTGTTCCATTTGTTTAGCTGCAGCATTTGTTATTTCGGATAATTTGTAACTTTGGATAAATTCGTATTTGTTACGTTCACTTAACAGGCACATTTGAAAGGACATTCCAATACCTATAATTTAATAGTTAGTTATTCTTTAGAATTTTTGTATTTTCTTTCTTATTTTTGGGTTTTATCAATTTCCAAATTTTCGAATTACGATCATAACGAATGACCCAAATCGAAAAAAAAAAAAAAAAACGAATGAAACGAAAACAAAAACAAACACATTTTTCGGCAGTGCACATGTCTAGTAATTAGAGCCAGAGGCTCTAATAGGCTTCAAAAAAGGGTGGGCTATTGTCACATTGATTCTCCTCCTGGCCAATTAGGAAGCGGATCATGAGACCCGTCACCCGATTGGTCAAAAGGAGAGGTGATCCAATTGGCCGCCTAGGAGGAGGAGGGAGGAGACGTGCGGAGCACGGAGGAGAGGAGGAGATGCACGGCGTGATGCAGGGGAGGAGGAGATACAGGGGAAGCAGCCAGCCTGCCACTTGGAGCCGACGCTCCAGCTGGCGGGCTGGAAGTAGGTGGGGTTGATTCACTAAAGGCAAATAGCCTGTTCCTTTTACAAGGAACTGTTCCCTTAGCTTAGTAAAGCTCTGATGACTTCCATCATCCAAACATGAGCAAGCAAAAATACAGTTTTTTTATTTTCCTTACCCGTGATTGGGTAATCTTTTTAATGTGAATTTTCACATCCACTGTAAAGGAAATTTGTATGTTCTGTATATAATTGTATTTCAATTTATATGCATGTTCACACGGCGGCACTAATAATGTTAGTTTTGCATTCTTTAGAGTCCTGATTAGAATTAGCCTGCTTATGTTACGCCCCCCTAAAAGTACAATTGTATTATTACTGTGATACCTACGTAATCATGTGTATAAAAACCTTCAATTACGTCATAATAAATCAGAACAGTTATTTGGAAAGATACTGAGTGTATCTTTTGTGTCCGTTCCCTACTGCATAATTTGGAACCACTAATCAATGTGAGGATAGGAGTTGCCTAATGCCTATCTATAAAAATGCCATGTCACCACTAAGCTTGGGGGAAAGTTGACCTTTAGTAAATCAACCCCATTGCATGAGGGCATCGGTGCTACTTAGCCAAGCTAAGCTTACACTTGTGTTGCCCTCCGCAGTGGATCACTCTTCAGGGAATGTTTGACAGGCAGTTAGGAGGTGTTATGTCACCTCTTCATCCCCTGTTTGAACCCTATCACAGCACGATTGTGGCATGGCTCTATTTAGTTGAATGAGTTGAATTCAGTGGGTGGTAAAGTCAGCTGAGCACAACTGTTGGGGTGAATTTTACAATGCAAAGCATCACAGCTGCAGTATATGTGCACCCCCATTTTCTGCCTTTGCAACCTAAGTGGAAGTAGTTGGGGGCTCAACTGTGTGTTTTACCCCCACTAGCAAGTGTAAATGAGGTCTTATGCTGTGTACACACGGACTTTGCAACGGACTAGGTCCGACGGTCTTCCCGACTGACTTTCGGCGGAGTTCCAACAGATTTTCCGAATGAACGGACTTGGACACACACAATCACACCAAAGTCTGACAGATTCAAACGTGATGACGTACGACCAGACTAGAATAAGGCAGTTCATAGCCAGTAGCCAATAGCTGCTCTAGCTTCGGTTTTTGTCCATTGGACTAGCATACACACAAGCGGATTTCTCAATAGGAACTGGGTCCGGCGGAGTTCCGGCAAAAACATTTGAAACATGTTCTATTTCTAAAGTCCGTCAGATTTTTGGACAGCAAATGTCTGATGGAGCCCACACACGATCGAATTGTCTGACGGATTCGTTCCGTCGGACCTTTGCTGTCGAAAAGTCTGCTCGCGCGTACCCGGCATTAGGCTTTGTTTACACTTGCAGGTGGGGGTAGGGTGGTTAAAAAGGAGGTGGTTGAGCAGCCCATTTACCGCTGGCTTTTAAGGGTTAAAGCTGGCAGTGACTAAGTGACATATTGCCTACTCACCTTCTTGTTAAAGGCCCTCTGAAAAGCGATCCACAGCTACCGCCAATGCTTATGTAAATCAGCCCTCATTCAACAACTGACCAGTAGCCAAATCAAATCTTCCTCCTTCCTCTCCACAATTAACTTCACAATGGACCTCGCATCCAACAACATTCAGCTACCACTTCCGCACGTTTGACTTGCTAATTAAAAATGAAGATTTGTGTTTTAATTAAATCTTCAGTCACAAATGAATACACGGGCCGCTTCTTTATGTATTAAATCCCAATTAAGATGCAGACTTCGCTTGCCACTAATTAGGAGGTGTGTTTAAGGATGTATTCAATGTTTGATTTTGGCGATGCTGGAATTAACGATAAGCCATTTAAAGGTGAACTCCAGGATAAGCTAATATGGTTTACATACAAGAGGTAAATGTGTTCTTCCTTGAATCCTGATGTGCTTTCTGTATTTCTTCCAGATCTGTGCAATAATCCCAAGTGAAACGTTACCCCTGTGCAGGAACTTCCTGTAATAAAGACCGGGCACTGCTGCTCTCTCTCTTTGTGCAGGGTGACTGGTCTTGTCTCCGCCCCCTCTTGTAATTTTCTGCAGGCAAACTGTAGTGGGTGGAGCCTGCTGAGCCCCTCCCACAGCCCTGCTCTCTGCACAGGCTATGTACAGCACAGTGGTGATGTCAACTTTACTTTTACAAGGTAATATTTGAGTTTGCAAAGGCATTTAGTGCAAACAAAATGGATTTTTTTCCACTGTGCAAAATCACGTTATATTACGTGATCTCGCGAGGCTTGCATAGCAGGCGCACGTGCGCCACCGGCATGCCAGTGACGCATGCGCGTGCCTGCCGCAAGCCTTGTGAGTCCGACCGCGGGTCCACGGGGATAACCACGTTCATTTCACAGAGAGGAAGAAGGGGGAAATGCCAATGTAAACAAGCATTTCCCCGTTCTGCCTAGTGACGGTACACTGATCACAGTTCCCTGTAATCGGGAGCAGTGATCAGTGTTGTGTCACAGCTAGCCCATCCCCCCACAGTTAGAATCACTCCCTAGGACACACTTAACCCCTGCAGCGCCCCTTCCTGGTTAACCCCTTCACTGCCAGTGACATTTTTACAGTAATCAATGCAATTTTATACTGTAGCATTGATCGCTGTATTAATGTCTGTATTAATGTATGTATTAATGTCAATGGTCCCAAAAATGTGTCAAAATTGTCCGATGTGTCCGCCATAATGTCGCAGTCACGATAAAAATCGCTGATCGCCGCCATTACTAGTAAAAAAAATATATATATTAATAAAAATGTCATAAAACTATCCCCTATTTTGTTGAAGCTATAACTTTTGTGCAAACCAATCAATAAACGCTTATTGCAATCTTTTTTACCAAAAATATGTAGAAGAATACATATCGGCCTAAACTGAGGGAAAAAAACGTTTTTTTTATATATTTTTGGGGGATATTTATTATAGCAAAAAGTAAAAAATATTGCATTTTTTTAAAAAATTGTCGCTATTTTTTTGTTTATAGCGCAAAAAATAAAAACCGCAGAGGTGATCGAACACCACCAAAAGAAAGCTCTATTCGTGGGAAAAAAAGGGCATCAATTTTGTTTGGGAGCCACGTTGCACGACTGTGCAATTGTCAGTTAAAGCGACGCAGTGCTGAATTGCAAAAACTCTTTTACAAACATTTCCAGTGGCTGCAGCCATCAAGAGAATGTGTACACTTCACAAGCCACCTGCCAACTAATAAAAAGGATCCAGCTACTGTACAGCCACCTGATCACTTCCTGTGCCCCCCAGAGTGTACCCCCATCTGGCAAACCTCTCCTCCGCCATGCTTTCCGGGCTCTGCTGTCCCACCTGTGGGCCCAAGACCTGTATGGCAGGTGCTGTATGGCAGGTGCTGCTGGCAGGAGCAGAGGGAGACCAGGGAACATCCGTTCGCTGATCTCCCCTAGCTAAAATGAACCTAGAAGTGATGTGTAAAATGTCACTTCCAGTTTCTGTTGTCACCTTGCCTGGCCCTTATGGCCAAGAAAGAAGTTAAAGTAGAGCTCCACCCAAAAGGGGAAGCTCCACTTGTCTGCCCCCCCCCCCCCTCCGCTGCAACATTTGGCACCTTTTGGGGGAAGCAGGCACCCGGTTTTGACAGGAACCGGCTCCCACTTTTGGCTGCTGGAACTGAGCTGGAAGTTCACCCCCCCCCCTTTGCCCACAGCCGGCCCATTCACAAAGCACAGAGCATTTTGTGCATGCGCAGTAGGGAATCGGCTCCCGGTTTCCCTTAGACGAGATGGCTCGGGTGAGGGCTCCTGGAAAGGTAAGTGCCCTAATATTAAAGCGGAGTTTCGCCCCACCTCCAAACATTAAAAGTCAGCAGCTACAAAAACTATAGCTACTGACTTTTACTTTTGGGGCGCTTAGCTGTACAGGCATCTAGCGGTGTCCTCACCTGAGCCGATTTTTTTAAATGGCTGTTGGGTGCTGGGGCCGCCATCTTGGCTAAGGGAAACCAGCAGTGCACATGCGCAAATTGCGCTGCACACTGTGAATGGGTTGGCATCAGGGGAAGGAGGAGGGGGGCCGAACTTCCTGGCTGAGTTTGGTGCAATAAACTCAGCCGGAAGGGGGAGGGGGTACCCCCCCAAAAGGTGACAAATGTGGCAGCCGGAGGGGGGAGGAGGCAGAGAAGTGGAGCTTCCCCTTTTTATTTTTTTTGGGGGGGCGAGCCTGGGGCTCCTCTTTAATAAGGCATGATCTATGATTCAAAAAATAATTTTGACACAATCAGCGCAATCACTAACTGAAAAAGATGAAAAATACTTCTCTCAAACTAAAACTAGTGCAGGGGTTATTAGAACAGGGATTATAAAAATTTACAGAATGACATAAAAAATGGGCGTTCAGTACTCTCAGCTTACCGTTGATGTACAGCTAACTACTGTGTGATGTCACAGGTTTGGTTTCTCCCATCCATACGTGTTACGCCCTCCTATTGGGCTTCTTCAGTATAAATAAATATATAAAAATAAATAAAAATATCCCATAGTTTGTAGACGCTATAACTTTTGCGCAAATCATTGAATATACGCTTATTGGGATTTTTTTTCTTAACCAAAAATATGTAGCAGAATACATAAAACAAAGAGATGATACTAAAAGTGAGCAAAAGTTAGCTGTACGCCCCGGTAAAGATATAGAAAAGAGTATGAGGAATTTCCCTGTGGGGTTTTGTATTGCAGCAAATAATTCAAAATAAATTATAAAAATAGTTTATTACAAAAAATATTCTACAAAATAGCCAATGTTAGTCAAAACATGTGCTTTAAGATCAGAACTGGAAGAAACACATAGCATACATTAAGTACAATGTTAGATCCATGCAATATTGCATCAGCACAATGAACCTTCAAAAATAGCACAATATCTGTAGAACATCATGTAAGAAGAGCCCCAATGCGTTTCGACCACATATAGTTTAGGTCTTCTTCAGGGGGAAAAGATACAGATTTCTAGAAAATATATGTAATATTTAAAGGAATATATTAAAACAAGACAATAAACTATATTGGTTCCAGAAGGAGGTTATGTTTAAAAATGTTATATTTACCACTGACATCTGTACATTGTAGCTTCCAGATATTATGCCCACGCTTGGTGCCCACTGATCCGGACCACGCTGCAAAGCCAGAGGCGTCTAAACCACGGGAGAACAAGTACCCACCCGGCTAGACTGAAGACCTACAAGAGGCCGTGTTTGTTTCAGAGGCCAGAATACATATATGTAGCAGAATACATATTAACCTACATTCCTGAAGAAATTACATTTTTTTCAATTTTTTTATTGGATATGTTTTATAGCAGAAAGAAAAAACATATTTTTTTTTTCAAAATTGTTTTTTTTTTTTTGTTTAAAGCGCAACCCCCCCCCCCCCCCCCCACATAGGTGATCAAATACCACCAAAAGAAAGCTCTATTTGTGGGGAAAAAAAAAGAGATACATTTTATTTGGGTACATCGTTGCACGCCCGTGCAATTGTCAGTTAAAATAACGCAGTGCTGTATTGCAAAAAATGGTCTGGTTATGAAGGGGGTAAATCTTCCAGAGGTCAAATGGTTAACCACTAAAGTTATCAAGTAGTCACTCAGAAGAGGGAAACAAAATAAAGAAAAAAAAATCCAAACTAGTAAATGGTGAGGTTTGGTGCAATTCTGTCTCTGGCTTCCGCCCAGCACACGTCTCTATCTGTCCTGAGGCACTCACTCCCTCAGCTTTTTTCCAGGCTGTAGTCTCTCAATCTCTCTCTCGATAGAGCTGTAGCCTCCTTCCTGTGGAAAATGGGGCCGCCAATCTTCGGGACTACATGTCCCATGATGCTCTCCTCTCCCAGTCTTCTTTGATTGGCCCTCAGTTATGGCCAATAGGGAAGGAACGGAGCGGGCAGGAAGCTGCGCGGGGAACCTGGTGAGAGCCGCCATCTCTTTTCCCTCTCTTTGGGGAAAACCTCTGACAGCCCACAGCTCGCCTTTCTCCTGACCCAGCCCCCCCGTGTTCTCTGCTGGACTGAGCAGGGAAATAAAGCCCACAGTTACACTACACTACACTGATGGGAGGGCTTGACAGCACCTTGATGGTGTCACCGCGCTGGCTGCCCGCACCCCCATAGCGACGCCACTGTGCTGAATGTGCTGATGCGATTCCTGATTCGGGGGGGGGGGCACTTGCCCCCCCTGGCCCCTACCTGCAGACGCCCATGGGCACTAAGGATGTGAAACTCTCTTCCACAATCGGTGGTGTCAGCGGGGAGTATGGATATTTTTAAAAGACTCTTGAATCAAGGGATATGGGAAATAATTATAGACACTGACACATGTGCACCTAGACAGGTTGATCTGGATGGACTATTGTCTTTATTCAGCCTTACCTGCTATGTAACTATGCAACCTCCTGGGGTTCCGCAGAATGCTATTTGAGAATGGGGGATCTAAGAGGTAAGACATCAGGAAACCATTCAGGTATTACTGCTGACTAATGACAACCCTTTGGAAATGAGATTTTTTTTTTTTTTTTATGTACAGTATAGTATAATTACATAAAACTTCACAGAAAAGAGCCAGATGGCCAACATTACGGTAGAAGCAGCTGTGCCCTCTATCTGAAAGCAAGTAGGGCTGGACATGCAATGCCAATTTTCGGTTGCAGACAAAAGGCAGAATGTTATCATTAATTACATTTTGGTAATTTGTGCCTGCACCCTATACTTTAGGACAGCTTAACCTGCTGATACATCTGTTCCATTATATTCCACACATTTACTCGTATTTCATGCAGCACTGACTGCTGCCGCAGGCGGTTTTTGTGAGAAACGATTCCAAAAAAAGGTGCGACTGAATGAAATCAATTATTTATAAAATAACTTCTAATCATAATTTTACCAAATATGCCACTGTGCAATTTTTTTTTTTTCTATAGCGCTTTTGATTGCTTGGAATGAACATATAGAAACTGTGATAGATGACACTGCAGATAATATGGTATTCCTTTGTATGTTTTTTGTGGATGCAATAGATAGACTTGCCAACTTTGCAAAGTCAAACTTCTGAGTTATTGGCGATGTGACATCTAGTGCCTGCCATGGGCGTTAATTCCATCACGTGACGGGTGATGATGTTTTGGAATATATAGCAAGGGTGTCAACTAGGGTTGCCATCTGTCCAGGATTCACCTGGACAGTTTGGGTTTGGAATCATGCGTCCGGGTTTCAGAAAAAAAACTAAACTCTGAAACGCGGACATGTTATTCAGACTGGACTACAGCTTCTAGACATGTGCGCCGTCAATAAATTTGTTTCGTTTCATTTCTGTTTTGTATTAGCCGTTAATTCGTACTTCGGAATTCGTGTCTGAAATTCAATTTGGATTCGTACGAAATACGAATCTGCGTTAACTTTTTCGTAACAATTCCGAACGTTCGTTATGATGAATTTATCATTATGAGGGGCTCCCACCATCCCTGTGCTGTGCTCATTATCAGGGGGCTCCCACCATCCCTGTGCTGTGCTCATTATCAGGGGGCTCCCATCATCCCTGTGCTGTGCTCATTATCAGGGGGCTCCCACCATCCCTGTGCTGTGCTCATTATCATGGGGCTCCCACCATCCCTGTGCTGTGCTCATTATCATGGGGTTCCCACCATCCCTGTGCTGTGCTCATTATCAGGGGGCTCCCACCATCCCTGTGCTGTGCTCATTATCATGGGGCTCCCATCATCCCTGTGCTGTGCTCATTATCATGGGACTCCCACCATCCCTGTGCTGTGCTCATTATCAGGGGGCTCCCATCATCCCTGTGCTGTGCTGACTTCCTGGGTTTTTAACTTCATCATAAAAAAAATCGTAATTAACGAAGCATTTGCTGCTGCCAGATTCCGTTTACCATTGATCCTGATCTTGCTCCTGCCCTATACTCTGCTGTCTTGTACCTGCTCTCCCTTATTCCTGATTCCTGCTCTCCCTTATTACTATTTGCTGTGTGCTGGTGTTTAGAAGGCTTTTGTATCACTGTAAATAAATCTCACTTAAAGCATACATAGCCTGGTCCTGGTCTCCTGAGTTTAGCTACGCAGATCTGGCAATTCCTGCTGCTAATTCCTGACAACAGTTAAGATAACATAGAACAATTTTTAATCTATCTCCAGATCTTATATTACAATGAGGGCTGAGCTTGGGTTTGGTCCAAATCCAGAAGGAAGCTGTCAGTGCCAGGCCATTGGGCCTTAATAGGTCAATGATGTCATGAGCATCCCAACCCATGCAGAGCGGGGAATCCCCTGCCAGCAGCTGATTGGTCTGGCACTGACAGCTTTCCCCTGGGTTTGGCTGAGCATATCAGACCCAAGCCAAACCCATGCGCATCCCTAACCACAATCATAAAATACTGTGAGCAAAATTTTGAAGACCCCTGGACTGTCAAGATATCTTCAACCAAACCTTGGTGGTACCTTGTGCTAGGTATAAATTAATAAATCACATGAGAGACAATAAAAGTGCATTAAACATATGATGAACTCATCCTGAATTGACACATCTGCGCAAGTAAAGTTCATATAAAATCTGCAAACGATGTGCAATTATTATAATATATATATCTATAAATAATTATATATATATATATATATATATATATATATATATATATATATACAGTATATATAGAGGGAATACTGGAGTTTAGATAATTTAAGCACCATTTTGCACTTTATATATAATATATTAAATATATTTTTTGCACAATGTTTGCACTATTTATATGGACTTTATTTGCACAGATATGTCAATCTAGAAGGAGTTCCTCATATGTTTAATGCATTTTATATTGTGTCTCTCATGTGATTTATAAACTTATACCTAGCACAAGGATAGCACACTTTTTGTTGTTTGGTTGGCGCTTGTTACACATCCTACTAAGATTGGTGATTTAGATGCAGCTGTTCGTTCGATCGAATTGAGTTTTTATTGCATTTGTTTTATTTATTTTTGTCAGTAAGGTTTACATTTTTTTTTTTTGCAAGCGCACAAATATTATCTTGGGTTTAATTTGTCAAGATATCTTACAAGGTAAACACCATATACAGAATGCAAGGGGTATTCTTCCCAATGAACATCAATGAAAGGGGTATTCCTCCCAATGGCCACCAATGAAAGGGGTATTCCTCCCAATGGCCACCAATGTAAGGGGTATTCCTCCCAATGGCCACCAATGTAAGGGGTATTCCTTCTAATGGCCATCCATGTAAGGGGTATTCCTTCTAATGACCACCCATGTAAGGGTTATTCCTTCCAATGGCCACCAATGTAAGGGGTATTCCTTCTAATGACCATCCATGTAAGGGGTATTCCTTCCAAAGGCCACAAATGTAAGGGATATTCTTCCCAATGGCCATCAATATAAGGAGTATACCTCCCAATGGCCCCCAATATAAGGAGTATTCTTCCCAATGACCATCAATGTAAGGGGTATTCCTTCCAATGGCCACCAAAGTAGGGGGTAATTTTTCCCATGTACCATCAATTTAAGGAGCATTATTCTCACTGACTTAAAGTGTGGAGGAACAATAACATTTTCAGAGGTTGTTAGCGGTTCCTTGAGCTGTGGCTGATTGATCTCCCACCTGATGCCTGCATAATTCCAGATCCAGCGCAAACTGGCAAAGACAGTGGCGTGAAACCAATGATCTTTTTAGCTGGATGGCATTATTCCTACTGAACAGTCATGTGGGACATTCTTCTCACTGACCACCAATTTCAGGGACATTCTTCCCACTGATTCCCAATCAATTATTTAAGTTGGTGTTCCCTGAGCCCGGAAAATTATTTCAAGGGCCGAGAAAGGCCGATATACCGAGACGAAGTTTCTCAACTCCAGTCCTCAAGTACCCTCAACAGGTCATGTTTTCAGGCTTTCCATTATTTTGCACAGATGATTTGATCAGTTCCACTGCCTTAGTAATTACCACAGCTGTTTCATCTGAGGGAAATGCTGAAAGCACGACCCGTAGGGGGTACTTGAGGTCTGGAGTTTAGAAACATTGCTGAAGAGCATTGCGCCAGGAGCCCACCCAGGGGTTACAACAGCGAATTAATATTTGCCACCCTCCCATAAAAAATTACCACCAGCTGCCACTGTTAAGTACTAAATGTTCAAAGACCATGTATTGTAAGCTCCTGGATAGTGTTTATCTCATATTTTATTAGTCTTCTGGGAGATTGACTTCAATAGAAAATGTCAAGGTACTTGTGACTGATTGCTCCCAATAGCAGAGTCTTTGTTGCTCATCCAGATATGCACTTCAAATAAAAAATAAGATGAATCATACATATATCAACATGATTGTCATATGGATGTATCCAGGCATGAAAAACACCATTTAAGAGCGCAATGTTTGGTGTTTAAAACTCCGTAGATGAATGCTGTAAGCAGTAATTACCGCAATAGGACATACATCCAAAGTAAATAGTCTGGTATCCAAAGAGCTGTCTTTCCAAGGATTCCAGAATTCATTGCCAGGACAATCTAAGCAGCAACCTATATATTGCAAATAAACCCTTACAAAGACCCACTGAAGTAACTAGCCTCAGGTGATACAGCAAGATGAAACAAATACCCCATACATACGTTGTAAATGTTTATCTGCAGCCCACTCTTCTCCACAGCAGTTCAAAGGATCAAGTTTACACAGCATTTCTTAGCTCCAGGAGGTAGGGGGCATGGATCTAACATCGTACCCACACAGCACACAGCTGAGTGTAACCCGAGACCTGAGTGGAGTAAATGGACACCCCCACCCACTTCTACACACTCTCATAAGGAAACCTAGCTAGCTGGGGCTGTCAATCACCTGTTGTGTGCTGGAGGGATTCTCAGCCAGGGTTCCATGGTTCCATTTGGAGGAATATCCCTTACATTTACAGTCATTCGGAAAAATACCCCTTTACATTGGGGGCCATTGGGAGGAATACCCCTTATATTGATGGTCATTGGGAAGAATGCCCCTTACATTGTTGGTCATTGGGAGGAATACATATTACATTGGTGGCCATTGGGAGGAATACCCCTTACGTTGATGGCCATTGGGAGGAATACCCATTACATTGGTGGCCATTGGGAGGAATACCCCTTACATTGGTGGCCATTGGGAGGAATACCTATTACATTGGTGGCCATTGGGAGGAATACCTATTACATTGGTGGCCATTGGGAGGAATACCCCTTACATTGGTGGCCATTGGGAGGAATACCCTTTACATTGATGGCCATTGGAAAGAATGCCCCTTACATTGGTGGTCAGTGAGAAAAATGCCCTTTACTTTGGTGGTCAGTAGGAAGAATGCCACTTACAATGATGGTCAGTGGGATGAGTGCCTCTTACATTGATGGTCAGTACAAAGAGTGCCATTTACGTTGATGGTCAGACACAGGAATTTTCCTTAAATTGTCGTTTAGTGAGAAGAATTCCCCAAATATTGGTCGCCAAACGGAGGAATGCTTCTTACATTGGTGGTCATTGCGAAGATGTAATGGTCAGTAAGATAGATAGCTAAAAAGATCATTGGTGTCAGTGGTTGCTTTTCAGGATTGCCATCAACTACGCAGCTATAGCAGCAGCAAGGTTGATAAGGCTGTAGGGATTTCATTGCAGGAGGAAGAGCATGGTCATCCAATGATAGTATGGTCTATTTAATGATTTTACTGGCAGGTTCAACAGAAAAACAGAAAGTCCTGTCTCAACCCAGTCTCACTGGTATGTGCAGCCTATATAAATTGTATGATTTTATAGTACCTTAGTACTTTTTTTAAGGTTTGGAGTTACACAGGCCTTACTATCTATTGACACAATCTATTGATTGATAAACAGTGTGGATGGAGCAATCTCATTTGCTGGCTATTGTATTGACAGCCAAAGCCCACAACTGTTAGAATGCCCAAAGAGTGGCTGCATCTGATTGTTTGGTTGACATTTTTTCACCTGGTGCCTTTGATTTTTTATATTAAAGGATGTCTTGAGAGGGGGTGCAGACAGGGCCACCTGCAGCTCAAATTATGGCTGGTTCTTCAGGATAAGTCGAAAAACAGATTGAGTAGTATCCATTACCAATAGGACGATTCCATCCCCTGATGGGAAATATCCAAGGTGATGGTCTCCACATGGGCATAGTGGTTGACAAAGGAGGTCCTGTTAGGAACATGCAGGAACTTTCTCTCACATAGAACATAGGTGGCTCGATACTACATGAACGTGAACAAGCAATAGATGAAGATACTGGGTTATATGGTATATAACATTTAAAAACTTTTTAATGTTTCTGCCTTACAGCATCTCATTTGTCAGAAGTTTGGGGTGCAAAGCATACATTTTTCTACAAAGGTCTTACCTGGAACAAAACTCCCCTGAACGACCTCCTTATAGGCCCACCAGCCTTCATGGATTTTCGGTGAATTTTGTTGTGCTGAAGAATACAAAAGGACAATCTCAGTTTTGTATAGCACCTTAGTAACAGTAGAGAATTTTTTTTTTTATATATTAATTAGTTAAATTCCAGCTCCAGCCAAATCTTTTTTTGCATAGAGTGGAAAAGGGTAAGAATCTTTGTCGATGTCCCATTGGGGAGATTTTTCCCTTATTTCCTTTCCTTGCGACCACACAGGTAGTAAAAGGAAATCAGGGGCACCGACAACAATTAAAGAGGTTCTAACTCTTCTTCACTAAAATAAAGCTGAAGTTTAATCTGCTTAAATTTTTCCTTCTGGTTCATTCTTTCCCTCCTCATCAACATGCTAATGACATTTAAAAAAAAAAAGCATTTCTATATTTCTATTGCTGGAAGATCCCCTTGGAAGCTGTTAGTCACTGTAGTTGGCACCGCTACCGTGATTGCTGATGGCTTCCAGGTCCCAACCCGCTTACTGAACACAGGAGGCTTGGGCGCCATTCAGGGGACACTGCAATTTTCTCAATGAATGCAAAGTTTACTCTGATTGGACGAGGTGGTGACATCACAATCTTCACCTGTATTCATTGAGATAACGCACTGTGAAATTGTTCTTTGAATGGCTCCTGTGTCAAACAAGTAGCCTCCTGTGTTCACTATGCAGCATGGCAGCCGATTGGCACAAGTCCCGGAAGCCATCAGCATTCACTGTATTAACTGTGCCTACTACAGTGACTTCCAGCTTCCACAAGCATTTTCCAAGTATGGCACATGCAGTTATATTGGTCAAATCCGGACAATTGTAACTATGAAAACATAGCCATACCTGGTATTCAGCTTTAAAGCGAGCAAAGATTTCCCTTGCCACCCATTAGACGGGTACTGTAAGTATCCAGCCCCATTTTTTTTTTTTTTTTACAAGCTGGTTTATGATGGCGACAGCTTCATTTTACAAAGTAAACCTTAAAACTGAAATGAATGCACAAAGGGATGAGGCCATCATGCTGTTGCATCTGAATGGGGAAGAAAGGGGATTTAAGGGACTTTGAAACGTGGCATGGTTGTTGGCGCCAGACGGGCTGGTCTGAGTATTTAAAAAACTGCTGATCTACTGGGATTTTCACACACAACCATCTCTTGGGTTTACAGAGAATGGTCCGAAAAAGAGAAAATATCCAGTGAGCGCCAGTTGTGTGGAGAAAAATGCCTTGTTAATGTTAGAGGTCAGAGGAGAATGGGCAGACTGGTTTGAGATGATAGAAAGGCAACAGTAACTCAAATAACCACTCGTTACAACCAAGGTATGCAGAATACCATCTCTGAACACACAACACATCCAACCTTGAAGTGGATAGACATTCAGATACTCACAGGGTAAGAATTTGGCATAAACAACATGAAAGCATGGATCCATCCTGCCTTGTATCAACGGTTCAGACTGGTGGTGGTGTAATGGTGTGGGGGGGGGGGATATTTTATTGGCACACTTTGGGCCCCTTAGTATCAATTGAGCTTCATTTAAACCCCACAGCCTACCTGAGTATTGGTGCTGACCATGTCCATCCCTTTATGACTACAGTGTCCCCATCTTCTGATGGCTCCTTCCAGCAGGATAATGCACCATATCACAAAGCTCCAATCATCTCACCACTGGACAATGAGGTCACTGTACTCCAATGCCCTCCACACTCACCAGATCTCATCCAATGGCCTCCACACTCACCAGATCTCAACCAATGGCCTCCACACTCACCAGATCTCATCCAATAGAGCACCTTTGGGATGTGGTGGGATATTAGCATCATGGATGTGCAGCCAATAAATCTGCAGCAACTGTGTGATGCTATCATGTCACTATGAAGTGAAATCTTTCAGGAACGTTTCCAAAACCTTGTTGAATCTATGCCACCAAGAATGAAGGCAGCTCTGAAGGCAAAAGGGGCTCCAACCTGGTACTAGCAAGGTGTAGGCGAGTGCATATGTATATATATATATATATCTATATAGATATAGATATATATCTATATATATATATATCTATACATATATATATATATATATATATATATATATATATATATATATATATATATATATATATCTATAGCTAGCTATAGATATATAGTATAAAATATATAATCATTTATAATATAATATAAAATATATATTTCATCTAAATATTCTGCTGTTTGCCTGAAGTTCAGCTTTAAACATCACACGATCAAAGACTATGAAAAATTAATTGAAAGGAATATTCTTTTAACTCACAAATTGATTTTAATAAACCAAATTAAAGCTACGAATGAAATGATAATAACAGCTTGATTATACTGATATGAGCGAAAAGGAAAATGAGTCACTAAAAACAGGAGATTAAGAAAAAAATGTTGATATAATCTTAAAAAAGCAGAAGATTTTTTTTTTTTTTTAATTTTAATTTTAATTTTTAAAACAGATTCTTCAGTATAGTAACCCTTTTGCTGCCAGAGCCCCCTTTTTTTTTAATTCCCCAAATACATGTTAAAATGCACAATTTAGGCATGAATTTTAAATAAACCACCCAAATTATTATGCATTTATTTTTTAAACGCAGAGTCTTTGTAAAATAAAAGGGAGACAGTTGCAATTTTTTTTTATGTCACACAACATTTTACTACCACTTATAAAATCTATATTTTTAGTAAAAAAAAATGATTAATTTTAGCGCACACAAACATAAAATTATTTCTATTTTTTGGTACATTAGAAAAGGTTGCATTGAGTAAATAGATAACATGTCAATACTACATTACCCAAACTGTCCATAGGGGATGCTTTTAAAAGCCTTTACAGGACACTAGTTAACAGTGAATGATGGCCCCGGAATTATTGGTCTCGCTCTGGTGTTTGCGGTGATACTACTATGTGTGGTGCAATCGTCATTTCATTGTGTTAGCACCTGATGAATGTGTTTAAATGTGCGTAAATGTGGGGATTGGGGTCTTTAAAAAATTTTTTTGCTGAGGCCCTCCAAAATCGTTTCGTGTTCTTTTATGGTGTGCTTAGATTATGATCTGTTTAACCCAAGTACAGTGTATCTTCTTACATATTCTTAATATAACTGAAAAAAAAATCAATAAAAATTGCTATTGAAAAATAAATTTTTTTGGGTGTGTTTTAAATTTTTTTTTATTTAGCTTTACTTTTTCACTTTTTATTTTCTTTTTTTTTTTTTTTTTAATTTACCGTATAACACGCACATTTATTTTAAGAGGGAAGTTTCAGGAATTTTTTTTTAGAATAAGGAACTTTGAAGCAAAATACGGGTCGATGCCCATCTGCAGACTCACAAGTACCATCAATGCAGCAGCCTCACCATTGCCATCAATGTGGCAGCCTCAACATTGCATTCACTGCAGCAGCCTCACCATTGCCATCAATGCAGCCTGATCAATGCCCACTTGCAACCTCATAAGTGCCATTAATGCAGCCTCATCAGTCCACATCAATGCAGCCTCACAAGTGCCATCAATGCAGCAGCCTCACTATTGCCATCAATGTGGCAGCCTCAACATTGCATTCACTGCAGCAGCCTCACCATTGCCATCAATGCAGCCTGATCAATGCCCAACTGCAACCTCATAAGTGCCATTAATGCAGCCTCATCAGTCCACATCAATGCAGCCTCACAAGTGCCATCAATGCAGCAGCCTCACCAGTGCCATCAATGCAGCAGCCTCACCATTGCCATCAATGCAGCAGCCTCACCATTGCCATCAATGTGGCAGCCACACCATTGCCTTCAATGTAGCAGCCTCACTATTGCCTTCAATGCAGCAGCCTCACAATTGCCATCAATGCAGCAGCCTCACCATTGCCTTCAATGCAGCAGCCTCACCATTGCCATGAGTGCAGCCTGATTGATGCCCATCTACAGCCTAGAGGGGACAGGGAGGGGGGCGGGACGAGCGCTGACAGATTACAAACAGTGAGAATCTCCTATGATAGACAGAACAGTGGTCCAATGGTGGCCCAGGAGATGGGACTTCCTATTACAGAGGCTGCCAAAGTAAACAGGAGATTCTCTCTGTATGTAATCTGACGGCGCTCGTCCCACCCCCCTCCCTGTCCATTCTGAGGCAGCTAAAATTTAAGTATTGGCGTATAACACGCACACGCTATTTGCACCCGATTTTCAGGGTGAAAAGGTGCGTGTTATACGCCAATAAAAATAGTAACTTTATTGCTATCACAAGGGGGCTGACAAACTGTTATCACAATTATGTGCTTCTGGTGGAGATAATCTTTTAATTATAATTTTTACTAGCTAGCAAGTATTAGCAAGGTTTTGTTGTATTTTGTACAATGTGAAATAAATAGGTGAAATAAATGTTTTTCTGGGCAATAATATATTTTTGATAATATTCGTATGTGCTGTTGCTGAGGTTATTTTTAGTCTGTACTGTTGGCTTACTATATAATATAGTGCTCATGATGAGATGTTGTTTCTTTTTTTTTTATATTACTATTATAATGTGCTGTTGGTGGGCATATATAATAGTAATATTTTGCTGCTACTAAATTCTGCTTCTAAGGTTGTTAACTTGTTATTACTAAAATGATATGCTGTTAGTGGGGCTATTACTTTGTGCTACTGCCAGGGCTATTATCACTATGATTTATTGCCTTTTATCACTATTATTGGATTATCAACTATTATGTGCTGCAGGTAGGGCTATTTTTTAATTTTATTATTATGTGCTTATTATGTGCTTCTGATAGCCCTATATTTACAGCTATTATAAGGTGCTGGCGTTAATGACACTTCTATTATTCACAGCCAGTGCCTGGGGGAGGGGGGTTTAGCACTGTATGCGGCCTCATTGTAGGGCTTCAGAAAAGTGCAGGCATGGGCTATTTGTTGAGATAAATAGAAGGAGATGTGACTTGAAGGGGGGTCATCTGGAGATCCCGAGGGCTCCAGCAATCCCGGGCTATTAAAACTGCTTCCACTGTGATGGTTTTCCATATCTGCCACTAAAGTCTGGAAAACTGGGACAGAAGGGGCAGTGTTCCCCACAGCAATCCATCCAGATATTCTGCCTTTGCACCATTGTCCATTACCCCACTTGTTATCACTGAACTGGCACTTACTACTCTGCTTACTGCCACTAACTCCGACATTCACTGGATGGATTCACCCGAACAGTTCGGGTTTGGAATCATGCGTTTGGGTTTCAGACCTCCTGGCTTCAACTCATACGCATGACGACACTCAACTCTACTTCCGCATCACCAGACAAAAAGACCAATATCAGGAACTAGAAAAATGCCTCACATTGATAGATGGCTGGATGACCACAAGCTCCCTCAAACTCAATGGATCGAAAACAGAGCTTCTGCTCCTCAACGCAAACCGAAATACAAAAACTAAGACCCCATGGACACCACCCACCATCCTTGGACAGACCATCTCCCCAAGTACCAAAGCCAAAAGTCTTGGAGTCATCTTCGACTCAGAGATGTCTATGGATGCACAAATAGGATCAGTAGTCAGTGAATATCACCATCTTCTCCGCCTGCTACGTAGACTTATCCCCTTTCATTTCAGAAAAGGAGAAAGCAATAGTAGTTGGGACAATCATCAATTCACGACTCAACTACGCAAATTCCCTCTACACAGGACTACCTAAATACCAGATTGCTTGCCTACAAGTCTTCCAAAACACGGCAGTAAGACTAGCCACAGGAAAAAAAACCCTGGGAATCCATCTCCCCATCCCTGAGGACCCTACATTGGCTAAAGGATAGGATCACATTCAAGACCCTCTGCCTCACCCACAAATACACACAAGGAATTGCTCCTCAATACCTATGTGAGAAAATAAAACACTGCACACCCAATCACAGCCTCCAATCAACTAACCAAAACCGCCTCCTCATCCCCAAGTCCCGCTACAAATCAAAGGGAGAATGAAGATTCGCAGTCCAAGGACCTCGGCTATGGAACGCTCCACCCACGAACATCCGCATGGAAGAAAACCATCAGGCCTTCAGAAAAAAACTCAAGACCCACTTCTTCTAAGAAGCAGGACACCACGGGATGGACCAAGTGCCTTGAGGCGATTCAGTTCGCATTTGCAGCGCTATACAAATCATTCATTCATTCATTATTCAGACCAGACTATGGGGTTGCAGTTTGGGCAGTGTAACACACTGCCCAAAGCCAGCACTAATAATTACCCCTCCCCCACACACAGATGGAAGAGGAGAAAGGGCTTGATCTGCTCTGTGTCTACCCAACCTCCAGCAGCCTCAGCTACATCTAGATGAGAGGTGCTGACTGCCAAGGGGTGAGTGAGCTCACCATCCATCCCTGTCTGACTGAAGTCTCCCCCCCTTCTCTCTCCTGCCTCTTAGTGAGTACACAAGGTACACCAAGGTAAATCAGGGTTCTCAGAGTTCCCCCTTACATCGGAGTCCTCTCCGTACATCAGAGTTCCCAATGTTCCCCCCTTAGACCAGAGTTCCCAGAGTATCCCTTATTTTAGAGTCCCCAGAGTTCTCCCGTACATCAGAGTCTGCAGAGTCCCCCCTTACAGTGTAAAGGAACTCTGCAAGTTCAGGAGTAAAAGGGGAACTCTGTGGACTCTGATGTAAAGGGGGACTCTTGTGATTAAAGCGGAGGTTCACACAAAAATTGAACCTCCGCTTTTCTGAACCCTCCCCCCCCGTCACATTTGGCACCTTTCAGGGGGGAGCGGGGTGCAGATACCTGTCTAAGACAGGTATTTGCACCCACTTCTGGGCAATTCTGTGCATAGACTCCCGTGGAGTCTACACCTCTTCCCATCCCGTCGCGTTGTCTGCTGGGACACACATGGGTCCCAGAGACAGCAGGGACCATTCGGATTGCACCACGCAACTCGCAGCGGGGAACCGGGGAGTTGAACCTCCGCTATCAAAAGTGATCCCGCGGAAAATCCACCACAAGGATCCCTTTTATCGGAAAGCCAGCTGCTTAAGGATAAAAACAATACTTAACGGTATTTAACATCAAAAACATGACGTACATTCCCAGTTAGGTGGTTGGCAAATGGTTAACCTCTTAGCGACCACCCCACGTACATATACTGCAGCCTGGTACCTGATCTGACACTTTCGGGTCCCGCAAGTGCCGCCGGTGGCGACTCGCTCCAAATGTGGCCGGACACAGCGGGAACCAATAAGCGGGTCCGGCGAACATGATGTCCAGCTGGACCTGCTGATTGTTTGGGGGGCTGGCAGAACAGCGGTCTGTGAGAGGGGAATGTACTGATCCTGTGTTTCTGCTGAGCAGGAACACAGATCTATTACATTCCACCAGTCAAAGCACCTCCCCCACAGTTCGTAAGCACTCGCAGGGAACACAGTTAAGTCTTTGATCGCCCCTGATGTTAACCCCTTCCCTGCCAGTGTCATTAGTACAGCATACCTCCTGAGATGGGAATGAGGGACACCTACTAACAAACGAATGTAGGCATAAAATACGCCCCCTGCCACACCCCCTTAAGGAGAATTAACCAAAAAAAGGTTAATTAAATCCACAAGGACTTTTTTTTACCCCTACTATTTCTTTATATTGGCTTTTAAAAGGTATAAATGCAACAAATTATAAATTGGATGAAAGGTTTAGCACTGGGAAACACTTTGTTAACCACCTGACATCCGTGAATTCCCGGGAGGCTGTCATATGACGGCCTCCCCTGTGGATGCTGAGACTCGGGTGATCACCGATCTGAGTAAGGGGCCCATCTTGGCCCCTTGCCATGTGGTCAGCTGTCAGCCAATGATAGCTGATCACATGATCAAAACAAAAGCTCAGTGATCGTTTTTTTTCTGTCCTCGCGCTGACAGCGGAAGAGAAAAAAAAAAGCCGATCACGGCTCATCTTAGAGGGGCAACAGTCCCAAAAAAGAAGAGGCAATTATGCCTCATTTATGCCGTCTAACAGTGCCCACAAGTGCCACCTATCGATGCCCACCAGTGCCACCTATCAATGCCCACCATTGGTGCCAATCAGTGCCACCTAGAAGTGCTGCCTATCAGTGCCACCCATCGGTGCCCATTACTGCCACCCATCAGTGCCCATCACTGCCACCTATCGGTGCCCATCAGTGCCGCCTCATCAGCGTACATCAATGACGGACAAAAATTACCCGTTATAAAATTTTAAAAAAAAATAAAAAAAATGTAAGAATAATTTTTTTTAAATTTGGTCTTTTTAAAATTTTTTGGCAGTTTGGAAACCACTGTTGTAGATGATCAGGATAAAGGAACACAGGAACACAAAATATAAGCAGATTCAACTTTCGTCTCGCAATACATTGACAGACTTTCATTTGGTGTAATTGTGGGAAAAAACTGGTTATGTATCCAACCAGCTTCTATTTTTAATGTTCTTATTCTAAAGATGATTATTGTGTATTTGTAAAAAAAAAAAAAAAGCTTTTACCCCGCACACACGGAGCATTTCAAACTGTGAAACAACTGGTCAACATTATTTAATCTTCAACTTAATCTTGTTCAAATTGTTTTCATGTAGTGTTCAGTCATTAGAGCCGCTCAGATAAAGAACAACATCAGCTGTAAATTATAGATGTCCCGACGGCCCAGACAATGGAATTCCTCCGAGCCACCTACATAAGCAAATCAAAATTAATCTGCCCGGGCTTAGTTTTAAATCACAACAGATGTGCCAGATTGTGCAACTGTTTCCCATTTCCTTGATCCCTGCTTTAGTTTTTTTTTTTTTTTTTTTTGTTTTTTTTTCCCCTCTTACATTTTCTAAAGAGAGAGATGGAGGCTTATATAGCAATCCGAGAAATAAATGCAAATGAAGATAAGCCAAAAAGTGTGCTTCGGCATACAGAGCGACAATGGGTTTCTTAAGGACAGTGCGGGGGGCACAGAACAAGAATAGGAGAATAGATACTTGTAACAACCAATCAGACTGCAGCTGATCCTCCTGTGCTCACTTCAACGCGACAATGCGTCCCTTTTCTTTGAATTTCTGTCCCCTGCGTCTCATTTAAATTTGCGCTTAAGCCACATTTTTCCCAATCCCTCCCTTCATTTCCAGGCCAATTCTGACATCCTTCTCCTACTGTATACGTAAAAAGCATTATTTTTTTGTTAAAAAACGACTTAAAACTCCCAAACAATATATATAATATATATATATCTATATATATATATATATATATATATATATATATATCATATATATTTATTTATTTATTATATATTATAGATACTGTTTATATATATACATATATATATATATATACTTTTTTTTTATATAGATAGATATATATGTATATCTATATCTATATATATATATATATATATATATATAGATATATATAGATATATATCTACCTCTCCTACTGTATATGAACTTTTTTTTGTTAAAAAACTACTTAAACCCCCAAACAATATATATATATATACATATATATATATATATAGAGAGATATAATATATATCTATCTATAATATTTATATATATTTATTATATATTACAGATACATATATTTATACATATCTATATGTATATATAGATATAATATCTATATCTATATATATATATCTATATATATCTATATATATCTATATATATATATATATATATATATATATATATATATATATATATATATATATATTTTAAGCAGAGGCCCTAGAGAATAAAATGGTGGTTTTGTGCATTAAAAAAATACTTTTAATGCACAAAACCACAATATAATACCCAAAAATAGGGCCTGGTTCACACTTCTGCATTTTTTAGAGCGTTTTCAGTTTTGCAGAAAAATACTACAGTCCATATAACATGGTTTCCTATGGATGTAGTTCACATCTGTGCATTTTATGGAAAGGGCCAGGGACATTTTTTTCTGGTTTTTGGTTGCAAAGACTTCAATGGATGAAAAGCAAGTATTAGAAAACGCAAAATGCACCTGGAATATGCAAACTGCAACCTGCAGAAGGCCTGATTCGCACCTATGCATTTTTAGTGCTTTTTGCATTTTGCAGATTTGCACTACAGTCCATTTACCATGGTTTCCTATGGAACACGTTCTATAGAGCAAATCTGCAAAATGCAAAAAGCACTAAAAATGCCATAGGTGTGAATCCAGCCTTACAGGACAGGTTCCACTCAGAACAGGCCTCTCCTTGGTCAACCAAAGAAGTTGAGTGCACGTGCTCAGCATCATATCCAGAGGTTGTCTTTGGGAAATAGACATATGAGTGCTGCCAGCATTGCTGCAGAGGATGAAGGGATGAGAGGTCAGCCTGTCAGTGCTCAGACCATATGCCGCACACTGCATCAAATTGGTCTGCATGGCTGTCATCCCAGAAGGAATCCTCTTCTAAAGATGATGCACAAGAAAGCCTGAAAACTGTTTGCTGAAGACAAGCAGACTAAGGACATGGATTACTGGAACCATGTCCTGTGGTCTGATGAGACCACGATAAACTTATTTGGTTCAGATGGTGACAAGCGTGTGTGGGGGCAACCAGGTGAGGAGGACAAAGACAAGTGTGTCTTGCCTACAGTCAAGCACAGCAGTGAGAGTGTCATGGTCTGGGGCTGCCTGAGTGCTGCCGGCACTGGGGAGCTACAGTTCATTGAGGGAACCATAAATGCCAACATGTACTGTGACATATTGAAGCAGAGCATGATCCCCTCCCTTCTGAGACTGGGCTGCAGGGCAGTATTCCAACATAATGACCCCAAACACACCTACAAGACCACTGACTTGCTAAAGAAGCTGAGGGTAAAGGTAATGGACTGACTGGCTAAGCATGTCTCCAGAACCAAACCCTATTGAGCATCTGTGGGGCATCCTCAAATGGAAGGTGGAGGAGCACAAGGTCTCCAACATCCACCAGCTCTGTGATGTCATCATGGAGGAGGGGAAGAGGACTCCAGTGGTGACCTGTGAAGCTCTGGTGACCTCCATGCCCAAGAGGGTTAAGGCAGTGCTGGAAAATAACTGTGGCCACACAAAATATTGACACTTTGGGTCCAATTTGGACATTTTCACTTAGGGGTGTACTCACTTTTGTTGCCAGCGGTTTTGACATTAATGGCTGTGTGTTGAGTTATTTTGAGGGGACAGGAAATGTACACTGTTATACAAGCTGTACACTCACTACTTTACATTGGGGGGAAGTGTCATTTCTACAGTGTTGTCACAAGAAAATATTTACAAAAATGTGAGGGGTGTACTTACTTTTGCGAGATACTGTATATGTATATGTGTATATATATATATGTATGTGATTCTGCATAGAATAGCCACCCCATAGCAATAAATCTGCTATAAGGCGGCTGGCAAAGTCAAACTTCTGTTTGTCAAAATGCAATATTTTTGTTTGTTTATGAAGCTTGGTTTTATTTCTAAAGGCGTTATATATCAACGACTTAAATCTGTTTCTGTGTTGCATGTTCAAACCTTAATACCAGAAATAATAACATGCTATTAGAGTTTAACACTAGGAGTATATAATGAGGTTGGCCATTCTACAGAAATGCTTAACCACTTAAAGAGGGATTCCACCAAAAAGAAAAATATTAAAAGCCAGCAGCTATAAATACTACAGCTGCTGACTTTTAATAAATGGACACTCACCTGTCCCGGGTTCCAGCGATGCCGGCAGCTGAGGCCGATCGATCGCTCGGCTCTCGGCTGCTGCAGTCACCATTCTAGGTGAGGGAATCAGGAAGTGAAGCAAATCGGCTTCACTTCCCGGTTCCCTACTGCGCATGCCGCGCCGCGCAATAGGAAATCTCCGCGCTGTCACTGGGACCCGTGTGTGTCCCAGCAGACAGCGCGGCAGGGCAGGAAATGGCGTAGACTCCCACGGGAGTCTATGCCCGGAAGTGGGTGAAAATACCTGTCTTTGACAGGTATCTCCACCCCCCTCCCCCCTAAAAGGTGTCAATTGTGACACCGGAGGGGGGGAGGGATCCGATCAGCGGAGGTTGCACTTTAGGCTGGGTTCACACCGCTGCGGGTGGGAGACCCGGATGTGATTCGCACCGCACTGCAGTGCAAATCACATCCGATCTCTGTAGCGATGCGAGTTCAGCCATACAAATAGTATGGCTGAATTGGCATCGCACCCGCTGCAAACTCGCACGGGACCCTTTTTTTGGTCCGCAGCAGAATCGGATCGCATGGGTGTTCACACCATGCGATCCGATTCCTGTCCGAGTTTGCAGATCGCACTGCGATATGCGGACTGATCTGGGGGTGTCATTAAGATTTCATTGACACTCCCAGCAGTCCGCATAGGGCAGTGTGAACTGCCGGCGGGAGGCATGCGATGCGGGAAAACGCCGCGGATTCGCGGCGTTTCCGAATCGCTACGGTGTGAACCTAGCCTTAGGGTGGAATCCCGCTTTAAGCCCCGGACCAATTTGCAGCCAAAGGACTAGGCCCCTTTTTGCGATTCGGCACTGCGTCTCTTTAACTGATGATTGCGCGGTCGTGCGACGTGGCTCCCAAACAAAATGGACGTCCTTTCTTTCCCACAAATAGAGCTTTCTTTTGGTGGTATTTGATCACCCCTGCGGTTTTTATTTTTTGCGCTATAAACAAAAATAGAGCGACAATTTTGAATTTTTTTTATATTTTTTACTTTTTTCTATAATAAATATCCCCCAAAAAATATATATAAAAATTTTTTTCCCTCAGTTTAGGCCGATACGTATTCTTCTACATATTTTTGCAAAAAAAAATCGCAATTAGCGATTATTGATTGGTTTGCGCGAAAGGTATAGCGTTTACAAAATAGGGGATAGTTTTATATCATTTTTATATAAAAAAAAAAATTTCATAGTAATGGCGGCAATCAGCGATTTTTATTGTGACTGCGACATTATGGCGGACACGTCGGACAATTTTGACACATTTTTGGGACCATTGTCATTTATACAGCAATCAGTGCTATTTAAATGCACTGATTCCTGTGTAAATGACACTGGCAGTGAAGGAGTTAACCACTAGGGGGCGGTGTAGGGGTTATGTATGACGTTATGTGTGTTTTTTTTTATTGTAGGGGGGTGTGGCCTGGCATGTGACGTCACTGATCGTCTTTCCCTATAACAGGGAACAGACGATCGGTGACAGCCACAGTAGGAAGCACGGGGAGAGGTTTGTTTACACAGACCTCTCCTCGTTCTTCAGGTCTGTGACCCGATCGCGGGACACCAGCGGCGATCGGGTCAGCTGGTCCCGCAGCCACAATCACGGAGCTCAGGACCAGGCCAGGAGTGAGCCGCCGACGGCGAGCTCCCGACCCACGGCTGGGCTCTAAAAGAGCAACGTACCTGTACGTGCTTGTGCCCAGCCATGCCATTCTGCCGACGTATAGGTGCAGGAGGCGGTCCTTAAGCAGTTAAAGGGTAACTCCACTTTTGTGGAAAAAAATAGCAAATAAAAAATAATATCACGCATACAATTGCGACACAAGTCATGTTGTAATTTAACACTATTAAAAATGACCTTTCCTTTTCAAAACTGCAGTTCTGTAATTTGCTGTGAAATGCAATATGGCCACCTGGAGGCATTATGTACACAGAAACATCATTTCCTGCTTGTGTTCCCAGAAGTCTGCACTATGATACAAGTCAGATTTCAGGCATCCCCTGCAACAAAAATGTCATTTTTTGGTGAGATACTCCCAATAGGAAATCACGGCTAAAGGGATGCAGGACCTGCCATTTTCCTCATTAGAGCTTTGCAGGTGCAGCAGCTGGTTGATAACTATGAAACTCCTCCCATTAGATACACTCCCCACATGGACACAAACACACAGGGATTTCTTCAGAACAACACAAGTTAGGAATCTGCAACAAAGTTTGTAAAAATCCTTGTAATGTACAGAGATCACCCAGAGGGGAGAGTTTTTTTTCCGCAACAAAAGTGGATTTACTCTTTAAATGATGCATAAGGCCCCTTTCACACATGCGGATGGTATGTCCGTATTTCATCCATCCGTTTGCGGATGAAATACGGACATCCATTCATCCCTATGGGATTGCGGGTGTCTGCGGATGAGCATCCGCAGACACTCGATTTCGTCCGCCTCCGCAACAGTCCGATTCTGCAGACGGAGGAAAATCCTATTTTTCTATCCGCCTGCAGAGCGGATCGGATGAACACGGACAGACGGTCCGTGCTCATCTGATCCCCATAGAGGAGAATGGAGAGCTGACAGGGCGGTCCCTGCACAGTGTGCGGAGACCGCCCTGTCCGCAGCCAGCTCAGCGGGGACAACGGAGCGATCCCCGCTGAGCGAGCGGATCTTCACGGGGCGGATCATTACTGATCCGCCCCGTGTGAAAGAGGCCTTACAATTTGATCAGTGTACATTGCAGGGATTGTAACAAACTTTTATTATTCTGAAGAAATAGCTGTTTGTTTGTGTCTATGTGTAGAGTGAATGGTTCTGTAATTATCAATCAGCTGTTGCACCTGCAGGGCTATAATGAGGAAATCTGCAGGGTCTGCATCCCTTTAGATGTGATTTCCTTTGGGAATATCTCACCAAAAATCCAATTTTTATTGCAGTGGATCCACCAAAATCTAATTTGTATCGTAGTGCAGACTTCTGGGAAAATCAGTAAGCCATCAGTGCTGCCAATCAGTGCCCATCAGTACTGCCAATCAGTGCCCATCAGTGCTGCCAATCAGTGCCCATCAGTACTGCCAATCAGTGCCCATCAGTGCTGCCAATCAGTGCCCATCAGTGCTGCCAATCAGTGCCTCCTCATCAGTGCCGCCTATCAAAGAAAAATTCTAACAGAAACTAAGAAAAAAAATGTCTTCCAAATTTTTGGTCTTTTTTTTTTTCATTTGTTTAACCAAAAATAAACCCCCCAGTGGGGATTAAATACCACTAAAGAAAATCTCTATTTGTGTGAAAAAAAATTGATAAACATTGCACATGGGTACAGCGTTGCATGACCTCGCAATTGTCATTCAAAGCACAGCAGCGCTGAAAGCTGAGCATTGGCCTGGGCAGGAAGGGGGTAAAAGTACCTAGTGGGTAAGTGGTTAACTAAACCTATTAGATATTAGTCGACTAAAATGCACTGGAGATTTTAGTCAACTAAAATACAATTAAAACAAAAAAAATTAAGATGACTAAAATATGACTAAAACAAAAATGCAATTTTCGCCAAAAGACTACGACTAAAATGAAATCAAATTTTGATGTCAAACTTAAAATTGATGCGCAGGGTATGTGCAAAGCACACGTTCACTTTAAAGCATTCTATACTGAAAAGTTATGCTAGGGAATAATAATAAAAAAAAAAAAATAGAAAAAAGAAAAAAAAAACAGAAACACATAATTCAAGCTTTTTCACTTATTTTTCTATGAATATTTTCTCCAATGTAAGTTAAACTTGACAATTATTTACAGCAAATGAGCATTTCAAAGGTTACAGCCTCGACAGTTGTTTACCTCAAACTGTTTTTTTTTTTTCCAGAAGACATATCAGTCATTGACATGAAAGAAAAAAACTTTTATGAAACTTCTAAGGTGTGACAGGCCGCTGTCACTCGCGCGCTATTTTCTTTTTTTACATTCGCTCAGGCGGTAATTTCACAGAAGTAAACAGATGACATTCATCCCGAGGAAACTGATTCCTATAAGAACTCCGAAGAAAAACAGAGAACTATTGTGACAGACCCTGGAATTAGATTGTCACCATCATCCCACTCAGATCTGTAGAAGGGCGAGTATTGGGGGGCAAGGATGGAACCAGGACCACCTAATCCAAAAACACAGGACCACCTAATCCAAAAACACAGGACCACCTAATCCAAAAACACAGGACCACCTAATCCAAAAACACAGGACCACCTAATCCAAAAACACAGAACCACCTAATCCAAAAACACAGGACCACCTAATCCAAATCCAAAAGAACAGCTGAGTAAAGTGGAAAGATAGCGTTGGACCCGTAGGGTTATCCTGCTTGTATTATCTTAACCACTTGCCTACCGGGTACTTACACCCCCCTTCCTGCCCAGGCCATTTTTCAGCAATGTCGCACTTTGAATGGTGCGTGCTACACTGCACTGTACCCAAACAAATTTTTTTTTGCATTTTCTTCACACAAATAGAGCTTTCTTTTGGTGGTATTTAATCCCTGCTGTTTTTTTTTAATTTTTTACAAAAAAAGACCCACAATTTTGAAAAAATTATGTTTTTTACTTTTTTCTGTCAGTAAATTTTGTAACTAAGTAATTTTTTGCCTTCACTGAATTGCACTGATGAGGCGGCACCGATGGGCACTGATAGGATGAGCTGGTGGGCATTGATGAGGTGCCGCTTATGGGCAGTGATGAGGCGGCAATGAGCATTGATGAGGTGGTACTGATGAGGAGGCACTAATATGCTGCACTTATGGTCACTGATAGGTGGCACTGATGAGCACTGATGGGCACTGTTAGATAGCACTGATAGGCACTAATAGGTGGCACTGGTGGGCACTTATAGGCAGCAGTGGCAGGCACTGATAGGCGGTACAGATGGGCATTGATGGGTGGCACTGATAGGCGGTACAGATGGGCATTGATGGATGGCACTGATGGGCAACACTGATGGGTATTGATGGACAGCAGTGATGGGCATTGATGGGCACTGATTTGTGGCACTTGTGGGCAGTGGTGGGCACTGATTGCTGCAAGTGGTGGGCACTGTATGCTGGCATTGGTGGGCACTGTATGCTGGCATTGATGAGCACTGTATTTTACACTTCATTTATTTATTGTAATCAGGGCACTGATGATCAGCGCCCTTATTACATCCCTATCCTACATTCCCTGTGTCCCATGGAAGCGGCTCTTTACACAGATCAGGGGTTGAGCCGTGTCCTAGCAACACAGCGCAGACGAGATTGCCATGCTGCGCGCCCCCTGTGGGCATGTGAGAGCGGCCGTTCTGGCCCGCCGTCATATGATGTCGTCTCAGAATAAGAGCTGCACCGCCCCATTGTCATTTGACAGTGCATGGGCGGTAAGCAGTTAAAGCGGAGTTCCATCCAAAAATGGAACTTCCACTTTTCGGATTCTCCCCCCCCCTCCCATCCAGTGTCACATCTGGCGTCTTTCAGGGGGAAATGTACATACGTTTTCACATATGTATGTACATTCACAGAGTTTGCCATGGCATTCCAAATTGAGCTCAGATGCATCCGGTTTCCACTGCTCATCTTGGAGATGTTTCTACAGCTTGATTGGAGCCCACCTGTGGTAAATTCAGTTGATTGGACATGATTTGGAAAGGCCGCACACCTGTCTATACAAGGTCCCACAGTTATCAGTGCATGTCAGAGCACAATCCAAGCCATGTAGTCCAAGGAATTCTCTGTAGACCTCCGAGACAGGATTGTATGGAGGCACAGATCTGGGGAAGGGTACAGAAACATTTCTGCAGCATTGAAGGTCCCATTGAGCACCGTCATCTGTAAATGGAAGAAGTTTGGAACCACCAGGACTCTTCCTCAAGCCAAACCTAGTGATTGGGGGAGAAGGGCCTTAGTCAGGGAGGTCACCAAGGACCCGATGGTCATTCTGACAGAGCTCCAGCATTTCTCCGTGGAGAGAGGAGAACCTTCCAGAAGAACAACCATCTCTACAGCACTCCACCAATCAGGCCTGTATGGTAGAGTGGCCAGACGGAAGTCACTCCTCAGTAAAAGGCACATGACAGCCCGCCTGGAGTTTGCCAAATGGCACCTGAAGGACTCTCAGAGCATGAGAAACAAAATTCTCTGGTCTGATGAAACAAAGATTGAACTTTTTGGCCTGAGTGGCAAGCGTCATGTAGCGTCCTGGGGGAAACCACTCATCATCTGGCCAATACCATCTAACCATTTCATAGTTAGTAAGGTTGAATAAAGACACCAGTCCATCCTGAGTGTCTACAATTGTCCCCATCCCTGTACATTGCACACTCACATTGGTCCCTACCCTCAAGGAGCCCACAATCCAAGGTCCCCATTCATAAAGTAGGGCCAATTTTGGACAGAAGCCAATTAACCTACCTGCATGTCTTTGGAATGTGGGAAGAAACCCACGCAGGCACAGGGAGAACATGCAAACTCCAGGCAGGTAGTGTCGTGGTTGGGATTTGAACCAGCGACCCTTCTTACTGCTAGATGAGAGTGCTACCCACTACACCACTGTGCCGCCCTAAATAATCTGCCATTTAATCCAGTTTGGAATATGGAAAAAATGAAGCACTGTGAATACTTTCCGGATGCACTGTATAGCTCCTAAAAAAGGGACAGGTGCACTTTAAGGAAACTCAAACAATAATATAAAGTTACAACACCATCATTCGCTGCTACATAATATCTTTGTAGCCATGTCCTTTTTTTTTTCTTCTAATGTTATGCTTTTAAAGTAATGATTAGTCTCAGATAACATCTTTTGTTCTTAAGTGGATGCTATATGTGACCATTAGTGTTGAGCCAGCAGATGTAAATGGGTCAGTGAGATTCTATACCCCGGCGAGCTGCCTAGTCGGGCTTTGCTGCCTCTCCGCCGTGTCGTTAGGCCGGACGCTCGCTGGATGAAGGGTGGTAAAACAATATGAACCGTATAAAAAATAATTGCGTACAAGAACAGCAAACAGCAATTAAGCACTCAGATTACATTATATCCCGTCTCCTCCAAGAGGATGATTGCACCTAATTATATTCATTCGATGTAGAATCGTTTCTGCAAAACAGCACAAGAGGATATTCATTTCAAGGCATTGATCACTTGAACAGTTTTTATAGCCTGTCAACATTTTCTCAGTTGCATCCTCTTTGATTATTACAAAGTAGCAAATGTTGAAATGGGAGTCACTGAACCCCGAGCTATAAAATATTAAAGGAAAGTCCGTTACGGACTGTTACAATTTTAACATTCAGAAAGAAATGTAAAGCCTATGATGTAATAATATCACAACTATTAAAACCACTTGACTTCCGGAAGATTTACTCCCCCCCCCCCCCCATGACCAGGCCATTTTTGCTATATGGCACTGTGTTACTTTACCTAACGATTGCGCGGTCATGCAACTCTGTGGCCAAATAAAATTTCTGCAATTTTTTCCTTACAAATAGAGCTTTCTATTGGTGGTATTTGATCACCACTGCATTTTTATTTTTTGCGCTATAAACAAAAAAAGACAGAATTGTAAAAAAAATAAAGTACTTTCTGCTATAAAACACATCTAATTCAAAATGTAAAAATCTAATTTCTTCATAAATTTAGGTCAATATATATTCTGCTACATGTTTTTGGTTAAAAATTCCCAATAAACGTATGCTGATTGGTTCACACAAATAGAGTCTACAAACTATGAGACATACAGTATCTTACAAAAGTGAGTACACCCCTCGCATTTTTGTAAATTTTTTATTCTATCTTTTCATGTGACAACACTGAAGAAATGGCATTTTGCTACAATGCAAAATACTGAGTGTACAGCTTGTATAAGCCCTTGTACACACGGTGGGAAATTCCAATGAAAAATGTCTGTGTTGTCGGATAATCAGACCGTGTGTGGGCTCCATCAGATTTTTTTCTGTCGGAATGTCCAACCAACAAAGTTTGAGAGCTGGATATAAATTTTTTCGACAACATGATCCGATCGGACTTTGTCCAATTGTTTGTAGAGAATTCCGATCAGACAAAGTGCCACGCATGCTCAGATCAAATTATGAGAGCAAAGCTATTGGCTACTAGCCTGAATGTAGTCCCGTCGTAACAAACGAACGTCATCACATTCCGAATGTTTGGATTTTCCGACAACTTTGTCCGACCGTGTGTATGCAACACCAGTTTCGGACAAAATACGTCGGAAAAAATCAGACGGATTTTGTTGTCGGAATGTCTGACCGTGTGTACAAGGGCTTAGGCCCCTTTCACATTGTCAGTTTTGACGACGGGCCTGAATGGGCGCTCCATGTTAGTCTATGGAGCGACGGATGTCAGCGGTGACATTGGACCCAATCCTATCCGCCAAAAGCAGACGGATGGTCCTACATTCGGATCTGTTGCTAGCGGATCGGATCGGTTGAAATCTGATGAAAACGGACATGCTCTCCATTTTCATCTGATCTCGCTATAGAAACCAGTGGCGCTCGACAAGCCCCTCCCCTCAGTGAGCAGAGAGGGACCTGTCATCCGCCAGCTCAGCGGAGATCAACGGAGAGATCTCCCGCTGAGCTTGCGACAGAATTGCTACAGACGATCAGAATTTCTGATCGTAACCTTTTCCTTCAGAAAAATAGAGAACCTACTCTCAATCTTTTTCTGGTGGAAATTCCGCCAGCAAAGGTCCGATGGAACATACACGCGGTCAGAATGCCCGACCAAAAGCTCACATCGGACTTTTTCTGGCAGAATTTCCGATTGTGTGTACACGGCATAACAGATATTTTCTTCTAAGATTGCTCTGTATTTGGCTCCATCCATCTTCCCATCAACTCTGACCAGCTTCCCTGTCCCTGCTGAAGAAAAGCATCTCCACAACATGATGCTGCCACCACGTTTCACAGTGGGGATGGTGTGTTCAGGGTGATGTGTAGTGTTTAGCTTTCTGCCACACATAGTATTTTTGCTTTTAGCCCAAAAAGTTAAATTTTGGTCTCATCTGACCAGAGCACCTTCTTCCACATGTTTGCTGTGTCCCCCACATGGCTTCTTGCTAACTGCAAGCGGGACTTTGTATGTTTTTTTTCAACAATGTCTTTCTTCTTGCCACTCTTCCATAAAGGCAAGATTTGTGGAGTGCATGACTAATGCCGCGTACACACGATCGGAATTTTGGTCGGAAAAAGCTCTATGGCTTTCCCTACAGAATTCCGACGGGATTTCGCTCAAGCTGTCTTGCCTACACACGGTCACACCAAATTCCAACCGTCAAAAATGCAGTGATGTACAACATGTACGACGGGACTAGAAAAAGGAAGTTCAATACCCAGTAGCAAATAGCTTCCATCTCTTAGTTTAATCTGAGCATGCGTGAGTTTTTGCACGTCGGAATTGCATACACAATATTGGAATTTCCGATAGAAAGTTTGTCCGTTGGAAAAATTGAGAACATGCTCTCAAATTTTTGCTGGCGGGAATTCGGCAAGCTAAATTCCGATGGAGCGTACACACGGTCGCATTTTCCGATGAAAAGCTCTCATCTGTCTTTTGCTGGCCGAAATTCCGATCGTGTGTACGCGGCATAATAGTTGTCCTGTGGATTCTCACACCTGAGCTGTGGATCTCTGCAGCTTCTCTAGAGTTACCATGGGCCTCTTGGCTGCTTCTCTGATTGATGCTCTCCTTGCCCGGCCGGTCAGTTTAGGTGGACGGCCATGTCTTGGTAGGTTTGCAGTTGTAAAATACTCTTTGCATTTATGGATGATGGATTGAACAGAGCTCCGTGAGATGTTCACAGCTTGGGATTTTTTTTTTTAACCTAACCCTGCTTTAAACTTCTCCACAACTTTATCCCTGACCTGTCTGGTGTTTTCCTTGGCCTTCGTGATGCTGTTTGCTCACTAAGGCTCTCTAACAAACCTATAAACCTCTAAATGCAAAAATGTTGAAGACCATTTATCATTTTCCTTCCACTTCACAATTTATGTGCCACTTTGTGTTGGTCTATCACACAAAATCCCAATAAAATACATTTACGTTTTTTGGTTGTAACATGACAAAATGTGCAAAGTCTCAAGGGGTATGAATCAGGGCCGGGACAAGGGGTGGGCAGGAGGGGCGGCTGCCCCTGGCGCAATGGTTTATTGCAGGGGTAGGGGGCACCCTGACCCTAACCCTAAGGGAAAGGGGGGCACAGTTTGGCATCTTTGCCCTGGGCACTGGATGACCTTGTCCCGGCACTGGTATGAATACTTTTTCAAGGCACTGTATGCCCGACAACACCTTGACATGCCTCACTGGGCTTTTTTGTGGCATTGGTACAGCAAAGACTTTTTTCTGTCAACTCGACAATGCCCCTCATTTCAGTGCAGAAAAGAAATTGTAGAAAAGTCACTAGTCTGAACTGGGGGCTTAATGCGAGTGTATTATATTTATTTTTTACCTGATCCCAGACCTCTTCTTTATAATTCCCAACAGTATACACTATTTTCTTTTTACAGACACAAGCTGCTATGAGGATTAGCATTGCAGAATCTGAGCTTGATGAGATCCCAGTGTGGGATATAATGTATGGCTGGCAGTCAGTATGGCTGAATTGTTACCATCCAGAGTTAAAACCGCAAGTCAGGATTAAAGTGATGAAACACGGAATGAAGGGACTCACTTTGGAAGATAAATAGGCTGCAATGTGAGATACACGCCATTGATACCAAGGTAATGTATGGGACTGCATCTGTCAAAGGCAGATGTGACAGCCCGAGATTAGGGTGAATGGCCCTCCCATTTAAACAGGGTCGTTCGTGAAAAATGCCGCTTGGAGGACAAAAAGATTATTTTGCAAAAGTCCTCACTACACAGTAAGAAGGATATTTCAAGGATTTCAAATGCAATTGTAGTTGACAGAACCGGATTGCATAAAAAAAAAAAGTATGTTGGGTTTGTTCGGCCCTAAAAACAAAATAGCGATAACGTGATGCTAAAAAATTAACCTGCACTAACCAATACTCAGAAATTTAGTATAGTATATTACCTAATAAATTATATCTCTAGCAAAAATAAATACATTATGGAGGAGTTAGAACCCATCCAAAGGTCCTTATTGCTGTGTGTCCAGAGAAATATTCCCCATGCACACGTTCCTGGAAATGTCTGTCGGGTAAGTGGGTGGTGCAGCGACCACTAGCTGGAGACCAGCAATAGGAGCAAAGGGTATGTCACCAGCACACCAGGGATCTCCAAAAATAGTCCAAGGCTTTATTTGAGGATCACATCACAGCAAAAAACAGCTGAGTTTTGGGGCCACAAACAACCCCTTCATCAGGCATATGGCTGACATCACACGCCTGATGAAGGGGCCCTTCGTGGCCCAAAACACCACTGTTTTTTTGCGGTGATGTAATCACCAAATAAAGAGTTGGACTCTTTATGGAGATCCCTGGTGTGCTAGTGACATATCCTTTGTTCTTATTGCTGGCTGTGATTCCTCTGGGAAAATTTACACTCCTTGTCCTGGTGACCGTTATCTTCAGTAAGAAAGTGATGGGAAACCCAACATTTTTGAGCTGTCACCGTAATTGGCAGTGAGGGAAATCATTCAATGGAGAAATTAGTTCTGGTGACAACTGGCTAAGAAATTTAGTATAGTATATAACCCAATAAATGATATCTATAGAAAAAATAAATACATAAATTATGGAGGAGTTAGAACCCATCCAAAGGTCCTTATTGCTGTGTGTCTAGAGAAATATTCCCCATGCACACGTTCCTGGAAATGGCTGTCGGGTAAGTGGGTGATGCAGCGACCACTAGCTGGAGACCAGCAATAGAAGCAAAGGGTATGTCACCAGCACACCTGGGATCTCCAAAAATAGTTCAAGGCTTTATTTGAGGATGACATCACAGCAAAAAAGCAGCTGAGTTTTGGGGCCACAAACAACCCCTTCATCAGGCATATGACTGATGTCACATGCCTGATGAAGGGGTTCTTCGTGGCCCAAAACGCCAGTTTTTTGCAAATAAAGTGTTGAATTCTTTTTGGAGATCCCTGGTCTGCTAGTGACATATCCTTTGTTCTTATTGCTGGCTGTGATCCCTCTGGGAAAATTTACACTCCTTGTCCTGGTGACCATTATTGTCAGTAAGAAAGCGATGGGAAACCCAACATTTTTGAGCTGTCACTGTAATCGGCGGTGAGGGAAATCATTCGATGGAGAAATAAGTTCTGGTGACAACTGGCTAAGAGGGGATATCCCCTCACTTGAAAGAAATGTTCTCATACTTCCAGCTGTATACCTGGGACAGGAAGTGAGGACAAATCTTCCTAGTAGGGGCACAGACAGCAGTAAAAATCTGACAGAGGCTCTAGCATGCCCCTCATTTTTTTAAGGTGAAGCAAAGAGAGGCAGTAGATGTGTCCAAATGAGTGCCCTATACCAGTCATTCTTAAACACTAGGCTTTGGTCCACTGGTGGGAAGTGACCTCATTCTTTTTGGTGCTCAGGCATCTGCAGATGCTCTAACCTCCCATAGTGCCTCCAAGCTCCCATCTAACCTCCCATAGTGGTCCACCATTTCCATTAACCTCCCGCAGGGTTCTCAGACCCCCTAAAGGCCCTCAGCCCCCACAGGAACCCTGAACCTCTAAGCCCCTGTACACACGATCGGAGATTTCGACAACCAAATCCGTCGGTCTTTGTCCATCGGATCTTGTCTGAAACTGTTGCATACACACGGTCGGACAAAGTTGTCGAAAAATCCGATCTTTCAGAACGTGATGACGTAATTTCGTTACGATGGGACTACATTCAGGCTAGTAGCCAATAGGTTTGATGTAGGAATTTGATCTGAGCATGCGTGGCACTTGGTCCGATCAAAATTCTCTACACATGATCGGAGTATGTCCGATCGGCCCAGTTGATCGGGAAATATTTCCAACAAGTTGGAAAATTGGGTCAGACGGATATTCGATGGAAACAGTCCGATGCATACCACACACAGTCGGATTATCCGACGACATGGTCCGATAGGACACATTCCGACAGATTCTCCAACCGTGTGTACCACAGTCTATCACAGGGCTCCTGGAAAGCCCCCAGCCTCTTGGAGAGACTCACAGCCCCCTCCACAGTTTCCAACTCCCACAGTTGCCTCAAGCTCCTTTCATAATCCCCTACAGAGCCATCAGTTCTATTGAAGAGTCCCTAAACCCCACTATGACTCCCGCCCCATCCAGAATTTTCTAGGGGCCCCTTTTAAATAAGATTGAAAACCACTGCTCTATATCACAGTAATCTTGAAGTTGGAATGTTTGTTCTGGCTAAACTCCTTAAGTTAATTAATTATACCAGGTGCCTATAACGTCCATGTCTGGTAAAACGAACTTAAAGTGGAACTTCAGTCATTTTCCATCTTTCCACCTAGTAAATGCTCTGCCCTTGTTGTTTTAACGTTGAATAGTAAAACATTTATTTTCTGCCAGTAAATACCTTATACACTTCCTGTTTCTTGTCCGGTAATAATCCTAGGTTTTTTTGACATCATGCACAGCTCTCTCTCTTACTTTTGTGAGAGTTTGCCAGGAAGGAAGGGGGATGAGTCATAAGAGGGCCAATGAGAGCTGCAGAGCTGAAGGTGTGCCTCTGTGTGTCTGTGTCAATCCAGGAAGTGAACAGGCAGCAGCTTCAGCTGCACACAGTTAAAATGGTTGCAGCCAGACTCAGTGGAGGGAGATTTCTGCAGCATATTTGGCAAGTATAGAATCACAGTATACAGTTGTGCTCAAAAGTTTGCATACCCTGGCAGAAATTGTGAAATGACCCCTCACATTTTTGTAAATATTTTATTCTATCTTTTCATGTGAAGAAATTACACTTTGCTACAATGTAAAGTAGTGAGTGTACAGCTTGTATAACAGTGTAAATTTGTTGTCCCTTCAATATAACTCAACACACAGCCATTCATGTCTAAACCGCTGGCAACAAAAGTGAGTACACCCCTAAGTGAAAATGACAAATTGGGCCCAATTAGCCATTTTCACTTCCCGGTGTCATGTGACTCTTTAGTGTTACAAGGTCTCAGGTGTGAATGGGGAGCAGGTGTGTTAAATTTGGTGTTATCGCTCTCACTTTCTCATACTGGTCACTGGAAGTTCAACATGGCACCTCATGGCAAAGAACTCTCTGAGGATCTGAAAAAAAAGAATTGTTTCTCTACATAAAGATGGCCTAGGCCTGGGATATGCAATTAGTGCAATGCAATTAGTGGACCTCCAGCTGTTGCAGAACTACAAGCCTCATGAGGCATAGCGAGACTCTGACAGCCACAACCAGGACACCCAGAGGCAGAGGCATGATGGGACTTGTAGTTTTGCAACAGCTGGAGGTCCGCTAATTGCATATCCCTGGCCTAGGCTATAAGAAGATTGCCAAGATCCTGAAACTGAGCTGCAGCACGGCGGCCACAACCATACAGCGGTACAACAGGACGGGTTCTACTCAGAACAGACCTCACCATGGTAGACCAAAGAAGTTGAGTGCACGTGCTCAGCGTCATATCCAGAGGTTGTCTTTGGGAAATAGACGTATGAGTGCTGCCAGCATTGCTGCAGAGGTTGAAGGGGTGGGGGGGTCAGCCTGTCAGTGCTCAGACCATACGCCGCACACTGCATCAAATTGGTAAAAAGGATAATTTCATAAAAAGGAATAATAGTGTAACAAATATTTTTATGAAAGTATATGGTTATATTGTATTCAAGATAATTGTATTATTGATAATATTGATAATAGTAATAATAACAATTAGTGCTGATGAAGGGGAAACAGATCTCCTTGAACCTTCAATACATTTTCAATTAAGATGACCACAGTAAATAGTATCTAATGGCCTAAAAATGCACCACACCAGCAGACTAAAAGAACTATGACAAATAATTGGACACCGGGCCAAAACGCTTTAATACAAGACAATGGTAAAATGTGCTGTTTGATTTTTTTTTATTTTATTTTTTTTTAACACTGACCTACATTTTGGATACGGACTTGTTTTATAGCGATACCGTATGTGCACATCTTTATTTTGCCATAAAAACGAAGGATACAGACTGGAAGGAAGAGACAATTTCACACAGTTTTAATCCTTCTCCGCTTAGTCATTTTTCTTAATCCTTGTTTTATACAATGCTTTGCAGTTTCGTTGAGTCTTCATTACATTTTCTGCTATCAATCGCCTTTTCTCATGGGTGAACACAAAGAGCGCAGACCGAGACCTACATCCTTTATATTGTCTAAATGATGGCCCTTTATTAGCCAAGCTGAGCAAAATAAAACCCCATTAGAATTTTCCTCTGTACGTACCGGTGGGAGATGTCACTTGTTTAAAATGATTTAATTCGGTTATTTGTTAAATTCTCTGCAGACTTTTTTTTTAGTTATCACCAAACATGGATGACCTGCCTAAACCAGTAATGCACGATTCGTTTTATTTATTTATTTGTGCGTTTTATTAATCACAATTTATATGAAAAGGAGAAAAAAAAAAAGCAAAAGCAACCATAAACAAGCTATATCTTCTGGAACCTACTGAATATTTCATTATTTGACTTGGACCAGGGTTCCTCAACTAGGGTGCCTCCCGAAGTTCCTACGGGTTCCTTGAGCAATTTTTGCCTCCCAGATAAGTTCCCAATGAAACCATTGATCGTTTTAGATACACTAGATTGTCAAAAGTATTGGGAGGCCTGCCAGAGCCAGTGCTAGACTATTTTGCACCCTAGGCAAGACCAGCTACATACCCCCACACCCCCCCCCCCCAAAAAAAAAAAAAAACACAGGCCACTGCACACTATGGACGAGTGGGGTAGAAATGCACCTGCATCCTTGGTGCCACTAAAATAAAATTGTCCCTGCATTGGTGGTTATACTGGGAGGACAAATGTCCTTGTGTTCGTACTGTTACTGGAAGAAAAAAATTGTCCCTGTGTCCATTATATGTGAAGTGCACCAGTAAGGGGATGGGGTGGTAGGAAGCTGGCAATGGGGTACAGGGGGATGAAAATGACAGGGGGCTGGGTGGTAGGAAGCTGGCAGTGGGGTACATGGGCATGAAGATGACAGGGGGTGGGGTGGTAGGAAGCTGGCAATGGGGTACATGGGGATGAAAATGATGGGGATTGGGTGGTAGGAAGCTGGCAATGGAGTAGATGGGCATGAATATGACAGGGGGTGGGGGTGATAGGAAGCTGGAAATGGGGTACAGGGGGATGAAAATGACAGGGGGCTGGGTGGTAGGAAGCTGGCAGTGGGGTACATGGGCTTGAAGATGACAGGGGGTGGGGTGGTAGGAAGCTGGCAATGGGGTACATGGGGATGAAGATGATGGGGATTGGGTGGTAGGAAGCTGGCAGTGGACTACAGGGGGATGAAGATGACAGGGGTGGGTGGTAGGAAGTTGACAGTGGGATGATAAGAAGAATGTGACAGGAGGTAGGTTAGTAGGGAAACAGGGAGATGAGGAGGAGGATAAAGATGACAGGGGGGCAGTAGGTGGCAGCATCATATGTATTGTTAGGGCTGTGTGTGGGGTGGCTGCTAGTAGTAAGGGAGTGACGTCACGGATACTCTCAGTGTCGGCCCGGACCTCATGTAGTACCTGTAGACTTCAGAAGAATGATGATCGCCAGGCTCCTGTTCCAGGTCCTCCACCACAGGCCACAGCCACAGATGTCCATCCTGGAGAGGAGGTCAGGGAGAGCTGCTCAGCCGCGGCGACCATTATCCGGGCTCTGCACACATAGTAGGAGATGTGCAGAGCGCGGGGGCAGGGGAGGAGCCCACATGGAACCACCCACTGATCCAGCAGCTGTTGCACTTCCTGCTCTGTGCCCAGTTCCCCTGACAGGGGGATGGAGAATGATTTTCTGACCAGCTCCATCACAGCGCTTCCTTCCCCACAGGACTACACCATGCCTTGAGCCCTGAAAGCATCACTGCTGTCACACTGCGTGATAGAGAGCCAGAGGCCGTGGCAGCGACCCAGGCAGCAGTGCGCCCTAGGCGACTGCCTAGTTCGCCTAGTGGTAGCACCGGCCCTGAGGCCTGCCTTTACACACACATGAACTTTAATGGCATCCCAGTCTTAGTCTATAGGGGACACAATTTATATGAAAAGGAGAAAAAAAAGCAACCCTAAACAAGCTATATCTTCTGAAACCTGCTGAATATTTAATTATTTGACTTGGGTCAGGGTTCCTCAACAAGTTGCTCGGGGTTCCTTGATGAATGAGCAATTTCTGCCTCTCAGATAAGTTGCCAATGAAACCATTGATCTTTTTAGATACACTATATTGTCAAAAGTATTGAGACACCTGCCTTAACACGCACATGAACTTTAATGGCATCCCAGTCTTAGTCTGTAGGGTTCAATACTGACATGGCCCACCCTTTGCAGCTATAACAGCTTCTACTCTTCTGCAAAGGCCGTCCACAAAGTTTAGGAGTGTGTCTATGGGAATGTTTGACCATTCTTCCAGAAGCGCATTTGTGAGGTCAGGCACTGATGTGGACGAGAAGGCCTGACTCACAGCCTCCGCTCTAATTCATCCCAAAGGTGATCTATGGGGTTGAGGCCAGTCAAGTTCCCCCATCCCAAACTCACTCATCCATGTCAGCCTTCCCTGAAGAGTTGAAGCTGTTTTAGCGGTAAAGGATGGCCAAAATCAATATTGAACCCTACGGACTAAGACTGGGATGCCATTCAATTTCATGTTCCTGTAAAGGCAGGTGTCCCAATCAGGGATAGGCAATTAGGGGGTGTCGTTAACATATAATGACACTCCCCAGCAGTTTGCATATGGCGGTGTGAACTGCTGTGCGTGTCGGGTGCGACCCGCAGTTGATTCGCAGGGTTCTCGCATCGCACTAGTGTGAACCGGCACTTACTGACTGCGGTTAAATAGTGGGGGTGAGATTTTCCATTCCTATGTAAAAAAATCTAGTGAACATAATAATGCAATCTTATGTGATTACAAGTTGCGCAACTTGTAATCGCATAAGATTGCATTATTATGTTCACTAGATTTTTTACATAGGAATGGAATATCTCACCCCCACTATTTAACTGAAGTCAGTAATATTAGGATTTAGTACGATTACCATAATTTTTGGACAGCGCAGCATTATATTGGTATACATTTTTTTTTGACACGAGCATATGGGACGTGATCAATGCTAGCAGCTGTCCTTTAATCATCTCTAATTATCATTTGGATTTTCACATGGTAGCTCACAAGACTTTGTTTGTTTTTTAGACTACTTTGATGCAACTTTCTTGCGAGAAAGTGTAAAGTCTTATGAAAGTTGCATGAAAGTTGCACTTGGAGTTGCATTAGTGGGAACGGAGCCCAATGGAGGTGAAGGTTAGTGATGGACGAACGTTTCGCCCGGCGGTCGTTTCGCGGCGAATTTCCGACATTCGCGGTCCGCACGTTCGAACGCCTTTTTCCGTCGTTCGCCGCGGCGGACTTACGTGTTTAATGTATACAAGAACTTTAACCTTTGGTGACACGTTTATCATGTGATACAGGACAGCCAATTGAGACATGACAGCACATGGACACTTGGACATTCCCCCTAACCTATAAATACACCCGATCCGGTGGCCATTTTACATTCTTTCTTCTGTTACGATAGGGACAGGTTCCTGTGTGGAGTAGGGAGAGATAAACCACTAGCTATTTGGTACACAAAAGTTCTTTTCAGGACTGGTATAGGTGTTAGGTGTTGATAGGTTTGCTGTGCTGCTGATTCTTGCAGCAGCCTGAGTGTCTTTTGTTAGTTTAGAGAAAGGGAAAGGACGGTGTATGCTACAGGGACAGCCAGATTAGTCTTTCATCATCATCATCATCATCATCATCATTAGCTGTTACTATCAAGGTCCACAAAAGAGCTGTTCCAGTAACCACTAATCGTTCTCTTTTTTTGCCAATTTGTATAGGGACAGGAAGGAAGCAGTGTTGTCAGGCAGTGAGGGTAATTTTAAAGACTTGCTGTTATTATTAGTTCCACAAAGGTTCTTTTCAGGACTGGTATCAGTGGTACAGTAATAGGCTTGTACATGTATAATATTCTTTCTTCCAAATATAGAAAGGATATTATACTTGACTGCTGCCCTTCTGCTGCAGTCTGCTAAACATTCACAACTCACTTGTTCCACAAAAGTTCTTATAAGGACTGGTAACTTGGTATAGGGTGCTACGGTACATAGGCTTGAGTGCGGTACAGTCTGCTGTTCTGTAAGGACCGCTATCGGTCCACAATAGATAGGGTTGACGTGCACCACTGCTGACCGCTGCCCTATACTGCAGCAGTCCTTCAGCGGTATAGGGACTGACGTACAGTCTGCTAATCACTAACACACAACCTGCTTGTTCCACAAAAGTTCTTATAAGGACTGGTAACTTGGTATAGGGTGCTACGGTACATAGGCTTGAGTGCGGTACAGTCTGCTGTTCTGTAAGGACCGCTATCGGTCCACAATAGATAGGGTTGACGTGCACCACTGCTGACCGCTGCCCTATACTGCAGCAGTCCTTCAGCGGTATAGGGACTGACGTACAGTCTGCTAAACACTAATACACAACCTGCTTGGTCCACAAAAGTTCTTATAAGGACTGGTAACTTGGTATAGGGTGCTACGGTACATAGGCTTGAGTGCGGTACAGTCTGCTGTTCTGTAAGGACCGCTATCGGTCCACAATAGATAGGGTTGACGTGCACCACTGCTGACCGCTGCCCTATACTGCAGCAGTCCTTCAGCGGTATAGGGACTGACGTACAGTCTGCTAAACACTAATACACAACCTGCTTGGTCCACAAAAGTTCTTATAAGGACTGGTAACTTGGTATAGGGTGCTACGGTACATAGGCTTGAGTGCGGTACAGTCTGCTGTTCTGTAAGGACCGCTATAGGTCCACAATAGATAGGGTTGACGTGCACCACTGCTGACCGCTGCCCTATACTGCAGCAGTCCTTCAGCGGTATAGGGACTGACGTACAGTCTGCTAAACACTAATACACAACCTGCTTGGTCCACAAAAGTTTTTATAAGGACTGGTAACTTGGTATAGGGTGCTACGGTACATAGGCTTGAGTGCGGTACAGTCTGCTGTTCTGTAAGGACCGCTATAGGTCCACAATAGATAGGGTTGACGTGCACCACTGCTGACCGCTCACCTATACTGCAGCAGTCCTTCAGCGGTATAGGGACTGACGTACAGTCTGCTAATCACTAACACACAACCTGCTTGTTCCACAAAAGTTCTTATAAGGACTGGTAACTTGGTATAGGGTGCTACGGTACATAGGCTTGAGTGCGGTACAGTCTGCTGTTCTGTAAGGACCGCTATCGGTCCACAATAGATAGGGTTGACGTGCACCACTGCTGACCGCTGCCCTATACTGCAGCAGTCCTTCAGCGGTATAGGGACTGACGTACAGTCTGCTAAACACTAATACACAACCTGCTTGGTCCACAAAAGTTCTTATAAGGACTGGTAACTTGGTATAGGGTGCTACGGTACATAGGCTTGAGTGCGGTACAGTCTGCTGTTCTGTAAGGACCGCTATCGGTCCACAATAGATAGGGTTGACGTGCACCACTGCTGACTGCTGCCCTATACTGCAGCAGTCCTTCATCGGTATAGGGACTAAGAGTTTTGTCACAGGGTCATTTAAAAAATGACAGGCAGAGGAAGAGGCAGGCCCTTCCGCAGGGGTGGTAGGGGTAGGGCAGGAGCAACAGGCTTGAGCCAAAGTGGGAAGTTGCAGAAGGTGCGTTCAATTACTTTAAAGGATGCACCAGACTTGGTTGAGTGGCTCGCTCAGCCTTACTCTTCTGCACCCTCCTCATCCTCTCGATCTGCACCCTCTTCTTCACTCTCTGCTATGTGCACCCCCAAAGACACTACCACCAACAACACGACCACCACCACCACCACCACATACCTTCCGCTTGAGTCACTGGAATTATTTTCCGATCCATATCAAGAGGACATTTCTGATGCGCAGCCACTCTTGGTATTGGATCAGGAAGAGGAGGTAGCAACAAGCGCTACTCAGCAGTCTGACGACAGTACCCAGATCAGCCCAAGGAGGAGGTTGGTCCCCGGTGTTGCTGCCTACTCCGAGATCTCTACTTATAGCGGTGGGGAAGGTGACGTTGATGATGACGTGTCTAGTGATGTCACGTGGGTGCCCACAAGAGAGGAAGAGGAGGGGAGTTCAGAGGGAGATATGGACCAGCAGATAGGGAGGAGAAGCAGCAATGACTTACATTGCACAGCAGGGACAAAGCAGACTGCAAATGTATCAGGAGCGAGTCATCGACCATGTACGGTCACATCTGGCGCTCCCAGGACACCGGCACATGGCTCCGCAGTGTGGGCTTTTTTTAACGTGTCCGCTGCTGACAATAGCGTTGCCATCTGCAATCTTTGCAGTCAACGCGTTAGTCGCGGTAAGCCCAATACTCACCTAGGGACGACCGCCTTAAGAAGGCACATGAGCAGCCATCACCGAGCCCAGTGGGAGCAACGGAACACACAAAGCCACACTGCAGGCTCTCACCGTCCAGCCTCGTCTTCTACTTCTCCTTCTCCTCTCTCCTCACAATTGTCCTCCACTCCACCTTCCATCACGCCAAGCTCACATTTTTCTGCAAAAAGGCAGGCTTCCGTGGGCCTAATGTTTGAGCGTAAAAAAATGATGACGCCGGATAACCCTCTTGCCCAACGGTTGGCGGCTGGCTTGTCAGAACTCATAGCCCGCCAACTACTGCCATATAAACTGGTGGACTCGGAGGCCTTTCGCAAATTTGTGGCCATTGGAACACCACAATGGAAGGTCCCAGGAAGGAAGTATTTCTCAGAGAAGGGCATCCCAGAGCTATATGGCCATGTTCAGCGGCAAGTGAATGTATCTCTGGCACACAGTGTCGGTGCCAAGATACATCTGACCACAGACACGTGGTCTAGCAAACACGGGCAGGGAAGGTATATCAGTTTTACTGCCCACTGGGTGAACCTTCTGACGGCCGTCAAGCATGTAACCCGTGGCACCCGTGTAGATTTGGTTTTACCGCCACGGATTGCATGCAGGCCTGACTCTTCTTCTCCTCCTCCTACTCCATCCTCCTCCCTCTCCTCCTCAGCTGCCTCCTCCTTTTCCGCTGCTAGCGTCTCTTCCGCTGCACCGCCCAAGCTCCCCAGAACCTATTCCACATGCCAGGTGAGACGTTGCCATGCCGTGCTGCGTCTGTTGTGCCTGGAAGCAAAGAGCCACACTGGCCCGGCACTCCTTTCAGCTTTGCGTTCACAGGCAGATGAGTGGCTAACACCGCTCAATTTGACAGTTGGTAAAGTGGTGTGTGACAACGGTGCCAATCTGCTTAGCGCATTGAAACAGGGCAAAATCACGCACGTGCCGTGCATGGCACACGTCTTAAACTTGGTCGTGCAGCGATTCCTTGTCAAATACCCTGGGGTCCAGGACATCTTGCGGCAGGCAAGGAAAATCTCGGCCCATTTCAGAAGATCTTACACGGCCATGGCTCGCCTTGCTGACATTCAGCGGCGACACCATCTGCCGGTCAGACGTCTTATTTGCGATTGCCCGACGCGATGGAACTCAACCTTCTATATGCTTGATAGGCTGCTCCAGCAGAAACGTGCAGTTAACGTCTACCTGTATGAACTCTGCGAAAGAAACGGTTCTGGGGAGCTGGGTTTTTTTTCACCGCGCCAGTGGCTGCTCATGCGCGACACATGCAGACTTCTGCGGCCATTTGAGGAGATCACCAAACTGGTCAGTCGCAGCCATGGCGCCATCAGTGACATGGTACCTTATGCCTTCTTTCTGGAGCGTGCATTGCGTCGTGTCATTGATCAGGCTGTGGAGGAGCAGGAGCGGGAAGATGAGGAAGTCGCAATGCTGGATGAATTCCCAGGGGGGGCTACTCTATCTGAGACAAGTCAACAACAGGAGTCTGATGAGGAGTCAGAGGAGGATGGTGCCGGGGCGGATGAGCAGGAGCAAGAAGAGCATGCTTTAAACCTTTCTGGGATCCCTGTTGTGCGAGGATGGGGAGAGGAGAATGAAGAGGACGACATTATCCTGGATGATGAGCAGGAGCCAGGCCACCACACCGCTTCCACTTTAGTGCAAATGGGGGCCTTCATGCTCCAGTGTTTTAATAGGGACCCCCGTATAAAAAGCATGAGGGTCAAGGACCAGTACTGGGTGGCAACGTACTTAGACCCCCGGTACAAACACAAAATGGCGGAAATGTTACCGCCGTCGCAGAGGGCCGTCAGAATGCAGCACTTCCAGGCCTTGCTTCGAGAAATGCTGCATTCTGCTTTTGCGTGCGCTGGCAGAGGAGCAATTCCCACTCCCAGAGAAGGATTTGCGGGTACCAATCCAACAGCGCCTGCAAGAAGAGGCCGGTTTGAAGATGTGTTGGTGACTTCGGATATGAGGTCATTCTTTCAGCCGACCCATCGACAGGTGTCATCCGGATCCAGCATCAGGGAACGCCTAGACCGTCAGGTGTCCGACTACATTGGGTTAACGGCCGATGTGGACGCTCTGAGGAGTGATGAACCCCTAGACTACTGGGTGGGCAGGCTTGACCTCTGGCCAGAGCTTGCCCAATTTGCAATCGAACTGTTGGCTTGCCCCTCATCCAGTGTCCTGTCCGAAAGGACGTTCAGCGCAGCAGGGGGGATTGTGACCGATAAGCGTACTCGCCTAGCTCACGACAGTGTTAACTACCTCACATTTCTAAAAATGAATGAGGCATGGATCTCGGAGGAATTCAACACATGTGACCAGTAGACCATGTATATGTCTATAAACTATTTTTTTAATCAAGCACACAGACCTTCTTAATTCATTTGGCTCACTTCCTTGACCCAAAAAAGCACACCGTACTATATGCCCCTACCCTCCTCTTTGAAGAGGTTGAGCGGTGTCATATTTCTACTGGGGCTGCTTATGATATCCCTGTGCTGTGCTGACTTCCTCCTGGGGGTTCTTATTATGAAGGGATCACACTATCCCTGTGCTGTGCTGACTTCCTCCTGGGGGTTCTTATTATGAGGGGATCACACCATCCCTGTGCTGTGCTGACTTCCTCCTGGGGCTGCTTACGGTGCTGCTGTCAGTGCTGTATGTCACGGTGCTGCTGTCAGCGCTGTATGTCACGGTGCTGCTGTCAGCGCTGTATGTCACGGTGCTGCTGTCAGCGCTGTATGTCACGGTGCTGCTGTCAGCGCTGTATGTCACGGTGCTGCTGTCAGCGCTGTATGTCACGGTGCTGCTGTCAGCGCTGTATGTCACGGTGCTGCTGTCAGCGCTGTATGTCACGGTGCTGCTGTCAGCGCTGTATGTCACGGTGCTGCTGTCAGTGCTCTGTATTACGGTGCTGCTGTCAGATGCCTCTATCACGGTGCATGTGTCATTCCGGTATGTCACGCTGCTGGTGATCATCTCCTGCACCCTCTTCTTTGCCTACCCTGGTCCCTGACCTTCCCTCTCCTCCATTGCCTTCATTAGCTCCATAGTCCTGAATTGTTAGAACAATTTCCCAAATAAAATAAAAATGCTTGTAGTTATCGATCCCAAATTCACCTCATACATGTATTATGTCATTGTCCAGATGGTGGGACTACGTTTTACCCCCTAATAATTACCACGTGGCCGCAAATTCGACATGAAGGTTTGCAAAGTTCGCCTCCCATTGAAGTCAATGGGGCCCGCGGCGAACGTTCGGTTTCGCGAACGTTTGGGTCCGTTCGCATTTCGCTTTCGCGAAACGTCCCGTCGGAAGTTCGTCCATCACTAGTGAAGGTAAAGGGGGATGAGTTAATGCCAGGAGTTCAAGTTTTAGGGTTAGGGTGAGGGTTATGTTTTAAGGGTAAGGGTTTTCGGGTGTGAGGAGGAATGTGAAGGATGGCCTAAGGCTGGCCATACATGAGTCATTTCTTATTTATTTTTTTCCAACCAGCAGGTTGAACGAAAGAAAATAACTTGATTCCCCCATCCACACACTCAATGCGGACGGGAAAATCTCTCCAACTGAGCTATTGTATTCTGACAGTGTGGAGACTTCCCCACCATCAGAATACACAGATCAGCTAGAGCCAGCGACGCTGGTCAAGAGAAAATTTTCCAGGAAGCTGGTTGTACACAAGTCAATCGATAGAAGGACTTGTGTACAACCAGTCTGCCCACACATGGTTTGAAATTTGGCCAGTCCTTGCTGAACAACCCTCATAGTTGCCTCCAGCTCCCTTCAGAGTCCCCTACAGAGCCACCAAGTCTGCTGAAGGTTCCCCAAAACACCTTTAGAACCCCCAACCCCTCCCCACTATGACACCCAGCCCCATCCATAACCTTCCAGGGGCCCTGGTACCAATAAGGTTGAGAACCACTGCTCTATACCACAATAATCTTGAAGCTTAAATGTTTGTTGCTGGCTAAAGAAAAACCGTGTTTAGGGGACCTACGTATCCTTTTTCAGAAATAATAACAGACATAGTTGGTATGGTATTAAATAATAAAATATAAATATAATTTCATAAAAGAAATAGTAGTGTAATAATACATTTTCATAAGAGTATATGTTTATATTTTTTCAATAATACCACTTTTTTAAAAATTAATAATAATATTAATAATAATAATAATCATAGAACAACTCCGATTTCTATCCATGTATGGCCAGCCTAAATATCAGGCAAATTTTAGGGGTCAAGGTTTTTCTTAAACCAGTTTTCAAGCTAAAACTTACTACCTAACTTTTGTGTGCAGAAACCAAGATATCATAAAATATTTAACTGTAGGCAGAATAAAAAACTATAGGCAGCTCACCAAAAAAGCAAATTTCAAATGTTTTCTGAGATCTCAATGGAAAAACAACCAGTAAAAACCACTGACGTTCCGGAACTCTCAGGTCCCCTTTTCCCATGGTGACAGACCCTTCAAAATAGGGAACCTTCGAATCTCCAAAATCGTGGCTGGTTTTTTGATTGAGATGTAAGATAATATTTTGGGGTGCTGCCTATTGTTTGCCTCCAGTTAAAAATGCCTTGACGATATCTTGAAGATAGTGATATCTTGATCACTGATCGCAGTATTCATTTTAGATTCCATTTTTGGTGTGGTGGACAATTTTTGTCAGAAGATTTTTGCGGTGTCTCCGTTCACCGTGCAATTAGGATCAGTTGAGAAAGGTGAAGGATGGATGATATGGCATGATACATTTTTAACCTGTCTGCTTTAGTATAATATGCACATAATGAAAAAAAATCTATACTAATTTGAGGCAAAAAAATTATGCAGTGCTCTTCCTCTGGTGACAGAAACAGGTTGTCAAGTTTGGAGGCATCTTTGATCAGTCTACTGACACTTTGCTATCTTTTACAGACATTAAACCAAAATATCATCTAAGTGGTTAGCAGCATTTCTTGACATATTCACAGCTGGCTTCTTCTTGTAATCCACATGCCATGGATCTAATTCTTTGACAGATGGAAACTTTGATGATGAAGACCTTTTTTTGGCAGGAGCCTCTCTCTGCCCGAGATCTAGTTGTAAGGAAGAGGAAGCTACCACTGACCTACAGTAGGCAGAGTGCTCTTCTCTTCATGTGGGTTGACTCTCCTACTGGTTGTCATCTGTTGATCTAAATGATGAAGTACAACCCAGGCACCCTCCCAGCTAAAACCAACTGGGCTCCATGGTAATCTGCATTCAATGAATACAGTTTTTTTTTCTCTGGCTTAGCAATAAAGGGTAATTATTCTTGCGTGTCCCAAAAATTGTAGGTTAGTAAAAGAGCTATCAAGTTCTGAATGTAGCGCTACCAACTTGCACTTATGGCCAATAAACCAGTCCTTGGCTTTTTATTTATATTTTATTGAGGGAATATTAACTGTAAGCCCTTGTACACCCGACGGAATGTGTCCTATCGGACCGTTTTGTCGGATATTCCGACTGTGTGTGGTCTGCATTGGACTGTTTCCGTCGGAATATCCGACGGACCAAGTTTTCCAACTTGCCGGTAAAATTTTCCGACAAAATGCTCCTATCGGACACACTCCGATCATGTGTAGCCTACTCCGACGTACAAAGTGCCACGCATGCTCAGATCAAATTCCTAGACCAAAGCTATTGGCTACTAGCCTGAACCTAGTCCCGTCGTAACGAAATAACGTCATCACGTTATGTACAATTGGATTTTCCGACAACTTAGTCCGACCGTGTGTATGCAACATCACTTCCGGACCTCTTCCGGGATTAATCCGTCGGAATTACTCCGACGGATTTGGTTGTCGTTATCTCCGACCGTGTGTACAAGGGCTTAGGGATAAGGGCTTCTGGGATGCCCTAACTGATTTCCAGGAAGATCCATCAAGAAAAAAATCCGCCTTGAAAAGAAAAAGACGGCTACTAGGGCTGTAGAGGGCAAATAAAGGGGGAAAAAAAACGAATTAATTCAAAAAATACATTTTATTATATATCAAAAGCCACAATAATATAAAATTACCTAGCCAAACGGCTAAAGTAAAACTAATCCTACTGTATAACAGAGACTAACACACCAAAACATGTAGTGCACCCTACAAACCAATTACTCAGACACATATAACAAAAAACGGACAAGGCGCCTCAAATGTATGCCTGGTCTCTAGGGTTGTGGAGGTCTCCATCAAATGTATGCCTGGTCTCTAGGGTTGTGGAGGTCTCCATCAAATGTATGCCTGGTCTCTAGGGTTGTGGAGGTCTCCATCAAATGTATGCCTGGTCTCTAGGGTTGTGGAGGTCTCCATCAAATGTATGCCTGGTCTCTAGGGTTGTGGAGGTCTCCATCAAATGTATGCCTGGTCTCTAGTGTTGTGGAGGTCTCCATCAAATGTATGCCTGGTCTCTAGGGTTGTGGAGGTCTCCATCAAATGTATGCCTGGTCTCTAGGGTTGTGGAGGTCTCCATCAACCCTAGGGACCACGCATACACTGGATTCTTGTTAAAGTATATTCTTGATTAGTGAATAGACTCACATATAACAAAAAAAGGACAAGGCAGTGCCTCAAATACCAGGCATATATTGAAATTCTGTGGAAATCCCACTGTTGCAAGTTAATGAAATAATGAAGAATATATTATAACAAGAATCCAGTGTATGCGCGGTCCCTAGGGTTGATGGAGACCTCCACAACCCTAGGGACCAGGCATACATTTGAGGCTCCTTGTCCGCTTTTTGTTATATGTGAGTCTATTGTCTATATGTGTCTGAGTAATTGGTTTGTAGGGTGCACTACATGTATCCACATAGGTTTTGGTGTGTTAGTCTCTGTTATACAGTAGGATTAGTTTTACTTTAGCCATTTGGCTAGGTAATTTTATATTATTGTGGCTTTTGATATATAATAAAATGTATTTTTTGGATTTATTAGTTTACTCCCTTATTTGTCCGCTATAGCCCTAGTAGGTGTCTTTTTCTTTTCAAGGCGGATTTTTTCTTGATGGATCTTCCTGGTAAGAAACTTTTTTTGGATGCTGTTTTTTTGGCTACGGCAGTAGCCTCCTATACTTGGAGGAGTGGCATAGGGTGGTCTTTCATTGCCATAGAGTTATAGTGTGGTGGAATTTGTGGTTCCTTTTTTTGTTTTAAAAATGCCCTAACTGATATCAAGATTACAGGATTAGTAGCCAATATCCTAACTGCTGGCAGCAGCTCCATGTCCCCCTTAGTGCAACCGGCAAAGTCCCAACTGTTTGTAGGAGCTCTCATGTCCTCTTACCGGCAAAATACCAGCCCACCTTGAAAGTGTCCCAGAGCAAGGGTTTTAGGTAAGATGTGGCTCTGTCTCTTTAATGGCTGGCTGAATATTGCATTCAGCTGCCTTCTCCCTAATGCCGCGTACACACGACCGGACTTTTCGAGGGACTAGGTCCGACAGACTTTCGGCGGAGTTCTGATGGACTATCCGAATGAACAGACTTGGCCACACACAATCACACCAAAGTCCGACGGATTCGAATGTGATGACGTACGACCGGACTAGAATAAGGAAGTTCATAGCCAGTAGCCAATAGCTGCCCTCGCGTTGGTTTTTGTCCATCGGACTAGTATACACACAAACTGATTTCTCGGTCTGGCGGAGCTCCGGCGGGAAAATTTGAAACACGTTCCATTTCTAAAGTCTGTCGGATTTTTGCAAATCAAAAGTCAGCTGCAGCCCACACACGATCGAATGGTCCGCCGGAATCGTTCCGTCGGACCTTTGATGTCGAAAAGTCCGGTTGTGTGTACGCGGCATTAGTTGGCTCTCTGGGTAAAAGGTAGAGGTACTCACAATGTCCCTTTTAACTCTTGGAAAGAAGAAAGAAATGGCTGCACATCCAGAACTTCCGATTGCGATTTTGTTTCCCAAAGATAACACCAAAGACACCAAACTGTGGTCACGTAGACGCGTTTCACACATACATCTTGTGCTTAATCATGTATCATCGCGACCCCTTTTAACTCTTGCTGCTTTGGCTAAGACTGCTTTACAGGTCCTCCCATGCCAGACAGGGCGTCTTCCGGATAAGGCTGGAGGGTGGAGAAGATCCCTTTAATCAGCTTCATCTGGATCAGATCGGGCTCAGGTAAGAATAAGGGGGGCTGGAGGGATCCTGCAGCAGAGAAGGTTTTTTTTTTACCTTAAAGGAGTTGTAAAGGCAGAAAGTTTTTTTGATATTAATGCATTTGATGCATTAAAAGAAAGAGCCTTCTGTGTGTAACAGCCTCCCTCAGCCCCTCCAATACTTACCCGAGCCCCATCTCTCTCCAGCGATGTCCACGAGTCCCTCGGCCGTCCAGGACTCTCCCTCCTGATTGGCTGAGACACAGCAACGGCGCCATTTATACAAACTGACCCTGATTCCCTTCCCCCCATCCAGACGGTAGATCGACTTCTGTACAACCACAGTGCCCATAGATGGATCAAAATTTGACCGGTCCCTGCTGAACTGGCTACATTTTAATCTATCTTTGAGCAGCTTTACACTTATATCAGTTAGAATACACCAAAACAAAATATGACATCTGCCAATGCACAGCTCCTTCTGTAAATGAGGGTTGCCTGGCTGTGTTTGACTTTAATAAAAATTCACATATCCTCCCAATGACACCAACAATGGGGCACAATTTATCCCAATGACACCAACGACGGGGGCACAATTTATCCCAATGACACCAACAGTGGGGCACAATTTATCCCAATGACACCGACAGGGTCACAATTTACCTCAATGACACCAACAATGGGGCAAAATTTATCCAAATTACACCAATGACGGGGGCACAATTTATCCCAATGACACCAACGACAGGGTCACAATTTACCTCAATGACACCAACAATGGGGCAAAATTTATCCCAATGACACCAACGACAGGGTCACAATTTACCTCAATGACACCAACAATGGGGCAAAATTTATCCAAATTACACCAATGACGGGGGCACAATTTATCCCAATGACGCCAACAATGGGGCACAATTTATCCCAATGACACCAACAATGGGGCACAATTTATCCCAATGACACCAACAATGGGGCACAATTTACCTCAATGACACAACAATGGGGCACAATTTATCCAAATGACACCAATGACGGGGGCACAATTTATCCCAATGATGCCAACAATGGAGCACAATTTATCCCAATTACACCAACAACGGGGGCACAATTTGTCTCAATGAAACCAACAATGGGGGCACAATTTATCCCAATGACACCAACAATGGGGCACCATTTATCCCAATGACACCAACAATGGGAGCACAATTTAGCCCAATGACACCAACGACAAGGCACAATTTATCCAAATGACACCAACAATGGGGCACACTTTATCCCAATGAAACCAACAATGGGGGCACAATTTATCCCAATGACACCAACAATGGGGCACCATTTATCCCAATGACACCAACAATGGGAGCACAATTTATCCCAATGACACCAACGACAAGGCACAATTTATCCAAATGACACCAACAATGGGGCACAAGTTATCCCAATGACACCAGCCTTGGAAAGAAAAAGAAAGCCTGCCGGGTGTGGTAGATACACATGAAGAGAATGGCTGATTCCTAGATGTAAAAAAGAAAAGGAGGGCACACCGACCTAGTGCATTACCACTATAAAAGTTTTATAAAAAATGTATAAAAGCAATAGTACTACTGACAAGACGAGCATATAAAAAGGCTTTTCTTATCGGTCAAACTGCATCTCTTAGCAACTGCAGACAGGACCTGATGACAGGAAGATCGACTGAATTGCTGACGCGTTTCAGGGGCACACCCCTTTCCTCAGAGCCTAGGCCAGGGGTGTCCAAGCTTTTTTCAAAGAGGGCCGGATTTGATGAAGTCAAAATGCGCGAAGGCTGACCATTTTGCCTGACATTCTTTGAACCGTTAAAATTCGGTCTAAGTGTGTTCGTTCGAGCTCTAATACACAGCCCAACAAGAATTCTCTTGCCTTTGTGGCTGTGTGTGGGAAGAAATGAGCTTGGGCGTATTTGTACATACTGTATTAATTGGCGTATAACACACACCTTCACTTTAAGAGGGAAGTTTCAGGAAAAAAAAATGTTTAAATAAAGAACTGTGAAGCAAAATAATGGTCAGTGCCCACCAATGCAGCCTAATCAGTGCACATCTGCAGACCCACCATTGCCAGTAACACACCCACCACAGCCAGGAATGCACCCACCATTGCCAGGAATGCACTCACCATAGCCAAGAATGCCACCAGCATAGCCAGGAATGCCCCCACCATAGCAAGGAATGCCCCACCATAGCAAGGAATGCCCCACCATAGCAAGGAATGCCCCCACCATAGCCAGGAATGCCCCCACCATAGCAAGGAATGCCCCCACCATAGCCAGGAATGCCCCCACCATAGCCAGGAATGCCCCCACCATAGCCAGGAACGCAGCACCATTGCCAGGGACGCAGCACCATTGCCAGGGACGCAGCACCATTGCTTGGGACGCAGCCCCATTGCCTGGGACGCAGCACCATTGCCAGGAATGCCTCCCCAAATGCCTCACCATTGCCAGGAATGCAGCACCATTGCCAGGAATGCAGCACCATTGCCAGTAATGACTCACCATTGCCAGGAACGCAGCCCCATTGCCAGGAACGCAGCACCATTGCCAGGAACGCAGCACCATTGCCAGGAACACAGCACCATTGCCAGGAATGCACTAACGAGCGCCAAAGGAGAATCTCCTGTTTACACAGCGGCTTCTTTAATAGAAAGTCCCGCCTCCTTTGATGGACAGAACAGTCGTCCAATGGCAGTGCAGGAGAAGGACTTCCTATTACAGAGGCCGCCCGTAAACAGGAAATTCTCCTGTGTACGGCGCTCGGTCCTGTCCTCCCTGTACCTTCCGAAGCATATATATCTTTTGTGGCCCCGGCGCTGGGAGATCGTCGGGGGCCACAAAAGATATGTATGTCCAAATAACCAGGCGGGCCGTTCAAAACCGGGCCGCGGGCCGGACTTTGGACATGCCTGGCCTAGGCGGTGAGATTCGGAGATGTATCAAATAGTGGGTGATGTATTTTCCTTTATGCCCTGTACACGCGGTCGGACTCTCTGACGGAAAATGTGCGATCGGATCGTGTTGTCGGAAAATCCGATCGTGTGTGGGCTCCAATGGACTTTTTCCGTCGCGAATTTCCGACACACAAAGTTTGAGAGCTGGATCTAAAATCTTCCGACAGCAAAATCCGATTGTTTAAATTTCCGATTGTGTGTAGACAATTCCGACAGACAAAGTGCCACCCATGCTCAGAATAAATTACGAGACGAAAGCTATTGGCTACTGGCCCGTTTATAGTCCCGTTGTACGTGTTCTACGTCACCGCGTTCTGAACGATCGGATTTTCCGACAACTTTGTGCGACCGTGTGTATGCAAGACAAGTTTGGGCCAAAATCCGTCGGAAAAAATCTGACGGATTTTGTCATCGGAAGGTCCGGCCGTGTGTGCGGGGCATTACTCTAGAGTTATCCACATCACAGCGCATAGATGAGATAAATACCAAATGTATATGTGTATATTTGATATTCAAGTAGAAAGTAATGGCCCGGAGCAGGAGGAACGATTGGAGGAGGGCCAGCATGACTGGGGTGGGCAGGGAGGCAGAGTTAGGTTTGGGAGTGGTTAGGCAGGAAAGTTAGTGAATGGGGATTAACAGGACGGCAGGTGGGGGGAGTTTAGAAATAAGCTGGGGGGCGGTGGCGTCGGGCGGCGGGCAGTCGCAGTAGTGAGGACACACCTTCTGGAGGTTTTTTTCCCACCCTCCCTCTCTAAGTTTATGGACGTAGTGTCAGGCAGATATGATGGACCTGGGGTGGTTTTATGCAGTGGTGTTTTGGGTTATTGGTGTGAATTGTTTGTTTATTGCTCCAATGTCGTACCAGCGGTCAGGGCTGGACTAACCATTGGGCTTGTCTGGGCTCAAACCCATGGGCCCTGCACAATAGGGGGCCCCGCCGAGATACATAGCTGAGTGTACTCGGCTCGGCTCTGCTCACAGTCATGCCCAGTCCCGCACTATGATGGACATAACACAAGGACTGGGCGTGACTGTGAGCTGAGCCGAGTACACTCGGCTACTTTCGGCTCCGCTCGGGACTGCGAGAGGACCCGAGAGCCGCCAAGAGGACCCAAGAGCTGCCGAGAGCCACCGAGAGGACCCGAGAGCCGCCGAGATACCCAGGTCTCTGTATCTCAGTGGCACCATTTTTAAACTTGAAGACTGCAATAACAAGACTGCGAATGACAAGGCTGCAAATGACACTGGGGCAAGGCTGCAAATGACAAGGCTACACTGACAAGGCTGCAAATGACACTGGACAAGGCTGCAGATGGATGGACAAGGCTGCAGATGGACACTGATAAGGCTGAATTGATGGGCATTTAAATGTAAGTTTTTTTCCTTAAACTTTATTCTTAAAAGTTTTTTTCCTTAAAATTCCCTTCTAAATTTGGGATGCGTGTTATTCACCGGCGCGTGTTATACGCCAATGAATACAGTAATGTATAGAAGGTAGGGCCCGAAAGTGACTCAAGCCCAGGGGCCCCCACCCCCCTAACTCCTGCCCTGCCAGCGGTAGGTCTATGGCAGGGGTGCCCAACCTTTTAAAGAGCGAGGGCCACTTAAGCAAATTGGTAACCAGTCGCGGGCCACAATGAGCGGAGCGGGTAGATGACAGGTCACGGCTACTCTATGGGCCCTCTGATCCGATCCAGCCAGATGGAAGGGGATGAATTCCCTTCTTTTTTTTTAGAGGACCGGATTGGAGGCAGGCGGGAGTAAATACATCAGAGGTGAATTGAGGATCCAATTTGGTAAGGACACACCGTCTGGAGGTTTTTTTCCCACCCTCCCTCTCTAAGTTTATGGACGTAGTGTCAGGCAGATATGATGGACCTGGGGTGGTTTTATGCAGGTGGTGTTTTGGGTTATTGGTGTGAATTGTTTGTTTATTGCTCCAATGTCGTACCAGCGGTCAGGGCTGGACTTACCATTGGGCTTGACTGGGCTCAAACCCATGGGCCCTGCACAATAGGGGGCCCCGCCGAGATACATAGCTGAGTGTACTCGGCTCGGCTCTGCTCACAGTCATGCCCAGTCCCGCACTATGATGGACATAACACAAGGACTGGGCGTGACTGTGAGCTGAGCCGAGTACACTCGGCTACTTTCGGCTCCGCTCGGGACTGCGAGAGGACCCGAGAGCCGCCAAGAGGACCCAAGAGCTGCCGAGAGCCACCGAGAGGACCCGAGAGCCGCCGAGATACCCAGGTCTCTGTATCTCAGTGGCACCATTTTTAAACTTGAAGACTGCAATAACAAGACTGCGAATGACAAGGCTGCAAATGACACTGGGGCAAGGCTGCAAATGACAAGGCTACACTGACAAGGCTGCAAATGACACTGGACAAGGCTGCAGATGGATGGACAAGGCTGCAGATGGACACTGATAAGGCTGAATTGATGGGCATTTAAATGTAAGTTTTTTTCCTTAAACTTTATTCTTAAAAGTTTTTTTCCTTAAAATTCCCTTCTAAATTTGGGATGCGTGTTATTCACCGGCGCGTGTTATACGCCAATGAATACAGTAATGTATAGAAGGTAGGGCCCGAAAGTGACTCAAGCCCAGGGGCCCCCACCCCCCTAACTCCTGCCCTGCCAGCGGTAGGTCTATGGCAGGGGTGCCCAACCTTTTAAAGAGCGAGGGCCACTTAAGCAAATTGGTAACCAGTCGCGGGCCACAATGAGCGGAGCGGGTAGATGACAGGTCACGGCTACTCTATGGGCCCTCTGATCCGATCCAGCCAGATGGAAGGGGATGAATTCCCTTCTTTTTTTTTAGAGGACCGGATTGGAGGCAGGCGGGAGTAAATACATCAGAGGTGAATTGAGGATCCAATTTGGTAAGGCCAATCATGTGAAAAGGGCCTAAACTGCTTTGACACTGATATGCTGCGGTTTATCCACACCGTGGGTGCAGTGTAGTGCACCTGTGTCTATCCTGCGGGTTAACTGAACTTTGCCATAGACTCTGCCTGTGGCAAAAGTCGGCGCTGTACAAGAAGCATCGGGTTATGGGGCTCTGCTCTACAGCCACTTTCTTTCTCTACCACCAGCTTCATTCACAACACCGATGCTGTGGTATGACGGGTCTGCAACCTGCGATCTGGGCTTGCTAACCCACCATTCCAGAGCAGGAGGTCACAGGCCACATTAGAGGGCTCCGTGGGCCACTGGTTGGCCGCCCCTGGTCTATGGGGTCTTTGAAGGTGGTGCTGAAAACAATGGAGGTTTAGGGGGGGGTTGGGCCCATATGGAGCGATGGGAGTCCTTTCCCTTAAATGGTAACGATGGTGTGTAGTTGGTTGTATCTGGAAGGAAGTAACTGGTTGTCCCTAGGCTTGCGTAATACACGGCGTGGGTCCTTTATGGGGTGTGCCGATACAACGGTTTGGTTGGAAATATAATTTGCCTTCAAAGACCTCTAAATCAGGAAGGTTTAAAAACTAATTTGTATTTGGTTACGTTGGTTATGTAAGAATGTATTATATGCATTAAGTTATATGTTCATGTGAATTTTTTGTATAATAAAGAGGCTGCTATGGTCATTCAACTCCAAAAATTGCGTCGTCTGGTCAGTTGCTGGTAAGGGGCCCCCAGGCAATCAGAGATTATGGGGCCACACAGTAGACACAAACACACACACACAGTATACAATCACACAGTATACACAGACATGTTTTTATTGGCTGAGAAGGTACTGAAGAGGTGGGGCAGCTATAATCTCAGGATTTTTAGACCAAAAGGATGTCGGTAAGGGACATTTCAGAGTCAGATGTAAAAAAAAAAACACAAATTTTTACATACTGTCCCTGGTTTTACTGAGGCTGGCAACCCTGATGGTGCCCCCTAGTGGCATGAGGCCCTCGGGCAGTGCCCGAATGGCCCAATGGTCAGTCCGCCCCTGTGGTAAGGATGTAGAAGGGATTACAGTATTATGGACGGTAGCCTCAGAAATATGCACGTCCCTTAGTCAAGCACATGTATGCAAAAGTGTTGAAATTATATATTATACATGGCAATTCAAGACATAAAAAAGAGACATATAAAAAATATATATAATAAAACATTAGAACATTGAGTCATTGAAGTATTGAAGCATTGGAACATTAAAAAATAAGGCATTAAAAGCCATTAGAAACCATAAGGAACCACTAGGAGCTAAAAGTTATTTTATATATATATATATATATATATATATATATATATGTATTATATTTAAAAGTGTTACTAGAGAAATACTCAGAAAATGTTAGCGCAGTGAACCATTGAAACCGTAAGCCATTAGCTCTACTTGCTATAGTGGGTTCACTAAAACACAGTTGTAGTTTAAGCCCCATACACACGGTCGGACTTTGTACAAACTTTTCCGTGGACTTTTGTACAAAGGGCGTGGTCCACAAGTTTGTATTGCATACACACGGTCGGACTTTTTGACAACAAACACGAACGTAGTGACGTCACAACGTACTGACGCCACTTCAAAAGAGGACATTCAATGACTCCATCGCCACCTTTGGTCAACTTCTGTATTGTAGTCTGATCTTTTGCATTGGTTCTGAGCATGCGTGTTTGTACCTTGTACAAAAGTCCGATGTTTTTGCGTACACACGGTCGGACTTTGCTCCATTGGACTTTTGTTGCCAGAAAGTTTGTCCGTTCGCACAGCCAACAAAAGTCAGATGAAAACAGAAAAAAGTTTGTCCGATGGAGCGTACACACAGTCGGATGTTGCTCCAAAACAGCTAATTTGCATGTTTGTTGTCAAAAAGTCCGACCGTGTGTACGGGCCTTTAGAGTTTAAACACAGGTGCATATGTATACATGCACAAATGAACATGTACACGCATATATGTACACATTTACATGCATATGCAAACATACACGCATGCACATACACAAAAAAATAAATGCAAAGAAAAGTGGCTCAGCCACTTTGAACAATTTGTCTCAAGTCTGCAGACATTGGGAGGCTCTTTCAATTCGAACCTCACCATTTTTTTTAAAACTCAATGTCATGGACAGGGGCGGAAAGACAACTCACGGGGCCCCTGGGCAATACTAGATTATGGGGCCCCCAGACAGTACCATACACACACACACAGTATACAATCACACAGTATACACATACATGTACACACAGTATACACAGACACGTTTCTATTTGCTGAGAAGGTACTGGAGAGGTGGGGCAGCTATAATCTCAGGATTTTTAGACCAAAAGGATGTCGGTAAGGGACATTTCAGAGACAGATGTAAAAAAACAAACACATTTTTACATACTGTCCCTGGTTTTACTGAGGCTGGCAACCCTGATGGGGCCCCCTAGTGGCTCAGGGCCCTTGGGCACTGCCCGAGTGGCCAAATGATCAGTCCGCCCCTGGTCATGGATGTTAAATGTTTCTTTGTAAAATACAAATTTTGATATAAATAATCTTTTTTTTTTTTTTTATAATAATTTTAAAATTTTAAATGCATAGGAAATATCAGTTTTTAAACCTGTAAACTTTCAACCAAAGTATATTTGACCCCTTCTGCTCTCCCTTTAAATGAGCAAACTAGGACACGGCAGGGCGGCAGCAACCGGCCAATGTACGGAAACAGAGAACGGTTCCACACGGGGTTAAAAGATAAAATGCGGGTTCAAAGTGAAGAGCTGCAACAGGAAATCCAATCTGACAGTTTAAGGTTAGGCATTTGGAGCAGAAGCATTTTGTAAGATTAATAGGCTGAAATAAGAGATGGAAAGTATTGATACCAAGGTGAAACACATGACAAGATCTGTCAAATCCGGGTGACGGGATAAGAGGGTATAAAAACCGATTGTCTGACTTCCAACCTGCCAAATGCAAAATAGAACCAGCTTCTCTTTGAATTAAAGCAATCCCTGCAAAATACGATTAAATTAAAATCCTGCATGCAATATTAACAAAGAAATGGATATGAGACCTTTTTGCTGAAACTGCTCTCATGAATTAAATTTTAATATTTGCTGGCAATATGGAGAGAGGGGAAAAAAAAATTGCTTAAAAAGGTGCTGAAGGGAATGATGCAAGACGAGATAAATGCAATGACATTACAAATTAAAAAAGGCATTCAAACTTTTTAAAAAGGATTATATATATATATATATATATATATATATATATATATATATATATTTATATATATATATATATATATATAAATATATACACACACATCTTTATATATATATATATATATATATATATATATATATATATATATATATATATTACCTTCCCTGCCTCACTGCATTGTTTTAAAAATATATATTAGAAATAGTAGTAATAAATATAAAATATATATATATATATATATATATATATATATATATATAATTAAAATATATTTATTTTAAATATAAATATATATATTTTTATATAATACAAATTTTTATATATAAAACGTTAATTCCATATATGTATATATACACTGTATATACAGTAATACCTAGGATTAGGAGCATAATTTGTTCCAGAAGGATGCTTGTAATCTAAGACGCTCGTATATCAAAGCAAGTTTCCATATAGGAAATAATGGAAACTGAAATAATCCATTCCACGGCCACTGCTTGTCTATGCAGTACCGCATGTGGCCAGAGGTGCGGGGGTTTATGAGAGTTTCGCAATACTAGCAATTTTTCCTTTTTAAATCCCGACTGAGCGTTGTCCTGCAAGACAAGCAGGATTCAAGCCGAGGTGTGCAGTACCGCATTTGGCCAGAGGTGCATGGGGGCTGGAGACACACAGAAACACTTGGAGATGCTTGGAGACACTCGTAGGTGCTCAGAGACACTGGGGAACGGAGTGTCTCCAAGCATCTCTGAGCATCTCCAAGTGTCTCTGAGCATCCCCAAGTGTCTCTGAGCGTCACCGGCGCTCCTGCACCTCCGGCCAAATGCGGTACTGCACACCCCAGGGCTTGAATCCTTCTCGTCTTGTGGCTCAGGTATCTAACATTAGATGAGAAGACCTGGCTTACAATTGGCATTCCAATTTATCCCACAGGTGTTCAATAGGGTTGAGGTCAGGGCAGGCCATGCAAGTTCCTCCATCAAACCGATCAAACTATGTCATTACGGAGCTGGCTTTGTGTTTGGGGACACCGTTTTGGAAGGGCCTTCGCCAAACTGTTGGCATGAGGCTGGAAGCACACCGTTGCCAAAAATGTCTTTGTATGCTCTAGAACAGGGAACCTCAACCTACGGCCCTCCAGCTGTTGCGGAACTACACATCCCATGAGGTGTTGTAAAACTCTGACATTCACAGACATGACTAGGCATGATGGGAATTGTAGTTCCTGAACAACTGGAGGGCCATAGTTTGAAGACCCTTGCTCTAGAATTAACAGTATCCTTCAAAGGAAACACCTGGACCAGACATCTGCCCATAAAGTGTAGGTGTGATTGTCAATTGTCTACTCTTGGCCATGGAGAGTAGCTTTATGGTAAGAGAGCTTGAAGTCTCTTCTCATGGATCCCAGTATCTGTTTCCCAATAGATCTATTTCTGTATTTAATAAAAAAGCAGAAATTATAGTGTAGTGCTTCTGGTCTAACTTCTCTTATTTTGACATCATTGGCATTGACTCACAAGTGTCTTATTTTAAGTAGGACTCCGAATGGCCCTTCAAATGCATTTTCTATCCATCTGCCCATCTAAAGTATTTAGTTGGTCCACTATAACTAATGACATTTCTTACAATCCCTTTTCTGTACAATACAAAGATCTCCTTTTGTGTTGTGTATACCCTTGGGATACAATTTCTTTTAATTCCTTTTAGCTATCAAGAACTTGAGCAGAGAATGGGCAAAGAAAATCCCAGAGTACCTGACATTGTATCCAATCCTTCCCTACTGATAGGGAACAGAAATAATTACAGATAAGTTGCCCGGGCTGATAGAAAAATGGAACATTTAAAAAATGAAATAGATCGACTTGTCCATCTAGTCTGCCCATTTCAACCCCTCCTTTTGCTACAAAATTGATATAATTGTTATACAAGTCATTTTGTAATTTATTTTATTGTATATGACTACTAATCCGCGATTTACAGCCAACTATACATTTTTAGGACTGCCAAATGATAAAAAAATAAATGGTGTTTCCTTTGTAACCACTGTGTGGAAGGCGGGCATGAGATTGGTGATTTTTTATAGAGTTTTTCTCCTGCATTGGTAATGGTCATGTGATTCCAGCACTCAGACCCTCGACTTCAGTGATCCCCAAACTGTGGCCCAGGGGCCAGATGTGGCCCTTTACTTGCCTTTATCCGGCTCTTGAGGCACTATTCTTGTCACTGATACAAGGTGCTATTCCCTCCACTGGCACCAACAGGGGGTACTATTCCTCTCACTGACACCAATATTGGGACACTATTCCTCCCATGTATACCAATGATGGGGCATGATTCCTCCCACTGACATCAATGATGGGGCACTATTGCTCCCAATGACACCAATATTTGGACACTATTCATTCCACGTATACCAATGATAAGGCACTATTCCTCAAACTGACACCAAAGATGGGGCACTATTCCTCAAACTGTCACCAACGATGGGGCACTATTCCTCCCAATGACACGAATAATGTGACACTATTCCTCCCACTGACACCAATGTTGGGGCACTATTCTTCCCATTAATATGAATGATGAGGCCCTATTCCTTCCACGTATACCAATGATAGGGCACTATTCCTCAAACTGTTACCAAAAATGGGGCACTACACCGCCCACTGACACCAATGATGGGCCACTATTCCTCCCACTGACACCAAAGATGGGGCACTGTTCCTCAAACTGTCACCAAACATGGGGCACTGTTCCTCAAACTGTCACCAACGATGGAGCACTATTCCTCCCAATGACACCAATAATGGGGCACTATTCCTCCCATATATATCAATCATGGGGCACGATTCCTCCCACTGACACCAATGATGGGGCACTATTCCTCCCACTGATATCAATGGTGGGGCACTATTCCTCCCACTGATATCAATGATAAGACACTATTCCTTCCACGCATACCAATGATAGGGCACTATTCCTCAAACTGTCACCAATGATGGGACACTATTCCTCCCACTGACACCAATGATGGGGCACTATTCCTCCCACTGATATCAATGGTGGGGCACTATTCCTCCCACTGATATCAATGATAAGACACTATTCCTCCCACGCATACCAATGATAGGGCACTATTCCTCAAACTGTCACCAAAGATGGGGCACTATTCCTCCCACTGACACCAATGATGGGGCACTATTTCTCCCACTGATACCAACAATGGGGCACTATTCCTCCCACTGACACCAAAAATGGGGCACTAGTCCTCAAACTGTCACCAACGATGGGGCACTATTCCTCTCACTGACACCAAAGATGGGGCATTGCTTACTCCGAGGGGATTTTTTACTCACACTGGCCACAGTCTGGCTCCCTCAAAGTCTGAAGGACACTAAACTGGCCCTTTGTTTGGAGATCTCTGCTCTACTTGGTCTGTTTTGCTTATTTAAGCAGAGGTGCAAAGCTAAAGCTGATCTCTGGGCACAAAACTTTCAATTAAATATATTCCTCAATAGCCACCAAGGATGCAAATCCACTTTGTGTGCACCAATGCATTTGCAAATCCAAAATGCCCTGTACAAAGAATAGCGACATCATCACGTGCCTGTGCAGAGAGCAGAGCTATGGGAAGGGTCCAACAGGCCCCACCCACTATATACTATATAGAAAACTACAGGAGGGGGCGGAGACCAGACCAGTCATCCTGCTCAAGAAGAGAGAACAGCAGTGACTGGTCTTTATTACAGGAAGCTCCTGCTCCTTTCACACTGGATTACTGCACACATCTAGAAAAAATACACAAAGCACCCCAAGATTCAAATAGGAATACACATGACTTATGTATATAGGCAATATTTGCTTTTCCCAGGGTGCAGCTTTTCCACGTGAAACATGTTAAAAAAGGAACTTCGGACCTCTGTCACTTTGCTCGACCCTACCCTCCTGTGCCGGCATTATGGCACCTGTGCAAATGAGCCAAAGGACTCTGCATGGCCATCGGGTCCTGGCAGAGCCCTTCGGCACGTATGCACACACGCAGAATATTTCTCACTTGTGAACAAGTATAGAGGGAATTTTGAGACTTTCATGCTACTTGTCTTTCTGCATGCATGGGGAAATCATATGTGTGTGCAGATGTGCTGCAGGGTTGTTTTGGACCAAAGCCCCATGGCACATCTGGGCATGCACAGAATTTGGGAAAGGGTAAGGGGGTCCCAGACGTCCTTCTCGCCTGGTATGTGTAAGGTCCTCTGGTATGTCAGGTCTCTTTTTTTCTAGCCCTCTGCCTCCCCAACACAAATTACTTTAAAGCAGGGGTCTACAAACTTGTCAAACAAAGGACCAGTATATTGTCCTTCAACCTTTAGGCGGGCCGGATTGTGGTCAGCGGGGGCAGAAAATATCCCGGGCCAGACATCAGTGAGAATAAATATGGCCTCAGGATTGGTGGTCAATAGGAGGAGGTGTAGTGCCCCTATTAGTAGGGGAAATAGTATCCCGTCATTGGTATCCATGGAAGAAATAGTGCCCCATTGTTGGTGTCAGTGGGAGGAATAGTGCCTCATACTAGGCTAGTAAAGGGACACATCTGGCCCTAGTTGCATGCAGTTTGGAGACCCCTGCTTTAAGGGCTAAGTTGCAAAGTCACGGGTGGCTCCTGCTGCATAGTGCATTTGTTTGTTAGGACCCCAGCGGATCCTGCTGAAAAGTCTACCTGGTTGTTAGGATGCCAGCAGCTCCTGCTGTAGCATCTTTGGTTGCAAGGACACTCCTGAAGTTTCCTTCACTTCCTCTGGAGCAACTCCCATCTTGGACAGGTGCTCTCCATTGGAAGATTTCTCTAGACCACTGGAGACAACTCTAAAATGTTTGATTTCTGAACTCCATCCGAAACAAAAAAAAATGTTACCTATATATATACACTTTGAGAAGGCCATGATCATTTAAAACATTTTATTTTCCATGGCAATTGTACGGTTCACTTTTTTCTAGCCCTCTGCCTCCCCAACTTTAGGGGCTAAGTTGCAAAGTTGTGGACAGCTCCTGCTGCATAGTGTCTTTGGTTGCTAAGACACTGGTGGCTCCTCCTGCATAACTTCCTTGGTTGCTAGAAGGCTGACGGCTCCTGCTGCATAGTGTGTTTAGTTACAAGGATTAGTGACGTGATAGGAGTGGACTGAGGAGTGGTCTCCAGCTTGTTGGTAGGAAGCGCTGGACACTTTCCTTTATGCCTATATTACATCTATTAAATGTGTGTTTGTACATATTCGTTTTTATGGAATAAATTTTCGTTTTCCATGATGCTTGTGCAATGAGAGCATCTCTTTAGTTTTTATATACATGACCATTACGCCATTGCTTTGGAGCACACCTCTTCAATCAAGGTTGGGCTATAATCTAAATGTATATTACCAGGCAATTCATTTGGATGAGAGATCATCCGCTGGAATAGTGGATCATTTTGAGGAGTAGGAGGAATCCGGAATCTGATCATACACAGTAACCCCTTGTACACACGGTCAGACATTCCGCCGGAAAATGTCCGATCGGACCGCGTTGTCGGATAATCCGACCGTGTGTGGGCTCCATCGGACTGTTTCCGTCAGAATATTCGACCTACAAAGTTTTAAGCCCCGTACACACGAGAGAACTTATGTCCGACAGACTTCCGAAGGAGTTCTGCCGGAGTTCTGCCGGAGTTCCGACACAGTTCTGACGGACTTTTCGACTGAGCAGACTTGGCCACACACAATCACACTAAACTCCGACGGATTCGAACGTGATGACGTACGACTGGACTCGAATAAGGAAGTTCATAGCCAGTAGCCAATAGCTGCCCTAGCGTCGGTTTTAGTCCGTGGGAATAGCATACACACGAGCGAATTTTTCGGAGGGACCGGGTCCGGCGGAGTTGCGTTGGAAAAATTTGAAGCATGTTCCATATTCTAAAGTCCGTCAGACTTTGGCGAATCAAAAGTCCGTTGCAGCCCACACACGATCGAGTAGTCTGACGGAATCATTCCGTCGGACTTTGGATGTTCAAAAGTCCGCTCGTGTGTACGCGGCATAAGAGCTTGGCTATAAAAATTTCCGACAACATGATCCGATAGGACTTTGTCCGATCGTTTGTAGAGAATTCCGATCGGACAAAGTGCCACGCATGCTCAGATCAAATTATAAGCCCTTGTACACACGGTCGGACATTCCGACAACAAAATCCATCCGATTTTGGCCAACGGATTTTGTCCGAAACTGGTGTTGCATACCCACGGTCGGACAAAGTTGTCGAAAAATCCAATCGTACGTAACGTGATGATGTTATTTCGTAAGGACGGGACTATGTTCAGGCTAGTAGCCAATAGCTTTGGTCTAGGAATTTGATCTGAGCATGCGTGGCACTTTGTCCGATCGGAATTCTCTACACACAATCGGACAAAGTCCGATCGGATCATGTTGTCGGAAAGTTTTATAGCCCAGCTCTAAAACTTTGTCCGTCGGATATTCCGACGGAAACAGTCCGATGGAGCCCACACACAGTCGGATTATCCGACAACACGGTTCCGATCGGACATTTTTGTGTGTACAAGGGCTTAGACCAAAGCTATTGGCTACTAGCCTGAACGTAGTCCCAACAGAACGTCATCACGTTCTGATCGATCAGATTTTCCGACAACTTGGTCCGACCATGTGTAGGCAACACAAGTTTCGGACAAAATCCGTCGGACAAAATCCGACGGATTTTGTTGTCGGAGTGTCCAATCGTGTGTACGGGGGCTTACAAGGATGATCCAGAATTTTCTTTTGCTTCTTCTGAAGCAACTCCCATCTTAGATAGGTTTCACCATTGGAAGATTTCCCCAGACAACTGGAGACGACTCCAGTGCAGCATCCGTGGTTGCTGTGTTAATGTTGGTGACGGAAAGCATAATATTTGGTATTTTTGATAACATATTGCCTATAGCAATTTAAGTGTTTTGCCATTTATTTCCTGTCTACACAATACGCCTCTTGGGAAAAATATTACTTTTTAAGTGTTTACAAATATCAAAGATAATCCAAGCCAAGAATGAATCATCACTTCCCTACGCTTCATGCAGCATTGAAGAGGAGTAGCTGTGACCACGGCATTCTTCTTGAACCATTGTACCGAGGCACAGAGGATTGAAGAGGACACTTAGAATTGGTGATGATGTTCTGGAGCAGGAATGAATAATAACAACTCTGTGTTCATAAGGATCCTGATACCCACTCAACGCTTTGGGAGGAATAATATATATATTTTTTTACAATGTCGTTAATAATGATTATATTTGCAAAGTCTTTTTTAACCTTTTTTTTTCATTTAAGGACCCTTGAGTCAAGGAGCGCACTACCTGTTTAAAGCCTTTAGTTTTCATCCTAATTATGCTTGACCATCATGATGAGAAAAGCCCCGTACACACGAGAGGACTTATGTCCGACAGACTTCCGAAGGAGTTCCGTCGGAGTTCTGCTGGAATTCCGAGGGAGTTCTGACAGACTTTTCGGCTGAGCAGACTTGGCCACACACGATCACACTAAACTCCGACGGATTCGAACGTGATGACGTACGACTCGGCTCGAATAAGGAAGTTCATAGCCAGTAGCCAATAGCAGCCCTAGCGTCGGTTTTAGTCCGTCGGAGTAGCATACACACGAGCGGATTTTTCGAAGGGGACCGGGTCCGGCGGAGTTCCTTCGGAAAAATTTGAAGCATGTTCCATATTCTAAAGTCCTTCGGACTTTGGCGAGTCAAAAGTCCGTTGCAGCCCACACACGATCGGATAGTCTGACGGACTCAGTCCTTCGGACTTTGGATGTTGAAAAGTCCGCTCGTGTGTACGCGGCATAACAGTTTTAGGCAGGTGTGAAGAAATACTGTAAAGTAAGGATGCTTTCAAAAACATATATTCTAATTGTTTTGTACCAATTTACAAAATGCAAAGTGAGCAAACAAAAGAAAATCCTAATCGAGTCGATATTTGGTGTTACTACCCTTCTGGCTTCCAACCGGCATTGAATCTTATGCCCTGTACACACACGTTCGGACTTTCCGACAACAAAACACAAATGTTGGCCAACATTTACGAACGTAGTACGTGATATCTCCAGTGGTGGCTGGTTCTAAAAAAAATTTGGGGGGGCGCACGCAAACTGAAATAAAAAAAAAAAAACCCATCCACTTTGCCATCAAACGCTGCCACTGTGCCATCAAACACAGCCACTGTGCCATCAATTGCAGCCACTGTGCCATCAAACGTTGCCACTGGGTCATCAATTGCAGCCACTGTGCCATCAAAAGCTGACACTGCCATCAAATTCTGCGACTGTGCCCATCAAGTGCTGCCACTGTGCCATCAAATGCTGCGACTGTGCCCATCAAACGCTGCCACTGTGTGAACTTTTGTGCGACTGACTTGTGTACACATGATCGGAAAGTCCGACAACAACGTTTTGTTAGCAGAAAATTTGAGAACCTGCTAGCCAACATGTGTTGGGGGAAAGTCCGACAACAAATGTTGGATGGAGCGTACACACGGTCGAACTTTTCGCCAACAATCTCACATCCAACATTTGTTGTCGGAAAATCCGATCATGTGTATGGGGCATTATACTTGCACACTTTGTACACTTGCACAAATTCTGAGATTTTGTAGCATTAGAGGCAGGTGTATGATTCACCAGTTATGCCAAGCAGGTGCTAATGATTTTCAATTTCATATGTAGGTGAAACACAAATAACTGAAACAGAAACAGCTGTGTAGGAGACTTAAAACTGAGTGAGGAACCGCCAAACTCTGCTAACTTTTATACAATTTTCTTGTACAGTTTCCCTTTAGATTTACCAAAACCATATCATATGAGGTCAATCCTAAACACTTTCAAAGTGTATGCAATCAGGCAGGACCTTGCACTACATAGTTGAAGGTAAATCTAAAGGTGACCGTGACGAACACGCGTCGGGACGCTACCGGTAGTGACGCAACCGAGCTCGAGGCTCGTTTATACACTGCATAAGAAATCTGTCTGTTTGTGAGTACCAAATCTTTTGCTGTAATAAAATCATTATATTTGTTAAAAATTACTACACTATGGGGCTCCCTTCCTCCTCATTTCTTTAACCCCTTACATACACACCAATTGCCGAGGTAACCCCCCCACGCTGAGTGCTGCTGAGCAAATACTTAAAGGGACCAACACAGCGTAATAGGCAGGAGACGCCAGGATCTGGGGATACCGGGACAAGACCTCGAGGGATAAAGAGTACCAGGAGTCCTGAGGATATATATATATCACATGCTGTTACCTTACAGCTGTAAGGTAAGGGGACACCCATATTCCGACCACACAGGACCACGTGGGATATATTCACCTCTATCACCACCATCACCGATTATATTGCTCTGTGCACATATATTCAGACACCAGCACTGTATGCGATTTGTTGATATATGCGACTTTTGACATAATCGCCACTGGTTATCGCACAAAGCAGAATGGACACATTCCGATAAATGTTATTGTTCAATCTTTATATATAATTTCTTTTAGGTATTGTACACAGCTTTTTGATCATTTTGAGGGATTTCCTTTACTCCCTTAACACCAACATTGCTTATGCGTTTATTTTGATTTTCTGTCACTTTTTGCACAATTGAATTATTGAGATGCTCACTGTCGCATAAATATTGTTCTGATTATTTTATGGTAGAGGACACCTGCACGGATTTTGTTCTACAACTTTTTTTGGCACTAGCACTTTATGCAATTCCTGTCAACTACAACCAACCACTCCCTGCACAAATGATTTATTGAGTTGGTGACTGCTTTATGTATATTGTTTAATTTACCTTATGGGGTAGCAGAGTATTTTATGTACCAATTCACCGTTTAGCACTGCCACTTTATGCGATTTTGTCAGCTTGAACAAATCGCATTGCGAATCACGATTCTTTATGACTGCTTTATGTATATTGTTTTATTTACTTTATGGTGTAGTAGATACCCTCATGGTTCTATTTATCGTCTAGCACTGGCACTTTATGCGATTCTGTCAGTTTTAAAAAATCGCATTGGGAATCACTAGTTTTAAGTATTGTGATTCTTTCTTTCTTTATACTTGTTTATTACATTTGTCTCTTATCCCGAATATTATCATGTTATAGTGGTGAGGGTCCCCTACCACCCCCGCATAAAACACGCACAACTTTTTATACACCTTCCTTTACTTTATACGTTAGTATATATATCACCTACAATCTTAGTGCCTATAGAATATACTAGCCTCCTAGGCTTAAAATCCCTGTTATAGTACCGCGCATCACTACTTTTTTACCTTCTTGTTCGAAAAAAAGTTGTATAATGTGTATCCAGCTTAAGGTGAGGTTGTGGAAGACAATTTCACAGGTCATACACTATGACAATACTGAGCACACAAGGTAGTTAGACTGCATCAGCAAGGTCTCTCCCGGGCAAAGATTTCAAAGCAGACTGGAGTTTCAAGATGTGCTGTTCAAGCTCTTTTGAGGAAGCAAACGGGAAACATTGAGGACCATAGACGCAGTGTTCAGCCAGTTGGAAGACATATCATGCTCACTTCCCTTCAATATCAGAAGATGCCCAGCAGTGCCATCAACACAGACCTGGAGGAAACCAGAGGGACCCAGGAACACCCATCTACTATAGAGAGATGTCTGGCCACAAGTAGTCTACATGGAAGAATTGTGACCAAAAAGCAATAAATCAGATGTGGAAACAAGGCTAAACAGCTCAATTATGCATGAAAACATAGGAACTAGGGTGCAGAAAAATTTCAGCTGGTGCTCTGGAATGATCAGTCAAATGTGAAATATTTGGCTGTACCAGGTGGCAGTTTGTTCACCAAAGGCCCGGAGAGCGGTACAATAATGAGAGTCTGCATGCAACTGTGAAGCATGGTGAAGGTTCCTTGCATATTTGGGGCTGTGTTTCAGCAAATGAAATTGAAGATTTGGTCAGGATCAATGATGTCCTCAATGCTGAGAAATACGGGCAGATACTTATCCATCAGTCCATACCATTGGTGAGGCTTGTGATTAGCCCCAAATGTATTCTACAGCAGGACAACAACCCCAAACATTCAGCCAATATCATTAAGAACTAACTTTACTGTAAAGAGGAACTAGGTGTCCTGGAAGTGATGGTTTGGCCCTCACAGAACCCTGATCCCAACATCATGGAGTCTGTCTGGGATTACATGAAGAGCCAGAAGGATCTGAGGTAGCCTACATCCACAAAAGATCTACGGTTAGTTCTCCAAGATGTTAGGAACAACCTACCTGCCGAGTTCCTTCAAAAACTGTGTGCAAGTCTACCTAGAAGAATTGATGTTGGTTTGAAGCCAAAGGGTGGTCACACCAAATATGAACTTAATTTAGATTTCTCTTCTGTTCATTGACTTTTTTGTTTTTTACTCATTTTGTTAAAGAGGATGTAAACTCTCCCACTCTGATGCTTCTTTTCATTTAGTCCATTATAAGTCATTATCAGACTATAGCCACTGTAATCCAGCCCAAATCGCATATTACTTACTGTTTAAAGAAACTTTAAAAAACTTGTTTCCAGGGGTTAGGCAGCACCATCTTAAGTATTGTTTTCTGCGTCCACAGTGGAGCGTATTACATTGAGCACTTCCTGTACTGTTAACCAAGCCTCCTTCTCAATCCAATGTTTCTATGGCAACTCTGCTTCCCTGTTCATAGCTTACTTGTTTATTTCATAGTATTTACTTGTGCTGATGTCTAATGTTTCCCTTTGTCAGACTTATCAGCTTTAGCTGATAAGACTGCAGTAATGGCCACGTTTAGACTGTATGTCATGTCACATGGTCACATGGTGTGTAGGAGGAAGCTCTGAGTGATTAACAGAGTTCAGAGCTGTGCCGTAGGAAGTCCTGATAACAGATAGATAAGACATAGAGAGTGTGCCTTAAATAAGGGGAGATCTGGGCATGCTCAGTGACTTCATTCTACAGAACAACAAGGATTACAACAATACTAAGCAAGTAAGGAGATATCTACAAGCAGTGTTCATTAGGGTTTTTATGCTGATTTACATGGGACAAAGTTGTGGGGGAGGGCTTACAACCACTTTAATTAATTAAAATAAACTATTAACACTTCTATTTATGAAAGATGTATTAGTTTACAGCATTTTCAAACCTCCCTTAAATGTTTGCATGGTACTATATATAGTGACAATGCTAGGCCCTGCCACTGTATGAGAATGGGCAGAAGACACACAGGATTCTCACTAATGCGGAGTACAGGACTCTGGAGTATTGTGTCTATGTGGAGACGACTGGGACTTTGGTTTTCTGCAGGTTTGGTTTTCCCGCATCAGGGTCTGAAGCTTGGAGACTTCAAAGAGATTTGGCAGGGAAGAAGTCCCAATCCTATGTCCAGGTCTTAATGGAGACCTGTAGGTTGTTTGAGGGTGTAGGTGTGTACACTCGTTCTAAGGGAGGCCTGGCCATAGCTCAAAACTCATGTCAAGACAGAGTTGTCTGTCATCCAGGAGTGTCAGAAACTACTCAGCGTTTGGCTAATAGAAATGTGAGTGTATGAAGAATTCTCAGCAGAATGGTGGCTAGGTGCATGTGCACAGGAATGTGCATGATGTGCGCACACAAGCATGGGTGTGTACACAAGCTCGGCTGGCACTCAATGCATGTTGATGCCAGACAGACTATATAAAGGGGCTCTTGGCCATGCTCCAGTGCTGACTGGTCTTTCAGCCGTTCCCTGTGTCCTGCTTTTACTCTGCTTGTTCCCTAGTGGCTGACCCGGCTTGCCTCTGACCTGAACTTGGATCTTGCCTCTGCTCTGTTGCCAGTTCCTGACCCCAGCTCTGTTCTTGACCATGTCTCTGTCTTATGTCTTGGTACCTCGCTGCCCGTTTGCTGCTGGACTCGGCTATTCCTGTGACCATGCTGCTGTTCCCGACTCTGCTCTCACATCTGGTCCAAGTGCCTATCTGGCTGTCATCTGTATCAGCTCTGCCCACAGCCTCGCATCTAGAACTCACAGCCTGTGTGGAGTGTGCCTTTAAACTTTGGCTGTATCACATGCAAAGCTACTGTTCCTGAACTGATGCTCTGCCAGCCTGCCAGAGTCTGCATCTCCTTCTGCAACCACTTCTATAAACACCTGCTGGCACTCGTGTTCCTCCTGTCAGCACTCGTGTTCCTCCTGTCCCTTGGTACTCTCTGTTCCACCTTTAGCGGGACCTGGCCTGGAGATACAAGAGAGGCTTACCTCGTCATTTCAGTCCATGATCAGGTACATGACAAGGAGACAGGTGTACTACCATTAGGAGAGGGGATCTACTCCTGAGGGTATCTGTGATACTTGGTGGAGTGAGAGAGCTTGGGGTGCCAGGAGATCCCATATTGTGAGGCCAGGAAGTAAGCCCATACACGCGGCTTCTGTAACTAAAGGCTGAGTGAGCCAGCAGAGTCCAGAGAGCTGGAAGAGTTGTGTCTGAAGGATCCTGACAAGACCTGCTGAAGAAAGAGCTAGGTGGGTGGCTTTCAAAGGAGCTGGGTGAATGCTCAATACATACCTCCCAACTTTTTGAGATGGGAACAAGGGACACCTATTAGAAAATATAATATATACAATAAAATATAGAAAAAAAACCCACAAGTGCTTTTTTTTTACCATGATTATTCAGTGACTGTTGAAATTCACAAATGCAGCAATTTAGAAAATGGAGGAAGGGTTTAGCACTAGGAAACACTTTTTGAAAGATAAAAAGTGCATTTTATATACAGCTATATAGATCAGAACAAAATGAGGGACAAATGAGGACAGGGGGACATTGCTCCAAATCAGGGACAGTCCCTCCAAATCAGGGACAGTCCCTCCAAATCAGGGACAGTTGGGAGCTCAATGTCAATATGCATGAGGCCTAAAAGGGCCATGGAATCGCAAGATCCAGGCTCACATATCATTTCTGATTTGCAACTTTGAAGTTGCTAGAGGAGAGGACTTGCTTGTTGCTATGCAAGCTTCCAATTTAACAGTAGCAAAGGAAGATCCCTTTAAGACATTCTATCATAACTTCAGCTAGACGCCTGAAATCCAGCTTGATGCACAAAAAAAGCAAACTACGCAGAAGGGCTGAGCTTGGCACATCCTTGTTAAATCTTCCCCTTAGGCTTTTTGCAGGGAATTGAGGCTACATTACAATATATGTGTGTGTGTAACGACGTACCGATAATGTATATCAGCAGAACACAAGATCCTTCGCACCGGTCCATCAGAAATAAGGGGTTAGGACTCCATCTTTGTTACGCTTGAATTTGATTGCCCTCCATCCACCCCTAGAGACAATGCAGGCAAGGAGAACAAGCTCGTAATGCCGTAATGTCCCATGTGGACCACAGCCGAGCTAAAATATTTATTACGGCACACAGCAAACCTTTCATCCTGTCTTTTAATATTAATAACAAGCCTCACACTTGGCATAGTCGGCTGGAGCATCTTTTGCACATTCTCTGGCATTTCTCCTGCTTGATGTTTGCTTTGTCTACTGTCACAATCATATTTACGACCGTGAGGATGGAGACATGAGGTTATGACTGCTAAGATAAAAGGCTACAGGCCTGAAAACCTGGACCGCGAAACCTAAAGCTTTGCAATGCTAAAGTGTCTGGCTGAGGCCTGTAATGTCCAAAGAGGAGTTCCAACTACCTAAGACCATCAGGGCTCATTCACTCTAGCCATCAGGGGGTGAAAAAACCCTGCAGTTGAGCCTTGCTTTTACTGCCCCTACTGCAGAAGCAGCGGCTGGAGGTGTACACATGCCGCAGCTGTGATGCCGCCCTGTTGCTTTCGGCAGGCATAGCTCATGTGTATGGGGCCACTCTGCAACCGTGTGCATTGTACATACCTCCCAACATTTTCAGATGGGAATGAGGGACACCTACTCGCAAACGTATGTAGGCATAGGGCACACCCCTTGCCACACCCCCTTAAAAGGAGAATCAACCACAAAAAAAAGGTTAATTAAAGCCACGCTTTTTTTTTTACCACTGCTATTCCTTTATATTGGCTTTTAAAATGGACAAAGGAAACAATTTAGAATTTAGATGAAAAAGTGCATTTTATATACAACTATATGGATCAGACCAAAATGAGGGACAAATGAGGAGGAATGAGGGACAGAGGGACATTGCTCCAAATCAGGGACAGTTGGGAGCTATGCATTGGAGCATGCTAATGCAGGGATCAAAGGGTAAATGCATTGCCACGCCTCCTCACTGCCTGTTAAATGCTCTCTGAAGAGAGAAAGAGAGAAAGATCAAAGAACACGTGAAGAACTTGCGCTCACAAGTGTTACTCTTCTATGCCAGGGCCGGGACAAGGGGTGGGCAGGAGGGATGGCTGCCCTGGGCACTGAGGTATCATATAAGGAGGGAGGGTGCCGTAAGGAGATTAGGGGGGGAGGGGATTTGTGTTGGAAGGTAGAATTTGGGGCTCGGTAGGGAGTAAAAATTCTTCTAGGAGGGGAAATTTGGGGAGTTGTGCTAAGAGTGGTTATTTAGGGGGATCTGTGTTGGAAGGGGGGATGAGGGAAGAGGATTTGTGCTAGGAGGGGGAATTGGTTTTTTTTGTGTTTAAAGAGGTGATATGCTGGGGGGTATAAGGGATGATTGAGGGGAATGGGGGGGAGGGGGGCAAAGATTTGTTCTGGGAGGGGGGAATTCAGCAGTGAGGTGGATTTGTGCTGGGAGGAGTGGGGATTTATGCTTAGATGTTAATCATGCAGATTAGTGCTCAGTTTTATGGGAGGGGATTTTTGCTGACACATAATGCTCATACATCTTGGGGGGGGGGGGGTACGCAGTTTGGCATGTTTGCCCTGGGCTCTAGATGACCTTGTCCTGGTACTGGCGTGCATCCGTCATCTGCTGCTACTTTCTAGTGTTGCATTTTGATTTCAACTATTACAGATGTACCAACCACCATCTCTACCACAACCCCTCCATACCCCAGGCTATTTTCCAGATTTTGTATTGTCATAGTTTGACTGACAACTACTTTACAATGTAACTCTGGATCTAAATGAATTTCTTTTTCATATTTTGAGACAAATCATTCTTTTGGTGGTATTTAACTTTACTTTCATTTTTTTACTTACATTTTTTACTATATAAATGGAAAAAGGGACCACAACCCCGCCATACCCATTCATTATAAGGCCATTTTCCAGATTTCAGTACTGTGATAGTTTGACTGATAATTACTCCGTCATGCAACCAGTCTTGCGATAACTGTAAGTGCTGCTGTTTTTCTCCTGTGCACCTAAATATATATTTTCAAGGCGACGTATGCATTTTCCAACACTGGGTGCAGTTTTCTTTGTTTTTAAGGCTGGGTTCACACTGCTGCGGCAGCGAGAACCGGATGTGATTCGCACCGCACTGCAGTGCAAATCACATCCGATCTCTGTGCGATGCGAGTTCAGCCATACAGATAGTATGGCTGAATTCACATCGCACCCGCCGCAAACTCGCATGGGACCCTTTTTTTGGTCCGCAGCAGAATCGGATCGCATGGGTGTTCACACAATGCGATCCGATTCCTGTCCGAGTTTGCAGATCGCACTGCGATATGCGAACTGATCTGGGGGTGTCATTAAGGTTTCACTGACACTCCCATCAGTCCGCATAGGGCAGTGTGAACTGCCGGCGGGAGGCATGCGATGCGGGAAAACACAGCGGATTTGCGGCGTTCCCGCATCGCTCCAGTGTGAACCCAGCCTAAAGGCTTTTTTTTTTTAGGCTGTTCACATGCCATGGCCGTGGTGCTTTACAACCCAACCGTGGCAAGAATACCACAATATGCCAAGTTGACAGGTGTCAACGCCTCTCAAACTCAGCCATTAAAGTCAATAGGGCCGTGCCGCAACCACCAGCCACTTGATTTGCTTTTGGGGCACATTAGCCCCATTATAAACGGTTGTTTGTCAGAAAAAAAGGACCAAAAACAGAGAAAAAATAAATAAAATCCAGGAGAAGAGATGAACTCATGATGACATAAGGAAGGAATCTGATGGGGACCCTGACATAAGGGGGAACTCTAATGGGATCTCTGATGGGGATCCAAATGTAAATGTAAAGGGACTCTATTGGGATGTGATAGGAGGACCCTGATATAAGGGGGGACACTGATGTATGGGGGACCCTGATGGGGATTCTGATGTAAAGAGCGCTCTGATGAGAACTCTGATGTAAAGGGGACTTTGATAGGGGCCCTGACATAAAATTGATTCAATGTAGCCTTCAGACCGAGAACTTGAGGGACCCCTGCCATTGGGGAATGTGTTCTGCAGTTCATAGAGGTATCCTGGGAAGCTGTCAGGGCTGGGCTCAGTCCTTCCTTCACTGAGCTGGCCGCTCAGCTGTTGGCTAATTGCCAGCTCCTATCTCTCCACAGGTACTCACCTGTTGGTGATATCCTGCTCGACAGTCCTGCCTACTTAAGCAGTCCAGCCCAGAGGATCTCTGCCTTCGCTTTGGTCAACATCACAGAGACGCTCTCCTGCATTCCTGTTAAAAGACTTGCTTGGCTGACATCCCTTCTGGCTCCAGATCCTGCTTGCTGTTCTACTACGCTCAACTCCCATTCCCTGGCGTTTGGCTTGTCTGACTATCCGTTCCGGTTCCTGAACTCTGGCTATGTTTCAACTACGGTTGTTCTATTTACTTTTATTATTAAACAAGTGTGATTTACCTGTACTTCTGTCTTGGTCTGATTCAATGGTTTCTGACAGCAGGGCTGATAAGACTCTTTGAGATTTCAGTGCAGCACAGGCACTCACTCCAGGAAGTTAGAAGCTCAAGATTTCTGGTAGGACCAACAGATATTTTTTGCCTCTGTGATATAACTACATGCTTTCAAAGGTATATTTAACAGACCAAAAGGGGAGTAAATAAGAGTTCAGTGTTATGGTTCATATACGCTTTAACTAACTCTCAGGCAATCGAATGTGCTTTTCTTGTGCCCTCCCACATACACCCCTGGAGGCCTGAGAATAAAAAAAATACTTCAACAGAACCAGTGAGATGCTCCCTCTGCCATCCATAATTCGGTACTTAGTGTTCTGGAACACTTATCATGTATCCATCACATTTGTAATGTATAGATATATTTGCACTGGCATCTAGTGGCAATTCTGTGTAACTACATCTATTTATTACTGTTTTTCTGAAGTGGTACAATCCAGTTTACCTGTATGTTTGAGCTAGTTAGTTTAGTCCTTAGATAGACCACCTCCCGTACTTTATTTATTACAGGTACTGATATAGCACTGTCAATTCACACAGCATTTTATATGTTGTACATTCACATCAGTCCCTGTCCTCAAGGAGCTTACAATCTAAGGTTCATAACTTACACATATAAGGACCAATTAGACAGAAGCCAACTAACCTACTAGCATGTCCTAGGAAAACCAGTGTACCTGGAAACCAGTGTACCTGAAACAGGGATCTCCAAACTTTCTAAACAAAGGGACAGTTTGCTTTCCTTTGGGCCAGAGTGGCCAGTGGGAGTAGCAAATGCCCCAGTGGGAGTAAAAAACATTGCACAGTGCCTGTAATCAGTAGAAGGAGGAATATAGCTCCATTACTGGTGTCAGTGGAAGAAAAAATGCCCCATCAATGGTGTCATGGTAGAAGAATGGTTCCCCACTGTTGGTGTCAGTGGAAGGAATGGTGCCTCCTTGTTGGTAGCAATGGAAGGGATAGTGCTCCAAGGGCCAGATAAAAGAAAGCATTTGGCCCATGGGTAACAGTTTGGAGACCACTGACCTGGATGAAACCCACACAGGCATGCAAACTTCAGGCAGTTAGAGCCACGCTTGAGATTTAAACAAACAAACCTAATTCTGCTAGGCAGAAGTGCCAGCTACTTAGCTGCTGTGCTGCCCACCCTTCTTCTTCATGTTCCGTCAGTTAGTTACCAGCCTTCATAGTAGCCATAATGCTATTATAGTATTGTCTCTTTCTAACAGTGCTTGAAACAGAACGCCCGTATCTAAGCTGTCAATCGCCAGTCCATAGTACTGACTCTTGGAGACCAACCTCAGCCTTATGCTCATACCAACATTTGGGAAATATCTATATGAACAGGCAGTGGCATCGCTAGGGGGTGGCTTTTGGGGCTATAGCCCTGATACTGGGGCCCATAGCCTTGAGTCTCTGCAGGGGTCCCCAAGGGGAGGGGAGGCTCTCTGGGGACCCGGATGTGAGTGGGGGGCTTTCTGGGGACCCTGATTTTAAGGGGGAGGCTCTCTGGGGACCCCGATTTAAGTGGGAGGCTCTCTGGGGACCCTGATTTAAGGGGGAGGCTCTCTGGGGACCCTGATTTAAGGGGGGGCTCTCTGGGGACTCTAATGTAAGGGGGAGGCTCTCTGGGGACCCCGATTTAAGTGGGAGGCTCTCTGGGGACCCTGATTTAAGGGGGAGGCTCTCTGGGGACTCTAATGTAAGGGGGCTCTTCTGGGGACTCTAATGTAAGGAGGAGGCTCTCTGTGGACCCTGATGTAAGGGGGGCTCTCTAGAGACTCTGATGTAAGGAGGGGGCTCTCTGGGGACCCTGATGTGAGTTGGGGTCTCTCTGGGGATATATACACATACACACACACATACGCATATTACTGTATATACATGTGTATGCCCGCCCAAGCGTATGACTTTCTTTACTACGCTGCTATGGGCTCTAGCCCCAGATATTTTGTAGACCTAGCAACGCCCCATGTGAACAGGACTTTCAGGACCCAACAATGGCAGATTGAGGCAATGAGCAGATGTGGTAAAGTCAATACCAGGCATTGAGGTACATACACAAGACAACATACTAATATTATGTTGTTTTTGATCTGACCAGTAGATGGAGCTCTAGGCTTCCTTTCATTTTATTAGCATTGTATCAATTTGAAGAAGCCCCTTCGTTTTTACGGAACTGGAATAAATCATCAGGGAAGTGACTTGTTTCTTATAAGATGGCTTATTTAAGGCCAAACGGCAAACAGATGTGCCGATTTTTTAGATGCTCCTGTAATTGTTTGTAAGGTATTACATGTTTATTTAAAAAAAAAAAAAAAAGAAAAAAAAAGAAAGAAATATTTTATATGTATATTTTAAAGACAGACATAAAAATAATAGTTTACAATCTTGCCGATTAAAAATGAAATACATTCAAATTGACCGAAATAATTCTAACTGCATTCACTGGGCACTTTTAAAAGGATTTACTATAAGCGAGAACAACTTTAACTGCCACTGTTAACTATAATTATACCTCTATAAAATGATGAATCACCTCATCGTCGTGCTAATAAAAGGTCTTAAGAAAGCAAAATTTTATTTCCAAAGAACATTTTCTTAAAAAAACAGCAAATAAAGAATGATGGCCATAATTTTGAACTCTGGAATAAACGGCAGGGCAGACCTGTCAATGTTTTTTCTGCTTTAGGTCAAAGGCAATTGATATGAAATTTGAAAGAAAACTATTTTAATTAAGCAGCTATTATATAGACTGACGCAGAATCTGATGACGCAGACTTTGAGTCACAAAGCCTCCCAAAAAAAAACATTATGCCTTTTTCCCAGCATTGGTCAGACTATTGTGGTGACATTGTGGGGTCCTTTCTCTTCTTCCTTGGTATTTCTATAAGTCAAATTACTATCCAAATAGAGGCATTTTATTTTATTTTTTGGAACTTGGGGGGCCTTCTGAGCTTATTGGGGTGCTGTGCTTTTTCACGTAATTTTTCACACAGCTATGTGTTTCCATGGTGCAGACGGGTCGTCCAAGTACTCTGATGTGGAAGGGGGAGATAGAGGACTCCAATGTAAAAGTGGGGGGGGGGGGGGGCTGGGGACCCTGATGTGAAAGGGGGGCTGAGAACTCTGATGTGATGGGAGAATGAGGACTCTGATTTAAAAGAGGGGGGTGATAACTCTTCATTACCCCCCTTTTGTGAAGGGGGTAATGAAGACTTATGTGAAAGGGTGGAACTGTGGACTCTGACATGAAGGGGGGGGGGCTGATGGGAAGAACGGGGATGGGGGTCAGGACACTTATGTGAAGGGGGGCTGAGGACACAAATATGAAGGGGGAGGGTAATGAAGACTTATGTGAAAGGGTGGAACTGTGGACTCTGATGTGAAGGTGGGGGGGGGGGGGGGCTGATGTGAAGAGAGGGGGTCAGGACACTGATGTGAAGGGGGGACCGAGAGCTCTTTTGTGAAGGGGGTGGTGTGAAGACTTATGTGAAAGGGTGGAATTGTGGACTCTGATGTGAAGGGGGAGGACTGAGGAACACTAGTGTGTAGAGGGGACTGAGGACTTTAATGTGAAGGGGGGGGGGGGGGTGGGGGGGACTGAGGACTCTGATGTAAAAGTGATTGGCTGAGGACTCTGGAATGAAGAGGGAATGAGGACTCTGTAGTGAAAGGGAGGGGGGATTGAAGACTCTGACTGAGGGGGGACTGAGGACTCTAATGTGAAAGTGGGGTACTGAGAGCTCTGATATGAAAGGGGGGGGGAAGCTGAGGACTCTTGGGAAGGGGGAGGGGAATGAATACTTATGTGAAAGGGTGGAACTGTGGACTCGGATATGAAGGGGTGGACTGAGGACACTAATGTAAAGGGGGGACTGAGGATTCGGATGTATAAGTGGAGGGGTGAGGGCACTGATATGAAGAGGGGCGGTGCACTCTGGTTTAAATGGATGGAGGGTTGAGGGCTCTGTAGTGAAAGCGAGGGGGGCTAAGGACTCTAGTGTGAAAGTTGGGTACTGAGGCCTCTGATATGAAAAGGGGGGGGGGGCTGAGGACACTGATGTGAAGGGGGGACCGAGGACTCTTGTGAAGGGGGGATGAAGACGTATGTGAAAGGGTGGAACTGTGGACTCTGACATGAAGGGGGACTGAAAACTCTGATATAAAAGTGGGGGGCTGAGGACTCTGACATGAAGAAGGTGTGAGGACTTTGTAGTGAAAGGGAGGGGGGACTGAAGACTCTGATTTGAAGGTGGGGGTGTGTCTGAGGACTCTTGTGAAGGGGGAGGGGAATGAAGACTTATGTGAAAGGGTGGACCGAGGACACTGATGTAAAGGGTGGACCAAGGACTCTTGTGAAAGGGGGGGGGGGGTGAAGACGTATGTAAAAGGGTAGAACTGTGGACTCTGACATGAAGGGGGGGGGGCTGAGGAACACTAGTGTAAAGAGGGGAATGAGGACACTGATGTGAAGGGGGACTGAGGACTCTGATGTAAAAGTGGGGGGCGGAGAACTCTGACATGAAGAGAGTGTGAGGACTTTGTAGTGAAAGGGAGGGGGGACTGAAGACTCTGATTTGAAGGTGGGGGGGGGGGGGGGTGTCTGAGGATTCTTGTGAAGGGGGATTGGAATGAAGACTTATGTGAAAGGGTGGACTGAGGACACTGATGTAAAGGGGGGACCAAGGACTCTTATGAAGGGGGGATGAAGACGTATGTAAAAGGGTAGAACTGTGGACTCTGACATGAAGGGGGGGGGGGGGGGGGCTGAGGAACACTAGTGTAAAGAGGGGAATGAGGACACTGATGTGAAGGGGGACTGAGGACTCTGATGTAAAAGTGGGGGGCTGAGAACACTGATATGAAGAGGGGGTTTAAATAGGGTGGGCGTGGGGGGCTGAGGACTCTTTAGTAAAGTGGGGGGCTGGCGACTATGTTGTAAAGTGGGGGGCTGAGGACTATGTTGTAAAGTGGGCAGCTGAGGACTATGTTGTAAAGTGGGGGACTGAGGACTCTGTTGTAAAATGGAAGGCTGAAGACTCTGTTGTAAAGTGGGGGGCTGAGAACTCTGATATGATGTGAAGATGAGGACTCTGCTTTAGAAGAGGAGGGGACTGAGGACTTTTTTTGTGATGGGGACTGAGGACACTGATATGAATCGAAGGACTGAGGACTCTCATATGAATTGATGTGAAAAGGGGGAGCTTCTGATGTGACAAAGGGACCCCATTTTAGACCAGAGTGCCTTGAGATTATGCAAACTTTTAAAGGGCGCTGTGACTCGGCTGAGAAGCACTTGTCTAGACCCTGTATCAGCCTTTTTTTAGTGTCTGTGTCCCCGCTGGAGATTCCCGCACACTTCCTGTCCTGGTGGCAATGTTCCATAGCTAAAAGCTGCTCTCCCGCTTCCTACTATAATAGTAGCATTATACGATTTGAATAATTTATTACATTACTTTCCTTTAGGACAGTATTCTACATTAGTTCCAAGCTGTGGAGAGGCAGATTTTGCTGACACAAAAGTGTACAATAAGCTGGTAGCATAATTTCTGTCTCTGTCTGGAATTATAATTAGGTGGGCCGTTTATTGAAGAAATAAAGCAGAAAAGGTCATCTGCGAGCAAGAAGAAGCTGCAGAAAAAACAATTCGCTTCCTTTTCTCAGTCATACATATTGGACCGTTCAATACACTCTGTAGGCAAAAGGTATGCGTTTCCGTTGAGTCCTGGTTCATTCTGATGTGAACTGACGCGTTTCAAAAAGCACAGGGGCGGGGGCTGTCATCTGAAATAGCATAATTTTCTATGAAGGCCTTTCACATTTATGTAGTCCGATTCTGATGCCGTTAAAAAAATGTCCTGTGCGCCGCGTTTAGTGTGGTCCGGTGTGGTTTTTATCTGCATTACAATAGCATCTGTCAAGCCCAAATCGCTAATTTGCACAATACTCACACTCAAAACTGCATGTAAATCGCACAAATTCGCACCACATCCAGTGTGAACTTAGACCCAAGGGTACTGTTAATACTGTGGCATACAAAGACATTTTACACAATTGTGTACTTCCAAACTTGTGTCGGCTAATTTACGTCATGACTGTGCTTCTGTGTACAAAGTCAGCTCCATAAAGTCATGGCTTGACCAGTTTGGTGGATGCTCAACCTGTGGCCCTCCAGCTGTTGCAGAACCACAAGTCCCATCATGCCTCTGCCTTTGGAAGTCATGCTTGTAACTGTCTGCCTTGCATTGCCTCATGGGACTTGTAGTTCCGCAACAGCTGGAGGGCCACAGGTTGAGCACCAAAGGTGGAGGAACTCAACTGGCCTTCATAGAGCCCTGACCTCATCCCTACTGAATACCAGTTTTTCTAAACCTTTTCAACACAGAGTAACCCTTAAAATAACCTCTGCTAAAAATGACTATATCTACAACTCATGATACATTATTGTGATGGTCAGTGGGGTATCTACAACTCATGCTACATTAGTGTGATGGTCAGTGGGGTATCTACAACTCACGATACATTAGTGTGATGGTCAGTGGGGTATCTACAACTCACGATACATTAGTGTGATGGTCAGTGGGGTATCTACAACTCACGATACATTAGTGTGATGGTCAGTGGGGTATCTACAACTCACGCTACATTAGTGTGATGGTCAGTGGGGTATCTACAACTCACGATACATTAGTGTGATGGTCAGTGGGGTATCTACAACTCACGATACATTAGTGTGATGGTCAGTGGGGTATCTACAACTCACGATACATTAGTGTGATGGTCAGTGGGGTATCTACAACTCACGATACATTAGTGTGATGGTCAGTGGGGTATCTACAACTCACGATACATTAGTGTGATGGTCAGTGGGGTATCTACAACTCACGATACATTAGTGTGATGGTCAGTGGGGTATCTACAACTCATGATACATTAGTGTGATGGTCAGTGGGGTATCTACAACTCATGATACATTAGTGTGATGGTCAGTGGGGTATCTACAACTCACGATACATTAGTGTGATGGTCAGTGGGGTATCTACAACTCACGATACATTAGTGTGATGGTCAGTGGGGTATCTACAACTCACGATACATTAGTGTGATGGTCAGTGGGGTATCTACAACTCACGATACATTAGTGTGATGGTCAGTGGGGTATCTACAACTCATGATACATTAGTGTGATGGTCAGTGGGGTATCTACAACTCATGATACATTAGTGTGATGGTCAGTGGGAAAAATGTTCCTTACACTTGTGGTCATTGAGAAGAATTACCCCCTCATAGATAGCTAAAAAAAGATCAAAGATGTCAGAGGGAACTTATCTGAGAGGGAGAAATTACTCATTGCTTGAGGAACCCCTAGCAACCTCTGGATGAACCCTAGGGCATACCTTCCCAACTGTTTGAGATCGGAATGAGGGACACCTACCAGCAAAAGTATGCAAGCCTAGGACACACCCCTTGCCATGCCCCCTTAAAGGAGAATTCTACAAACAAACAAGATTGGTTAAACCCACAAGTGCCTTTTCTTTACCACTATTATTCCTTTATATTGGCTTTTGGCATTTACAAATGCAGCAATTTAGAAATCAGATGAAAGGTTTAGCGTTGGAAAACACTTTTTGATAGATAAAAAGTGCATTTAATATAAATCTCTATAGATCAGACCAAAATGAGGGACAAATGAGGAGGAATGAGGGACAGAGGAACATTGCTCCAAATCAGGGATAGTCTTTCGAAATCGGAGACAGTTGGGAGCTAGCCTTAGGGTTCCATGGAGGTTCCATGATGGCACCATAGTTGAGAAACCCTGGTGTAGAGGAACTTAAGTGGCCTTCACAGAGCTCTGACCTCAAACCATCTGGACACCTTTGGGATGAATTGTAACATAAGCTGAATTTCAACCAATTTGTACATAACTGCTGGTCCAGCTTGTATGTATGTACCATGCACCTCGAAGCTAGTTTGGAACTGGGAAGCTAGTGGAGACCACTGTCGTGAGATCATCGTGGATCTAGTGGAGATCACCATAAATCACTGTTAAATTGTTCCAAACAGGACCAATGTAACTATGTAAAAATTTCCATAGCTGGAATTCAGCTTGTGTTACAATTCATCCCATAGGTGTTCAGTAGGGCCCCATGGTGTGCAAGTTGCTTGATTGTGTGTATATATATATATATATATATATATATATATATATATATATATATATATATATAAAACCCCTTCCCGCCGAGTGTACGCAGATGTGAGTACTCGGCTTCCGGGGGGTATACCGCGATGATGCCCGCACCTGCAGGCATCATCCCGGTACCGTTTTTTACAGCAGGCAATTGGCTATCCAGCCATAAAAAACGAAGCGGCTAAAAGCCGCTCGGCTGTTATGCCGGAGGAGCGGGAGGGCACGTCCCCCCCTCCCGCCACTGTTACCGTAATCGGCTTCATTCCAGTCTCCTAATAGTAAACACGGAAGCGATGTCATGACGTCACTTCCCGTTTACTCGGCTGCCAATGGCGCCGGTTTTAAAAAATATACAGTATTCAGAATCGCCGTTTTCAGCGATCTGAATACATTGAAGTGTAAAGGTGGGATGGGGGTCTTTTAGACCCCCCAATCCCTCCATAAAGAGTACCTGTCACCACCTATTACTGTCACAAGGGATGTTTACATTCCTTGTGACAGCAATAAAAGTGATCACATTTTTTATTTATTTTTTAAAACAATTTATTACTTTTAAAATAAATAAAACATTTTTTTTAAAGCGCCTGCCATCCCTGCGAGCTTGCGTAGCAAAGAAAACGCATACGGAAGTCGCGCCCGCATATGTAAACGGTGTTCAAATCACACATGTGAGGTATCGCCGTGATCGTCAGAGCGAGAGCAATAATTCTAGCACTAGACCTCCTCTGTAACGCTAACCTGGTAACTGTAAAAAAAATTTAAAGCGTTGCCTATTGAGGTTTTTAGGTACCGTACTTTGTCGTCAATCCACGAGTGCGTGCGATTATAAAGCGTGACATGTTTGGTATCTATTTACTCGCCGTAACATTATCTTTCACGTTATACAAAAAAAATGGGGCTAATTTTACTGTTTCGTTTTTTTTTAATTCATGAAAGTGTCCCTTTTCCCAAAAAGTTGCGTTTAAAACACCACTGCGCAAATACCGTGTAACATAAAATATTGCAACAATCGCTGTTTTATTCTCTAGAGTCTCTGCTAAAAATATATATATATATATAATGTTTGGGGGTTCCAAGTAATTTTCTAGCAAAAAATATGGATTTTAACTTGTAAACACCAAATGCCAAAAATAGGCTTAGTCATGAAAGGGATAAACTCTGCCTCGGTCTCTGGTTTCTGTTCAGCAACACCTCCTCTCCTCTGTGTCTTCTCACCCAGCCTGGTGAGTATGAAGTGACTGATCACAAGCTATAATCATCCAGAGATTCCCACTAAAACTTTACACCCATCTGTCACACTGAGACCCCACCACGGCCTGCGCCCAATAAATATTCACCCGTATAGCCCATCAGCCATTGGGGAGATTAATTTGGATGGGGTGAAGCCATCAAGAAATCCAATTATGTCCAGAATGACCTAGCTGAGATTTAAGATTCGAGATACCGGAGCTCCACCAATCAAGTCAGCAGATTGATCTCTCACAACTGTACATAATTCATCGGAGGCCGAGGTGGCTGGCCGAGGCTGCTATTGAGGGAAAGACGGAAGTTTTATAACAGAACTTCAAGGGAATCTGCGGAGTATTCTCAGCGAGTGTGCATCTCCGGAAATATTCTCAAATTAAACCTAGCTATTTTGTAGATAACTTTTGCTCAAACCAATCAATATACGCTTATTGGGATTTTTTTTTTGGACCAAAAATATGTAACAGAATACATATTGGCCTAAATTGATGAAGAAATTTGATTTTTTTTAAATATATTTTTTATCAGATATATTTTATAGCAGAAAGTAAAAGATATTGTTTTTTTTTTTGTTTTAATTGTCGTCTTTATTTTCGTTTATAGCACAAAAAAATCCATAAATCTATCAGCTATTTTGTAGACACTATAACTTTTGCTCAAACCAATCAATATACGCTTATTGGGATTTTTTTTTTTTACCAAACATATGTAACAGAAGACATATTGGCCTAAACTGATGATAAGATTAAATTTTTTATATTTTTTTAATTGGATATGTTTAATAGCAGAAAGTAAAAAATATAGTTTTTTTTTTTTTAATTGTCCGTCATTTTTTATTCATAGTACAAAAAAAATCCATAAATCTATCAGCTATTTTGTAGACACTATAAATTTTGCTCAAACCAATCAATATACGCTTATTGGGATTTTTTTTTTGTACCAAAAAAATGTAAGAATACATATTGCCCTAAATTGATGAAGAATTTTTTTTTTTGTATATTTTTTATCGGATATATTTTATAGCAGAAAGTAAAAAATATTGTTTTTTTTTTTTAATTGTCATCGTTATTTTTGGTTATATGACCAAAAATTCCATAAATCTATCAGCTATGTAGGCACTATAACTTTTGCGCAAACCAATCAATATACGCTTATTGGGATTTTTTTTTTGTACAAAAATATGTAACAAAAGACATATTGGCCTAAATTGATGATAAGATTACATTTTTTATATATTTTTAATTGGATATGTTTAATAGCAGAAAGTAAAAAATATTGTTTTTTTTTTAAGCGGAGGTCCACCCTAAAGTGGACCTTCCGCTCATCGGAATCCTCCCCCCCTCCGGCGCCACAATTGGCACCTTTCAGGGGGGAGGGGGGTGCAGTTATCTGGATAATCCAGGTAACTGCACCCACTTCCGGGATAGCTCTCTGCGGAAAGGGGCGTAGATTATGCCCCTTTCCGCAAGTGCCCCGCTGCCTGTTGGGAAACACACAGATCCCAGAGGCAGCGGGGACCGTCCTTATTGCACAGCGCGACTCGCGCATGCGCAGTAGGGAACCGGGAAATGAAGCCGAAAGGCTCCATTTCCTGATTCCCATACCCAAGATGGCGGCGGCAGGACCCGAGATACGATCTAGAGATCGGCTTCGGGTGCCGACATCGCGGGCGCGCTGGACAGGTAAGTGTCACTATTTTAAAAGTCAGCAGCTGCAGTATTTGTAGCTGCTGGCTTTTAAAAAAAAAAAAAAAACGCGGAGTCCCGGCGGACTCCCGCTTTAAATTGTCCTTCGTTTTTTGTTTATAGCATCAAAAATTCCATAAATCTATCAACTATTTTGTAGACACTACAACTTTTGCGCCAAAAATATGTAACAGAAGACATATTGGTCTAAGTTGATGAAGAAATTAGATTTTTTTATTGGATATGTTTTACAGCAGAAAGTAAAAAAAAAAAAAAAAAAAAAAATATATATATATATATATATATATATATATATATGTATATAATATATATATATTTTTTTAATTGTCGGTCTTTTTTTTGTTTATAGCACCAAAAATTCCATAAATCTATCAGCTATTTTGTAGACTCTATAACTTTTGCGCAAACCAATCAATATACGCTTATTGGGATTTTTTTTTTGTACCAAAAATATGTAACAGAAGACATATTGGTCTAAGTTGATAAAGAAATTAGATCTTTTTATTGGATATGTTTTATAGCAGAAAGTAAAAATAAACATATATATATATATATATATATATATATATATATATATATATATATATATATATATATATATATATATTTATTGTCTGTCTTTTTTTTGTTTATAGCACCAAAAATTCCATAAATTTATCAGTGATTTTGTAGACTCTATAACTTTTGCGCAAACCAATCAATATAGGCTTATTATGATTTTTTTTTTGTACCAAAAATATGTAACAGAAGACATATTGACCTAAGTTGATGAAGAAATTTGATTTTTTAATTGGATATGTTTTATAGCAGCAAATAGCAAATAATGTTTTTTTTTAAATTGTCGTTTTTTTGTTTATAGCGCAAAAAAAACAAAAACGTAGAGGTGATCAAATACCACCAAAAGAAAGCTCTATTTGTGTGGGGAAAAAAATGACATCAATTTTTATTCTGGGTACAAGTCCGAACAACTGCACAATTGTCAGTTAAAATAATGTGGCGCCGTAACGCAAAAAAAGGCTTGGTCATGAAGGGGGGGTAAATCTTCTGGAGGGCAAGTGGTTAAAACAAGTGGTGAGGAGCCAAGTCCAGCAATTCTTTTTTTTTTAACCACTTGACATCAGCGCTATGGCCGAATGAATTTGAAAAAATTTGGTCTTATTAAATTTTTTTAACAAAAAATAAAAAATCGCACAGGTGATCAAATACCGCCAAAGGAAAGCTCTATTTGGGGGAAAAAAATGATAAAAAATATAATTTGGGTACAGTGTTGTATGACCACGCAATTGTCATTCAAAGTGCATCAGCGCTGAAAGCTGAAAATTGGTCTGGATAGGTGGAGGGTTTAAGTGCCCAGCAGGGGCGGACTGACCATTTGGCCACTGCCCGAGGGCCCCAGGCCACTAGGGGGCCCCATCAGGGTTGCCAGCCTCAGTAAAACCAGGGACAGTATGTAAAAATCTGTGTTTTTTTTTTACATCTGTCTCTGAAATGTCCCTTACCGACATCCTTTTGGTCTAAAAATCCTGAGATTATAGCTGCCCCACCTCTCCAGTACCTTCTCAGCCAATAGAAACATGTATGTGTATACTGTGTGTACATGTATGTGTATTATTGTGTGATTGTATACTGTGTGTACATGTATGTGTATACTGTGTGATTGTATACTGTGTGTACATGTATGTGTATACTGTGTGATGGTATACTGTGTGTACATGTATGTGTATACTGTGTGATTGTATACTGCGTGTACATGTATGTGTATACTGTGTGATGGTATACTGTGTGTACATGTATGTGTATACTGTGTGATTGTATACTGTGTGTACATGTATGTGTATACTGTGTGATTGTATACTGCGTGTACATGTCTGTGTATACTGTGTGATTGTATACTGCGTGTACATGTCTGTGTATACACAGAGTTCCCCTTTACATCAGAATCCACAGAGTTCCCCCTTTACATCAGAATCCACAGAGTTCCTCTTTACATCAGAATCCGCAGAGTCCCCCTTTACATCAGAATCCACTCTTGCTTGCCTGTACCTGGCCCTTGGGGCACCTTCCATTTCACTGATGCTAGATACTATTCCTCCCACTGACACCAACAATGGGGCGCAATTCCTGTTCCTGACATCAACAATAGGGCATTATTTCTCCTATTGACACCAATGGTGCACTATTCCTCCCAGGGCCAGGACAAGGGGTGGGCAGGAGGGAAAGGTGCCCTGAGCTCAATGGTTTATTGCAGGGATGAAGGTGCCCTGACCCTAACCCAAAGGTAAGAGGGGGGATGCAGTTTGGCATCTTTGCCCCGGGCTGAAAGTTCAGAGCCTTGGGGGCACTCTGCACATTCTCAATTCGGCGTTTATTGCTAGAGAGTTTTTTTTTGGGAGGGTGCATGTGATCACCACAGGGCCAATCAGCACTGTCCAGACAGAGGGTCAGGGGTCAAGCAGCCTCATAGGACAGTCAGAGGAGAATACAATCTCCTCCTATAAACTTTAACCAGACACTGATAGAAGTCACAAGGCTGCTTTTTACTAATAAAAGGTATTTAGCCGTTTATATTTACTAAAACTATTGCATTTCCATGTTCTGTGTACTGTGGGAGATCGGATATGGTGAATGCAGAGTCCTGGGTCTAGTAACACTTTAAGTCCAAGGGGGTACTTGACATCTCCCGGACTGATCTCTGTTATTGATATCTGACAGGTTTATAGCTCTGCCAGAGCATATACTGACGCTCGGGGCTGTGAGAGAGAGGCGTACAGAGCAGCTATGCCCTCCCCTCTGCCATACCTCCCAACATTTTGAGATGGGAATGAGGGACACCTACTAGCAAATGTATGTAGGCACAGGACACACCCCCTGCCACACCTCTTAAAGGGGACATAACCAAAAAAAGGTTAATCAAATCCACAAGTGCTTTTTTTACCACTAATATTCCTTTATGTTGACTTTAAAAATGTACAAATGCAGCAATTTATAATTTGGATGAAAGGTTTAGCACTGAGAAACACTTTTTGAAAGATAAAAAGTGCATTTTATGTACAACTATATGGATCAGACCAAAATTAGGGACAAATGAGGAGGAAAGAGGGACAGAGGGACATTGCTCCAAATCAGGGACAGTCCCTCGAAATCAGGAACAGTTGGGAGCTATGTTCTCTGCTGCCCATTCAGAGAAGCCTTTGTAGTTTGTGAATGAGTTCAGATAACACAAAGGCCTCTTTGATTGGGTAGGAGGAGGGGAGGGGAAGGCACAGCAGCTGCACTGACTTTAATGTTGAAGAGGCTTAGACCTGAAGCATCAGGCTCCCGGAAATACAGCGATAGCCATCTTTCGGGATTGCAAAAAAAGCTGTCAGATGTAAATAATAGAGCTAAGGCCAGGAGATGTCACACACCTGACTTAACTCATAGTGCACCTTCACTTTTTACAAAGAAGCAAAATTCCTGCAATTCAACTTTAACCATTTGCCGACCAGCCGCCGCAGTTTTACTACGGCAGAATGGCACGGCTAGGCGAAACAACGTTATGTAACGTCGCTTGGCCCTGTGGCCACTAGGGGCGCGATGACCGACGGGCTCCCTCTTGACACACCGAGAACCGGGATCTGTGTGTCATCGAGCACGATCAGTCTCTTCTACCCTCAGAGAACCGGGATCTGTGTGTGTGTGTGTGTGTAAACACACCGTTTCTGGTTCTCTGAGGGGAGAAGAGACTGATCGTGTGCTCATACAAAGTATGAACAACGATCTGTCATCTCCCCTAGACAATCCCCTCCCCCTTCAGTTAGAACACATTAGGGAACACACTTAACCCCTTGATTTCCCCCAAGCGTTAACCCCTTCCCGGCCAGCGACATTTTTACAGTAATCAGTGCATTTTTATAGCACTGATCGCTGTATAAATGCCAATGGTCCCAAAAATGTGTCAACAGTGTCCGATGTGTCCGCCATAATGTCGCAGTCCTGATAAAAATCGCAGATCGGCACCATTGCTAGTAAAAAAAAAAAAAAAATAATAAAAATGCTATAAATCTATCCCCTATTTTGTAGACGCTATAACTTTTGCGCAAACCAATCAATATACGCTTATTGTGATTTTTATTATCATAAATATGTAGAAGAATAAATATCGGCCTAAACTGAGAAAAAAGGAGCTTATTTGGGCATACTTATTATAGCAAAAGGTACAAAATATTGTGTTTTTTTTCAAAATTTCGCTCTTTTTTTGTTTATAGTGCAAAAAATAAAAACCGCAGAGATGATCAAATACCACCAAAAGAAAGCTCTATTTGTGGGAAAAAAAGGATGTCAATTTTTTTTGGGTGCAACGTGGCACGACCGCGCAATTATCAGTTAAAGCGACGCAGTGCCGAATCGCAAAAAGTGCTCTGGTCATTCAGCAGCCAAATCTTGCGGGGCTGAAGCGGTTAAATGGACATATAACCTCATGGGTGCAGGAAAGGAAAATGGGGAAAAAGGGAATCTCCACTTCGGCCTGTGAAATCTATTTCAATAAAATCACCCCCTCCAAACATTCCTACTAATTTCCCTTTAAGCAGCCAGCCCAGACCGCAGACCGATAGCTCCATTATCTCTATGGAAGAGTGGGTGTATTTTTAGCGATCACGAACCGCCACTGACAACAAGATCTTTAATAAAGCTCAAAAAAGTTTAGTATGTGCAGAGCTGACACGGGAGACCAGGCATAGTGACCTAGATCTGCTTCCGCTTGATGTTTGAGACAGCGCGCTTTTTCAGATCTCAGTTAATCTATACTGTATATCCAACGCCGAGAGTCGGCTGCCGCTCTCACATGGGCTACAAGGTCAGAGAGTCTTTGACCATTCGGATTTGGTTTGCAAATTTCCCCCCCTTGTAGAGCAAGACCTGATCTGAATTTCTATAGGTAAAAATGATATAGATAATAAAATACAATGGAACACTCCGCTATAAAGTGCCCATGTGTCACTTGTCCTGGTGACAAAGAGACAGCTTTAAAGAGATCTAGATAAAGAAAAACTTTAGCCAAAAACAAATAACCAGTTAAAAAATAAAAACAAAAAAATAATAAAACAGCTTTTGCTGTTTGTTCCCAAAATGTCCTCTACGGTACTTTTTTTCTGCTGCTAGATGCCCGCAGTCTGATGGGCAGCATCATTCAAACGGCTCTCCTTGAGGCCGGTTCATCCCAGACCCATCTCCAGCCTGGGAATGGACGGTAAAAGAAGAAGCAGCACAGTGATGGGCTCATCCCTCTGTCATTCTGCTCTCTCCTTCTATCAGCATGCCTCTGTCAGCAAATGAACTTAATGGGTTCTTGTGCTGCTTCTTTTCACATTCAAGTTCTGCTGTACAGGGACTGCAAGAGGCTGGTACCAGGTCAATGTCAATTTGAATTAAGGCATTTGGCAAGCTTTGCATGTTGTATCATGTGCCAAACATTTAGGAAGTGTTGCAAACGTGCTGCTGTGTGTACTGGGCCGTTTGCTTTTCATGTAAAGAACAGGCAGTTGGTTTGCAAAGCATTTGGAAAGCTTTATTAACATGGAGGAAACACCTGTTCTTTAATCTCATGTGAACGAAGCCTTAGCCCTTGTACACACGGTTGGAGATTCCGACAACCGAATCCGTCGGATTTTGTCCGAAACTGTTGCATACACACGGTCGGACAAAGTTGTCGGAAAATCCGACGGGATGACGTTATTTCGTTACGACGGAACTACGTTCAGGCTAGTAGCCAATAGCTTTGGTGTAGGAATTTGATCTAAGCATGCATGGCACTTTGTCCGATCGGAATTCTCTACACATGATCGGAATATGTCCGATCGGAGCATTGGAAAACTTGGTCCGTCGGATACTCCGACGGAAATAGTCCAATGTAGACCACACACAGTCGGAATATCCGACAAAACGGTCCGATAGGACACATTCCGTCGGAATCTCCGAACGTGTGTACAAGGGCTCAGAGATAGGGTTGCCACCTCATCCCTTTAAACCCAAACACATATGAATTACACTGGTTTTGAGGCTAATTTAATACACCTAAGGCACCAAGTGAGTTTAATTACCACCTTAATCAGACACAGAACTCTAATTAATATGTGTCCGGGTTTAAAGGGATGAGATATTTCCCCACATTTCCTGTCCAGCTGACAACAGTCAGACAGGAAGTGAAGGACATTTTCCAAAAGGGATACAGGCAGCAATAAAAATCCGACTAGGGTTCCTGCCGTCCCCCTATCTATTAAACTCCCTCCACCAGGGGCGGATTGACAACTCATAGGGCCCCCGGGCCATAGGAGATTATGTGGCCCCCAGGCAATCAGAGATTATGGGGCCATACAGTAGATACAAACACACACACACAGTATACAATCACCCAGTATACACAGACATGTTTCTATTGGCTGAGAAGGTACTGGAGAGGTGGGGCAGCTATAATCTCTGGATTTTTAGACCAAAAGGATGTCGGTAAGGGACATTTCAGAGACAGATGTAAAAAAAAAAACACAGATTTTTACATACTGTCCCTGGTTTTACTGAGGCTGGCAATCCTGATGGGGCCCCCTAGTGGCACGGGGCCCTCGGACAGTGACCGAGTGGCCCAATGGTCAGTCCGCCCCTGCCCTCCAGTCTTAGGCAAAGCCTAGGCAAAGTCTTTGATGACATCATCTCAGCCAAGGCAAAGTTATCAATGGCATCATCTCAGCATAGATAAAGTCAATTATGACATCATCTGAGCCTGGGGAAAGTCTTTGATGGCATTATCTCAACCAAGGCAAAATCATTGATGACATCATCTCATACTAGGCAAAGTAATTGATGGCATCACCTCAACCTCGGCAAAGTCATTGATGACTTTGTCTCAACCTAGGCAAAGTAATTGAGGGCATCATCTCAACCTAAGCAAAATCATTCATGGCATCATTTCAACCTAGGTAAAGTCACTGATGACATCATCGCAACCTAGGCAGTCATTGATGGCATCATGTCAACCTAGACAAAATCATTGATGGCATCATCTCAGCCTAGGCAAAGTCATTGATGGCATCATCTCAACCTAGACAAAATCATTGATGGCATCATCTCAGCCTAGGCAAAGTCATTGATGGCATCATCTCAACCTAGGCAAAGTCATTGATGCTGGCATCATCCCAGCCTAGGTAAAGTCCCTGATGGCATCATCTCGGCACACCTGTAAATTTACTGAAAGGTCCACTTTCTCTTGGAAGGTATGTATGGCATACCTCTCAACTTTTTGAGATGGGAATGAGGGACAGCTATCACCAAAAGTATGCAGGCATAGGACACACCCCATTGCCACACCCTCTTAAAGGAGAATTAAAAATGAAAGAAGATTGGTTAAACCCACAAGTGCTTTTTTTTACCACTACTATTCCTTTATTTTGGCTCTTGGAATTCATAAATGCAGCAATTTTGAAATCAGATGAAAGGTTTAGCGCTGGAAAACACTTGATAGATAAAAAGTGCATTTTATACACATCTATATAGATCAGACCAAAATGAGGGACACATAAGGGAGAAATAGGGACAGAGGGACATTGCTCCAAATCAGGGACAGTCCCTCCAAATCAGGGACAGTTGGGAGCTATGTGTATGATATTCAGGCAAGAAAAATAACAAACTTTACTATGTACATATTACAGATATAAGCTCTAGAAGAACTAAATCCAAGGTGACAAAGGATCCATTTTTTTCCTAAATATCCCCTTTAAGTAAAACATTTAAATTGCAGGTTTTGCCATTGCTCAACATTTCACACATTTCTTTTACTTGAAATGTATTCAAGGTGCTTGAACAATCGACGCCTTATCGCTTTTTCTTTTGTTTGAGCTAGGCTAATGGAGCCGCTATTTAATGCAGGGAGGAGGCGGAGTCAGTGCTAGTCGTGATTATTACTTTGCAGGCCCCTCGCTGCTGTTAATAACCGGCCTTTGATCTTCATTGCCTGAACAGAACCGAGCTTAAGCCAAATTAATCGGATTAACATTTTCAGCCTGACCTCTCCGCTACTCACCTTAGGAGAAAATTACGGATAATTTTTAAGAGGTTAATGAATGTGTGCGCTTTCAGGGCCTCCAGAGGTAAACAACAGCCTTGCTGACACCCCCCTGGCCAATTTAAAAAGAAAAGCTTGTAAAACAACTTGATTAGTGTAGAACTGCTGTAGGATGTAGTCGTTCGCTTCATAGATTTGAATGTCTGTTTTAGAAATAATGTACCAGTCCCCATCCCTCCAGTGTCCACGTCTAAGCTGACTGCCAACATGCAGCAACTGGAAAACATACATATGTTTTATAAGGGAAGCAGTTATGGGGTGGCCCTAAGGTATAAATTCCAAGCATTGGCACGTTATATACAGGGCTTTTTTTCCCGCAGAAAATAGGTGTAGGTACTCCCCCTTTCCAAGTCAACCCTTGTCCCCTTTCCAAGTCAACCCTTGTCCCCTTTCCAAGTCAACCCTTATCCCCTTTCCAAGTCAACCCTTGTCCTCTTTCCAAGTCAACCCTTGTCCCCTTTCCAAGTCAACCCTTGTCCCCTTTCCAAGTCAACCCTTTCCTCTTTCCAAGTCAACCCTTGTCCTCTTTCCAAGTCAACCCTTGTCCCCTTTCCAAGTCAAGCCTTGTCCCCTTTCCAAGTCAACCCTTTCCTCTTTCCAAGTCAACCCTTTCCTCTTTCTAAGTCAACCCTTGTCCCCTTTCCAAGTCAACCCTTGTCCCCTTTCCAAGTCAACCCTTGTCCCCTTTCCAACTCAACCCTTGTCCACTTTCCAAGTCAACCCTTGTCTCCTTTCCAAGGCAACCCTTGTCTCCACCCCCTACCCTAATCCGAGCACCATCCCTTGGTTCCACCTCCCAGTACCGTCCCTTTTAGAGAATACAGAACCAAGAATAATATTGTGGCGCTAAGTAGTTTCTATGGAATGTGTAAATGATAACAAGAAATGCAGTAAAATAGATCCCCTGCAGACGGCAACAATAGACCCCCCAGGAACAATAGGTCCACGAGCAACAATAGATCCCCCAGAAGCCAGCATCAGTAGACCCCCTTCCTCAACAGTAGAACCCACCCCATCAGCAGTTGACCCCCCCCAGCAACATAAGACTCCCCAAGCAACAATAGATCAGCCACCAGTAACAATAGATACAGTAGTATGTAGCACTGGCTGAGGCCGCCCGACATCTCATCTTACACAGGTCAGGTCACTGCGTCCTTGATGTCTTATTATATTACGGTAGGTGGGCAAGGCTTAGTTCTATGGGTTATAGCTTGCCTTTAAACATTGGAGGCCTGTCCATAAGGAGCACAGGGGCACTGCCCCCCCTAATCCATGCGCCCGGCCTCTAATCTACATGCAGGACGCCAGATGCATGGATTCCAATGGGGGTTTTTTTTTTAGAAGCAGATGATTAGAGCTTGAGGCTCTAATTGGCTTCAAAAAAAGGGTGAGCTTGGGGCGCAGAGCACTGCGTCCTGAGCCCACCGAGTTGTGTGACAATAGCGAATTAATATTCACAATTGTCACACTGATTCTCCTGTTGGCCCATCAGGAAGTGGATCCCGAGACCCAATTAGTCGAGAGGAGAAGCAATCGTATTGGCCACCGAGGAGGAGGAGACGCAGGGGAAGCTGCCATGAAGATAAAGAGGAGGAGACCATGGGTGGCCCGTCCATTAAGGGCGCACATGCGCTGCCCCCCATGTCCATCGCCGCTCCCCATCCATGCATTGGGCCCCTTTCAGGACACCGGCATATGGATTCCAATGCGGGGGGGGCTGTTTTTTTTAAGCACCGATTAGAGCCAGAGGCTCTAATAGGCTTCAATATAGGTTAGGCCCGGGTCGCAGAGAGTGAACTCCGATCCCACCCAGTTGTGTTACATCAGCGGATGAATATTCACTTTTGTAACACTGATCCTCCTCCCGGCCAATCGGGAAGCCATTTTTGACACCTGTCACCCAATTGGCTGAAAGGACAGGCAATCCTATTGGATGCCTAGGAGGAGGAGGGGAGGAGCTGGAAGCAGCCATGAAGGAGAGGAAATGGAGCCACTGCACCACGCTGCCTCCCACCCACCGCCGCTGATGGGGTAAGTGCAAACAGTGGGGGGTGGGGGCCGCTCTGGGGGGGTGTTTGATGGGTGGTTGTTTGCTGCCCCCCCAAAAGAAACACCAGCCGCCACTGGAGAAGACGCATGCTGAAGCATTGCCAGTGACCTAGATGGGGTAAGTACGGGGCTGGTGGGCTGACGATCACACGACCGGGGTAGGGTGGGGGGGTGTAACTAGGGGGGAGTGGTTTCTGGTTTGTTTGCTGCCCCAAAAAAATGAAGCACCAGCCGCCACTGAATAGATACCCCCCCCAGCAACAACAGATCCCCTTCATCAACGGTAGATCTCTCCCAGCAGCAATTGACCCTCCAGTAACAAAAGATCCTTCACCAGCAACAATGGATTCCCCCAAGTGAAATAAATCCCCAAAAACCACCATCAAAAGACCCTCTAGCACACCCCAGTACCCGTTGCCATTACATGCATTCAGTAATGAGGGTCCTGGAGCTGCATTCCCACTGAAAAAAAAGCCATGGTTATACATAGTAACTATGTATATGACACACGTGGCCGAAGGCGATGGAAGCTGGAAATCAGTGAAGCAGACACCGCTACTCCAGTGATCTCCACTAGCTTTCGGGTATTGTGCCGAGCGGCTGCTGTACTCTGATGTGAACACAGGAGGTCGGCCACTCAACACCAGTGCCATTCAAATAATGCTTTGCATTTGCTAAAATAATGCAAAGGGTTATCTTAATGCATGAGGTGGAGGTCAGTTTTTTGGCATCCCCTGCAACAAAAATTACATTTTTGGTGAGATACTCCTAAAGGAAAATCATGTCTTAAGGGATGTAGACCCTGCTACTTTCCTCCTAGAGCCCTGATTGATAATTAACCACTTCAGCCCCGGAAGATTTGGCTGCTCAATGACCAGAGCATTTTTTGCATTGCTTTAACTGACAATTGTGCGGTCGTGCGGTGCTGTACCCAAACAAAATTGATGTCCTTTTTTCCCACAAATAGAGTTTTATTTTGGTGGCATTTGAACATCTCTGCGTTTTTTATTTTTTGCTCTATAAACAAAAAAAGAGCGACAATTTTGAAAAAACACAATATGTTGTACTTTTTTCTATAATTAAAATCCCCAATTGTTTTTTAAAAGCAATTTTTTTTCTCAGTTTAGGCTGATATGTATTCTTCTACATATTTTTGGTAATAAAAATCTCAATAAGCGTATATTGATTGGTTTGCACAAACGTTATGGCGTCTACAAAATAGGGGATGGAGTTATGACTTTTTCATTATTATTTTTTTTTTTTTACTAGTAATGGCAGCGATCTGCGATTTTTATCATGACTGCGACATTATGGCGGACACATCGGACACCTTTGACACATTTTTGGGACGATTGACAATTATACAGCGATCAGTGCTATAAAAATGCATTGATTACTGTATGTACACACAGTCGGACATTCCGACAACAAAATCCGTTGGATTTTGTCCGACGGATTTTGTCCGAAACTTGTGTTGCATACACACGGTCGAACAAAGTTGTCGGAAAATCCGATTGTATGTAAGGTGATGACGTTATTTCGTTACGATGGGACTACGTTCAGGCTAGTAGCCAATAGCTTTGGTCTAGGAATTTGATCTGAGCATGTGTGGCACTTTGTCCGATCGGAATTCTCTACACATGATCCGACAAAGTCCGATCGGATCATGTTGTCGGAAAGTTTTATAGCCCAGCTCTAAAACTTTGTCCGTTGGATATTCCGACAGAAACAGTCCGATGGAGCCCACACACGGTCGGATTATCCGACAACACGGTCCGATCAGACATTTTCCATCGGAATGTCCGACCATGTGTACAAGGGCTGTAAATGTCACTTGCAGGGAAGGGGTTAACACTAGGGGGGGTGATCAAGGGGTTAACTGTGTTCCCTAGTGTGTGTTCTAACTGTAGGGGGAGGGGACTGACTATAGGAGATGACAGATCGTGATTCCTAGCTATTAGGAGCTCACGATCTGTCACTCCTCTCAGAACAGAACAGGGATTTCTGTGTTTACACACACACGTCCATGTTCTGCCTCTCGTGCCTGCGATCGCTCCTTGTCGGCAGTCATCGTGACCGCCGGGCCCAAAGGACATCTGTACACCCGCAGTGCAGCAGCCATGCCCCTTCTATCCCACTTAAAGGAGCCAGCATATAGCTACGATGGCTCGCGGGATCGCTGCAGTATAATGACGACGGCTGGTTGGCAAGTGGGTAATAAAACAACTCCCATACAGATTCACTTGGCACATGGATACAGACAAACAAACAGCTATTTCTTCAGAATAACAAAAGGTAGAAACCTGCCAGAGGGGAATATTTTTTCTTAACAAAAGTGGAGTTTCCTCTATCTACGCCGCTCAAAAAAATTAAAGGGACACTTTGAAAACACATCAGATCTCAATGGGGAAAAAAAATCTCATGCTGGATATCTATACTGATATGGACTGGGTAACGTGTTAGGAACGAAAGGATGCCACATCGTTTGATGGAAATGAAAGTGATCAATCTACGGAGGACGGAATTCAAAGACAAAGAATTCAAAGAGTGGAAAAATTATGCAGCGGGCTAGTCCATTTTTCTGACATTTCATTGCAGCAACACAAAATGGTCCTCAGTAGATTGTATGCCCCCATGTGCTTCATGCCTGACGTCATCGGGGCGTGGTCCTAATGAGACAACGGATGGCGTCATGGGGTATTTTCTTCCTGATCTGGACCAGGGCACCACTGAGCTCCTGAACAGACTGAGGGCACATGGGCGTCCGCAGAACTTTTTTCAGGGAGGGGCATAATTTTAAGGTCACCCATGCTCTGACCCTTTTCGACAATGTCATTATCACATTATCACGGTCATAGACTGCAGACGTAGTACAGGTGATGGTCAGAGACTGCAGACATGGCCCAAGAGACAGTCAGAGACTGCGGACATGGCCCAAGAGACTGTCAGAGACTGCGGACATGGCCCAAGGGACTGTTAGAGACTGCAGACATGGCCCAAGAGACCGTCAGACTGCGAACATGGCCCAAGAGACTGTCAGAGATGGCATACATGGCCCAAGAGACTGTCAGTGACTGCATACATGGCTCAAGAGACTGTAAGAGACTGCGGACATGGCACAAGAGATGACCAGAGACTGCATATATAGCCCAAGAGACTGTCAGAAACTGCATACATGGCTCAAGAGACTGAGGACATGGCACAAGAGACTGTCAGAAACTGCATACACGTGGGGGGTGATAGAGAGAGAGGGGGGGGTGACAGAAAGAGACAGATGGGGTGACAGAGAGAGACGGGGTGACAGAGGGGGGGTGAAAAAGACATAGGGATGAGAGAGAGAGGGGGGTGACAGAAAGAGGTGATGGGGGTAATCACTCCTGATCCGATCCCTGATTCCAGGGAGGGGGCACTTGCCCCCCCTTGCCCCTACCTGCGGACGCCCATGTGAGGGCAACCTGGCGACGTTGGATGGACCGAAACATAATATCCCAGAGGTGTTCTATTGGATTTAGGTCAGGCGAGTGTGGGGACCATTCAATGGTATCAATTCCTTCATCCTCCAGGAAATGACTGCATACTGGCTGGGCATTGTCATGCACCAGGAGAAACCCAGGACCCACTGCACCAGCGTGGGGTGTGACAATGGGTACAAGGATTTCATCCCGATACCTAATGGGGTATCCCTCCTGACGTGCGTCCCTCAATGGATAAGCCTCCCCAGACCATCACTGACCCACCACCAAACCGGTCATGCTGAACGATGTCACAGTCAGCATAATGTTCTCTGCGGCTTCTCCAGACCCTTTCATGTCTGTCACATGAGCTCAAGGTGAACCTGCTCTCATCTGTGAAAAGCACGGGGCGCCAGTGGCGGGTGTTCAATGGCAAAATGCCAATCGAGCTTTAGGCCGCGTACACACGGGCGGACTGTTCGCCCAACTTTGTCCGCTGAACAGTGTTTGGGCGGACAGTCCGCTCGTGTGTGGGCTTTCAGCGGACAGTTTCAGCGGACAGTTTGACGAACAAGGTTTTTCGGAAATTCCGTAAAACTGTCCGCTGAAACCTTGTTTCAGAGAACAGTCCGCTCGTGTGTAGGCTTGTTCGTCAAACAAAGTTGCGCGCATGCTCAGAAAGGATTTTCACGCCGAAAGTTATAATGCAGTGTATAGGACGTCGTATTTTCCGTCCCGTCGTATGTGCCGTTCACGTCATCGCGCACGGTTTCAGCAAACTGTTCGTTTGTCGTGTGTGGCCATGTCCGTCCATGCTAATTTTGAGCGGACTGTTTGCCGAAACTGTTGGACAGACAAAGTTGGGCGAACAGTCCCCGCGTGTGTACGCGGCCTTACATTGCTGGGCAGTGAGCACAGGGCCAACTAAAGGACGTCGGGTCCTCAGGCCACCCTCATGAGGTCTGTTTAAGATTGGTGAGAGACATTTACACCAGTGGCCTACTGGAGGTCATTTTGTAGAGCTCTGGCAATGCTCGTCCTGTTCCTCCTTGCACAAAGGAGCAGATACCGGTCCTGCTGATGGGTTAAGGACCTTCTACGGCCCTGTCCAGCTCTCCTAGAGTAACTGCTGGATTCTCTTCTATGCTCTTGAGACTGTGCTGGGAGTAAGGTCGCCACCTCATCCCTTTAAACCCGAACACATATGAAATACATGGGTTCTGAGGCTAATTTAATGCAGAGAAGGCACCAAGGGAGTTTAAAGCGGAGGTCCACGCTAAAGTGGACCTTCCGCTCATTGGAATCCTCCCCCCCTCCCGCGCCACAATTGGCACCTTTCAGGGGGGAGGGGGTGCAGGTACCTGTACAGTACAGGTATCTGCACCCACTTCCGGGATAGCTCTCTGCGGAAAGGGGCGTAGATTATGCCCCTTTCCGAAAGTCCCCCGCTGCCTGCTGGGAAACACACGGATCCCAGAGGCAGCGGGTCCATCCTTATTGCGCAGCGCGACTCGCGCATGCGCAGTAGGGAACCGGGAAATGAAGCCGAAAGGCTCCACTTCCTGATTCCCATACCCAAGATGGCGGCGGCAGCACCCGAGAGACGATCCAGAGATCAGCTTCGGGTGCCGACATCGCGGGCGCGAAGGGCGGGTAAGTGTCACTATTTTAAAAGTCAGCAGCTGCAGTATTTGTAGCTGCTGGCTTTAAAAAAAAAAAAAACGCGGACTCCCGGCGGACTCCCGCTTTAATTACCTCCTTAATCAGCCACAGAGCCTGTGTAATTAATATGTGTTCAGGTTTAAAGGGATGAGGTGGTAACCCTAGCCGGGAAACAAACAGCAAACCTTTAGCATATTGATGTGCCATCCTGAAGGAGTTGGACTGCCTGTTGAACCTCTACAGGGTCCAAGTAGCGCCTCATGCTACCAGTAGTGACACCAACCCTAGCCAAATGCAAAACTAGTGAAAAACAGTCAGAAAAGTTAAGGATGAAAAAAAAAAGTCAGTGGCCTCCACCTGTAAAACCATTCCCATTTTGGAGGTCGTCTCATTGTTGCCCATCTAGTGCACCTGCTGTTAATTTCGTTAACGCCAAAGCAGCTGAAACTGATTAACAGCCACCTCTGCTACTTAACTGACCAGATCAATATCCCTAGAGTGTCATTGACTTGATGTGCTATACTCTGATTAAAAAGCGTTCCTTCAATGTTTTTGAGCAGTGTGTGTGTGTGTGTATATATATATATATATATATATATATATATATATATATATATGTTAGGGCTGTTACTGATTAAAATTTTTGCGTTCGATTGATTTTTTTTTTTAAATTGATGAATCGACTAATTTCGATTAATTATAACGCACATACAGATCCAACTACTTTTAGTTGATCTCCTTGCATTGCATCTCTGCATTAGTCAGTGGTAAATGTGGTATACACTATATACAATCACCCGACACTAGTTAGTTTCTACAATCCATGACTTAACTTCACAGTTCACACAAATACGTTTTAAATTTAAACTGTAGCACTGACGTAAGTCATTTTTTTCCCCACAGTAGCGTGACAATCCCTTCACCTCCAGTCTAACTAATCACTCTCACCTTATGGCATTGACCCCTGTGCAAACAGGTGGTCATGCAAGTGGGTATCAAAAGGGTTAACACGGACCATAAACTTCTCTCACGTCTCCTTAGATCTCAGCAAGGACGCCGGGTCATGGGTAGAAAGAAAAGATCTAAGTGCTCACCGCTTAATTATAAGATTTATTTTTTGTGTTCAAACACAAACTACTCACATAAAGATGTTAAAAACACAGAATGTAAAGCCGACAATCGTGTTAGTTCCATAGGGCAGCAGTGGGTGATGTCATGCGTAGCTCCTCCCCCGTATGCGTTACGTTCAATCAGAACTTCAACGTCACCAGACTCCTCCCCCTTCCCTTCTTTAGCAGACGGAGGCACTTAGGGAAGGGGGGAGGAGTCTGGTGATATCGATGTCCGTGACGTCACCGGATCTCTGACAGAACTCCCTGAAGACCTGGAAGTTGGCGGAGAGAGGTGAGTACTGATCAAAGAATTTTAATCGAACAAAAAAATGAATCAATTAATCGAGGAATTAATCTTTCATTTCCACAGCCGTGAAATTATGACAAAAGTTTGCCACTATCTCGAGTGGTTAGATATTATACATAAGAATTTTTTTTGAACAGCAAAGCTTTATTGGAAAAACACACTTTTTAGATTAAAAAAGTTTTCTGTATATTAACAGACATTTTACAAAGAGTACCACAGTACAAAGATAAAAATATTCAATCCACTCAGTTTGAATCGCTGGTCAAGAAAGTCCCGACATGTTTCGCCATAACCATGGCTTCTTCAGGGGAATCAGTTCTTTAACCCAAAGGAGAATGAATAGCAACCCTGGCTCATTCACTGGCCCACAGTCGATGGGGCAATCCAAAAAAAAGGGGAAAAAAAAAGGAATGGAACAACCAAGCCTTAGGTCTCACCTATAGTGACGATCAAAGGGAGTATAAGAAGATGTATATCGAGGACGCTGAGAGTATTAAACAGGTTTATAATGGAGAGAACATGGTGTCAAAACAGCCTAAATCCTAATCTAGGAATATTTAGGAGTCTTCACCAATCAAAAGCAATGGTTGGTATCTGACAGCTGAGCCCAACCACAGTATGACTAGGTATACACACATATATATATATATATATATATATATATATATATATATATATATATATATGTGTGTGTGTGTATGTAACCTCTTTTTTTACTAAAAGAGTTGCATTTCTGTCGATCCAGTCCTGAAATCTTCACAGCCCTGCCATAGAGCGCAGCCAGGTGGATGACACAGATGCAGACTGTAGAAGAAATACAGTGCTCGCTCTACCCCAGCCTGTTAACTGGGCAGTGAATGAGTAGCATCAGCAGACAGGAAAGGCCATCTCTGCGCTCACTCTGCTCTCTCCTCCTATCAACATGTTTCTTGACAGCAAATCTGCATGCAGCACACTTGATTGGCTCCCAGTGCAGTGCATCCCTCTCCCAGTCTGAACTGGGAGAGGGAGGATCGTACAAGGCTGATACGAAGTCTGCTTGCATTAAAAAAAAAAAAAAAAAAAACATCTATTAATTTATGAATAAATCCAGAGCTGCATTAATTTGTGTCTTCTCTATCTGCCTGAATTTTAGCTTTAATTTTAGCAAAAAGAAGCAAAAAAAAAAAAAAAAAAAGGTTATATATTCAGAATCATGATTATTATTTGAGAACTAGACTCTAGAATCCGGGGGGAAAAAAAAAGACAGTCTAGCTGAAATTAAATTGGAAACGGTCCATTACATTACAGTAAGGCTTTTTGAATTATCATGCGTGTGGCCGCTAATAAGCCAGCTCCGAATTAATTGAATATCTGGGTGATGGATAGTCTTGTTTAACTCAATTCACAATGACAGGGATTGTGCTGTGTTTAGATGATAGCAAATTAAACTGGCCGAAGTGTGAAAAGGCACCGAGACGCCTGGCGGGTGGCATTGTCAGTCAAAACTCAGACTTCGAACGTTTCCGCCGCTCATGTCCCATTAGCGCGTTTAAACTTTTATTTTATTTTTTCTCGTTGTGAATGAAAATGAAAGTCGAGCCGTTTGAGTGATTGGAAACGAGTTTAATATTTTTTTATTTTTTTCATTTGCTAGAACCATTAAAGGGAACCCGTTCAACTATTTTAAACTTACTTCCTGCACGAGCTACCTGCTTTTGTTGGCCAAAAAAAAAAAAAATACTTATGTGTGCCCCTCTGATATGGGTTTCACTGTGTGGCAGAGACTTTGAAGGCAGGTGCTCCATCTTCTTTGGGGGTGGGGGCGTTGCCCGACCAGCCCCCGTACTTACCCCATCTAGGTCATGGGCAGCTTCGGCTCCTTCCTGAGTCTCCTCCTCCTCAGCAGACGATACGGTCGCTTCTCCTCTCGGCCAATCGGGTCTTAAGACCTGCTTCCTGATTGGTCGAGAGGAGACTCAGGAAGACAATAGTGAATATTAATTCACTATTGTCACACAATTGAGTGGGCTCAGGACACAGGGCTCTACGCCCCCGTGCCCACCCTTTTTTTTAAGCCAATTAGAGCCTCAGGCTCTAATCATGTGCTTCCAAAAAAAAAAAAAACATTGAAATCCATGCGTCCGGAGCCCTGCATGTAGAATGGGGCCGGGCGCATTAGGAGTGTGGCGCCCCTGCGCCGCATATGGACTGGTGGCCACTGTGTGAAGGCCGAGTGAAAAAAATGAATGAAAGGCACGTGATCTAATGCTTAAATCAAGAAAATACAGTTTATTCTTATACAAAATGGATAAGTACAAAAAAAAGTTACTACATATTCATAAAAACTAGGTTATAAAATATACATTAACAATTAGACATGCCCATGCAAGGGCAAGTGCTCACCATGTGATACGTGTGATACCCCTCCCAGTCAGCTACTCCACTCTATGTTGGTCTACCACATTATACAGACTTTCTTTTGTTTTTCAAGGCTCTGATAAAGAGGGAACCCCTTGAAACGCGTCAACCAACCTTTGAGCACTTGCCCTTGCATGGGCATGTCTAATTGTTAATGGATAATTTGTAACCTAGTTTTTATGAATACATAGTAACTCTTTTTGTTGTACTTATCCACTTTGTATAAGGATAAACTGTATTATCTTGATTCAAGCGTTAGATCACGTGCCTTTCATCCATTTCTCTCACTTGGCCTTCTTTGGACCACCCTTGGTCAGTTTGGGCGGCGGGACATGCATGATCATCCTTTACTTCCCACCATTTGAGTGTACTACCATTCCATACCAATACTGCCTACACGAGCGCAGGAGAAATACTTTTTCCGTCCATATATAGGCCACTGTTTGAAGGCAAGCTATAACCCCTAGAACTAAGCCTTGCCCACCAGCCATAATATAATAAGACAACAAGGTCGCCCCTCTCCTGACCTCACCTGTTCATTGAGAACCCTTCTGTAGATTGTTCTCACTAGAAGAAGAGGGCATTGGGGTCTGCCTATGTAAACAAGGCAGATCGCAGTTCTGTCAGCAGGAAGGCATTGATCCTGTGTTCCTTCAAAGCAAGAACATGGATCAATGCCTTCCCCTAGTAAAGGAATCTCACACATAGTAAGAAAACACTGGTTAGGCATTCAGTTAACCCTTTGATCGTCCCCGATGTTTAACCCCTTCCCAGCCAGTATCATTAGTATGGTGCATATATTTAGCACTGGCCACCACCATTACTAGTAAAAAAAAAAAAAAATATCCCATAGTTTGTAGATGCTATAACTTTTGCGTAAACCAATCAATATGTTTCCACCTCTGCGCTTGACTGTAGGGATGGTGTTCTTGGGGTCATAATCAGCATTCTTCTTCCTCCAAACACGGCGAGTCGAGTTGATGCCAAAGAGCTCAATTTTGGTCTCATCTGACCACAGCGCTTTTTCCCAATCCTTCTCTGAATCATTTAGATCAGGGATATGCAATTAGCGGACCTCCAGCTGTTGCAAAACTACAAGTCCCATCATGCCTCTGCCTCTGGGTGTCATGCTTGTGGCTGTCAGAGTCTTGCTATGCCTCATGGGACTTGTATTTCTGCAACAGCTGGAGGTCCGCTAATTGCATATCCCTGATTTAGATGTTCATTGGCATGACTGTACTTGTACCTTCTTGAGGAGGAGGACTCGCCATGTTTGGAGGAACAAAAATGGCAACTATGATCCTAAGAACACCATCCCTACAGTCAAGCACGGAGGAGGAAACGTGATGCTTTGGGGCTGTTTCTCAGCTAAAGGTACAGGCCAACATTGCCACATTGGGCGGTCAATGGACGGGGCCATGTATTGTAAAATCTTGGATGAGAACCTTCTTCCCTCAGCCAGAACATTGAAAATTGTCTGTGGATGGGTCTTCTAACTTGACAATGAAAATCTACAGCCAAGGCAACAAAGGAGTGGCTCAAGAAGAAGCACATTAAGGTCATGGAGTGGCTTAGCCAGTCTCCAGACCTTAATCCTAAAAACAATTTATGGAGGGAGCTGAAACTTCGAGTTGCCAAGCAACAGCTAAGAAACCTTAAGGATTTAGAGAAGATCTGTAAGCGTGGACCAAAATCCCTCCTGAGATGTGTGCAAACCTGATCACCAACTACAAGAAACGTCTCACCTCTGTACTTGCCAACAAGGGTTTCTCCACCAAGTACTAAGTCATGTTTTGCTTGGAGATCAAATACTTATTTTACTCACTGAACTGCAACTCCAATTTATAACATTTGTATCATGCGTTTTTTCTGCATTTTAGGTTGATATTCTGTCTCTATCATTTATAAAAAAAACACCTATGATAAAAATGATAGACCCTTCATTTCTTTGTAAGTGGACAAACTTACAAAATCTGCAGGGGATCAAATAATTATTTTCCCCACTGTGTATATATATGTGATTCTTCACAGAACGACCGACCATCATGTATCAGTAAATCTGCTATAGGGCAGTCGTTAAGTAGTTATTCTAAAGCCTTGTACACATGATCAGATTGTTGGCAGGGTATTGTCTGTTGACAGACTGTTGTCCTAAAATCTGACCATTAGTAGGCTCCTTCTGACATTTGTTGTCCAACTTTCGGCCAACAAATGTTGGATGGTAGGCTACAACAGTTTTGTGTACTGACCATGCGAAAATCAGACAACAATCTGTCACACAAAAGTCCAAAGTAACAACACGCATGCTGGGAATCAATGCTCACCAAACACAAAATTAGCAGAAGAGGCCAAAAGGGTGGCACTCAAGAGCTGAAATTCCTTGTAGTACGTCACTTCGTTCGTGTTTTTTGGCCGACAATTGTGTACCGTTAGTATGCAAGACAAGTTCCTGGCATAAGGCCTTCGGACAAAAATCAGAAGCTCGGTTGGCCAACAATCGGATTGTGTGTACGAGGCTTAAATCATGAGTCTGGGTAAGGGAATCTGCTGGGGTTTGATTTGTGGAGGGTTCATCGAACACTACTTCAAATCTCCAAAACCTGAACTTGGCAGCGAACCCTATTTAAGTAAATTATACTAAATCTTGGACATTTTTAAGGCTAATAAACAAGCTATTGTCAAAACAGAGTATTGGGAGCTGGGCAATGCCATGGTGTTTTTGGGGACGTTTGTATGCGCATTTTTTTTTCGTTTTTGTGATGCGCTTTTAAAGCGTTTTTGATCTTTGGCTTTATTTTATTAGCCAATAGAGAAAGATGTCATCTGTTTCATCATTTGTTGCTATGGTTTTTCAGCTTTTTCATTCTCTTTTATTTATTTATTTATTTTTGTAATATTTATTTATGTTACATTTTTTAAGGGGTGAAAGGTCAGGGTTAAAGGTTATGGTTAGGGTTTAATGTATTTATTTTATTTATTTATTTATCAATTTATTTACTTAATTGTATGGAATTATTTTGTTAGGTTAGGGGTTAGAACTAGGGTTAAAATTAGGGTTAGGGGTTAATATCAGGATTATTGGTTAATTAAGAATCTGCCCATGTGTTTTTATGTACATTTAACATATTTTGGTCAGGTTATTACATAAGCCTGTATAGGCATCTAAAAGCCCTGAGACTGCTGCTAGGTGCCGTCATCTTGGATATGATGTCAGCAGCCCCAGCAGACTCAGAACTGGCACTCAAGTGACAATTTATATCAGCCTTTCTCATCCAAGGTTCCTCCAGAGGTTGCTAGGGGTTCCTTAAAGAATCAGAAATGCCTGCCCCTTAAATGAGTATCTGGCACCAAAGATCTTTTTAGTTATCGATAAAGGGGAAATTCTTCCCACTGACCCCTAATGTAAGGAACATTCTTCCCACTGACCACCAATGTAAGAAGCATTCTTCCCACTGACCACCAATGTAAGGGGCAATCTTCCCACTGATCACCAGTGTAAGGAGCATTCTTCCCACTGACCACCAATATAAGGAATGTTCTTTCCACTGATCACCAATGTAAGGAGCATTCTTCCCACTGACCACCAATATAAGGAACATTCCTCCCACTGACCACCAATGTAAGGGACCTTCCTTCCACTGACCACCAATGTAAGGAACATTCTTCCACTGACCACCAATGTAAGGGACCTTCCTTCCATTGACCACCAATGTAAGGAACATTCTTTGACCACCAATAAGGAACATTATTCCCATCGACCACCAATGTAACGGACAATCTTCCCACTGACCACCAATGTAAGGGGCAATCTTCCCACTGTCCAACAGCATAAGGAACATACTTCCCACTGACCATCAATTAAAGGAACATTCCTCTCATTGACCCCCAATGTAAGGAAAATTCCTCCCATTGACCACCAATATAAGAAACATTCTTCCCATTGACCACCAATGTAAGGAACATTCTTCCCACTGACCACCAATATAAAAAACATTCTTCCCATTGACCACCATTGTAAAAGACGGGCTTCTCATTGACCACCAATGTAAGGGACATTCTTCCCTCTGATCACCAATGTAAGGGACATTATTCCCACTGACCACAAATATAAGGGGCATTCTTCCCACTGGCCACCAATGTAAGGGACATTCTTCCCACTGATCACCAATGTAAGGGGCATTCTTCCCACTGGCCACCAATGTAAGGGACATTCTTCCCACTGATCACCAATGTCAGGATCATTATTCCCACTGATCACCAATGTAAGGGGCATTCTTCCCACTGATCACCAATGTAAGGATCATTCTTCCTACTGGTCACCAATGTAAGGGACATTTTTCCCACTGGCCATTAATGTACGGGACATTCTTTTCACTGGCCACCAATGTAAGGATCATTCTTCCCACTGGTCACCAATGTAAGGGGCAATCTTCCTACTGACCAACAATGTAAGGGGCAATCTTCCTGCTGACCATCATGCTACCGAGAGATGTAGATATAGTAAATGCCAGGGGTCGATGGAAAAGTTCTTTATTTTAATGGTTCCTCCATCTTGAAAATGTTGGGAAACACTGCTCTGTAGTATTCCCCTTTACTCCTCCCCAGACTTCTACATAAAAGATTGTCTGGAGACATGAGAGGATGCCCATGAGGAGCTAGGCCAGCACCGACAGCAATCAGTCTGAAGAGAACAGGACTTTGCAATTCAAAGAGGGAGGGTTCTGTGCAAGGGACTTGACAAAGAAGTATTACAATTTTCTAGCAAACTCAAAGGCACATTGTAAGTGAATAAAAAAAAAATCATTGCAAGTAAGCATTTAATATGCTTGATGTTCCTGTGCGTTTACCTGAATTTTTTAAGTTGCCCACAGGGCCTCTTTAAATAGGAGACCAAACCCAATCTCCAGCTGGCCTTTAGCAGTGGTGTACCACAACAGACCTTGTCCCCCATCCACTGCAACCGGATGTACATGCCATAATACCTGCAGAAAATACACAATGGTTTTTTATTTAAAGTTTCCTTCAAAAGTTGGAAGATAAAGTTCAGAAGGAATAAAAAAAAGAAAATAAAAAAGAGCCATGGCCAGTCGGAAGACAGCATTGAGCATGTGATGGATTGTAAGTTGTTTTTGTGTTCTTGAGCACAGTGGATTTATTTAATTGCGATGTCCTGCTTTGTGAATTTGTAGTGAATTTATTTCAATCTTCAGTCAATGAGTGATTCGTTGTCCAGCGTTTCTCGGTGATTCAATTAATGAATTGCACTGTATAAGCACAAAGTATCTGATGAATGTCTGAGCTTGCAGGAACTGTGAGAGTCACAGCTGGCCAAGTCGTTTTAGTTTAAAGCGGTATTTAAAGTAGACGCTGTCTAGGGCAGATAACACTGAATCACCGTCACTGGAGCTCGCTGACTCAAAGGTGGAAAAAGCCGACTCAGCAATAAAAACTTTCCGGTTAAAGTTGAACTCCAGGCAAACATCTAAATACATACTGTCCAAATTGTTTTACCTATCGACAGATTTATTATCCTGTTCAGCCATGTTCGTGATCCAGCTCCTACTACACAGCAAGATCGCGGACCTCTTTGCAGAGAACACTGCAGCTCAGCAACACAACCTGGTCAGGGATCCGCGCCAGACTGTGATTGGACTACAGAGATGCTGAAGCTAATGAGGTCATACATGTTCACTCCCATCCCATAAACGTGTTCAGAGGCAACGTTGTCCAAATCAGTAGATCAGGATTAAAGATGAGCAAAGTTGAGCATCAACTTGCCCAAAACTTATGCAAAATTGGGAGATGGGAAGTGGCCTTTAATAAAGTGATATTAAACCCTCGGCTTTTTAAAAGTGGATCTTCACCCTCAATATACAGTGGTGTGAAAAAGTGTTTGCCCCCTTCCTCATTTCCTGTTCCTTTGCATGTTTGTCACACTTTAGTGTTTCGGAACATCAAACCAATTTAAACAATAGTCAAGGACAACACAAGTAAACACAAAATGCAATTTGTAAATGAAGGTGTTTATTACTAAAGGTGAAAAAAAATCCAAACCATCATGGCCCTGTGTGAAAAAGTGATTGCCCCCTAAACCTAATAACTGGTTGGGCCACCCTTAGCAGCAACAACTGCAACCAAGCGTTTGCGATAACGTGCAATGAGGCTTTTACAGCGTCCTGGAGGAATTTTGGCCCGCTCATCTTTGCAGAATTGTCCTAATTCAGTTACATTAGAGGGTTTTCGAGCATGAACGGCCTTTTTAAGGTCATACCACAACATCTCAATAGGATTCAGGTCAGGACTTTGGCTAGGCCACTCCAAAGTCTTCATTTTGTTTTTCTTCAGCCATTCGGTGGTGGACTTGCTGGTGTGTTTAGGATCATTGTCCTGCTGCAGAACCCAAGTTCGTTTCAGCTTGAGTACACGAACAGATGGTCGGACATTCTCCTTCAGGATCTCTTGGTAGACAGCAGAATTCATAGTTCCTTTTATCACGGCAAGTCTTCCAGGTCCTGAAGCAGCAAAACAGCCCCAGACCATCACACTACCACCACCATATTTTACTGTTGGTATAATGTTCTTTTTATGAAATGCAGTGTTCCTTCTACGCCAGATATACTTGGACACACACCTTCCAAAGAGTTCCACTTTGTCTCATCGGTCCACAGAATGTTGTCCCAAAAGTCTTGGGGATCATCAAGATGTGTTGTGGAGAAATTGAGACGAGCTTTGATGTTCTTTTTGCTCAGCAGTGGTTTTCTCCTTGGAACTCTGCCATGCAGGCCATTTTTGCCCAGTCTTTTCCTGATGGTGGAGGCATGAACGCTGACCTTAACTGAGGCAAGTGAGGCCTGCAGTTCCTTGGACGTTGTTGTGGGGTCTTTTGTGACCTCTTGGATGAGTTGTCGCTGCGCTCTTGGGGTAATTTTGGGCGGCCGGCCACTCCTGGGAAGGTTCACCACTGTTCAATGTCTTCGCCATTTGTGGATAATGGCTCTCACTGTGGTTCGCTGGATTCCCAAAGCTTTGGAAATGGCTTTATAACCCTTTCCAGACTGATAGATCTCAATTACTTTCTTTCTCAATTGTTCCTGAATTTCTTTGGGTCTCGGCATGATGTGTAGCTTATAAGGATCTTCTGGTGGACCTTACTGTGTCAAGCAGCTCCTACTTAAGTGATGCCTTGATTGTGAACAGGTGTGGCAATAATCAGGCCTGGGTGTGGCTAGAGAAATTGAACTCAGGTGTGGACAACCACAGTTATAGTATGTTTTAACAAGGGGGGCAATCACTTTTTCACACAGGGCCATGATGGTTTGGATTTTTTTTCACCTTTAATAATAAACACCTTCATTTACAAATTGCATTTTGTGTTTACTTGTGTTGTCCTTGACTATTGTTTAAATTGGTTTGATGTTCCGAAACACTTAAGTGTGACAAACATGCAAAGGAACAGGAAATGAGGAAGGGGGCAAACACTTTTTCACACCACTGTAATGTTGCCTCCTATCCACCCCTCCACCCCTTCACTGTGGAAATTTGGCTTTGTTTTATTTACTTTATTGTAATAAGAATACTTATTTTTTTGTAATAGGCCGCGTACACACGGGCGGACTGTTCGCCCAACTTTGTCCGCTGAACAGTGTTTGGGCGGACAGTCCGCTCGTGTGTGGGCTTTCAGCGGACAGTTTCAGCGGACAGTTTGACGAACAAGGTTTTTCGGAAATTCCGTAAAACTGTCCGCTGAAACCTTGTTTGAGCGAACAGTCCGCCCGTGTGTAGGCTTGTTCGACAAACTAAGTTCCGCGCATGCTCAGAAAGGCTTAACACGCCGAAAGTTATAATGCAGTGTATAGGACGTCGTATTTTTCGTCCCGTCGTACGTGCCGTTCACGTCATCGCGCACGGTTTCAGCAAACTGTTCGTTCGTCGTGTGTGGCCATGTCCGTCCATGCTAATTTTGAGCGGACTGTTTGCCGAAACTGTTTGACGGACAAAGTTGGGCGAACAGTCCCCGCGTGTGTACGCGGCCTTAGGAAACCAGGAATCCACATCAGCCTGTGATTGGACAATGGAGATGCTGAAGCACATTAATGACGTCATACATGTTCACTCCCATGCCATAAACATGTTCAGAGGCAACATTGTCCAAACCAGTAGATCAGGATTAAAGATGAGCAAAGTTGAGCATCAACTTGCCCAAAATTTTGGCAAAATTGGGAGATGGGAAGTGGCCTTTAATAAAGTGATATTAAACCCTCAGCTTATTAAAAGTGGATCTTCACCCTCAATATAATGTTGCCTCCTATCCACCCCTCCACCCCTTCACTGTGGAAATTTGGCTTTTTTTATTTACTTTATTGTAATAAGAATACTTATTTTTTTGTAATAGGAAACCAGGAATCCACATCAGCCTGTGACTGGACAATTGAGATGCTGAAGCACATTAATGAGGTCATACATGCTCACTCCCATGCCATAAACATGTTCAGAGGCAACATTGTCCAAATCAGTAGATCAGGATTAAAGATGAGCAAAGTTGAGCATCAACTTACCCAAAATTTTGGAAAAATTGGGAGAAAAGAAGGGGAATTGAATAAAGTGATAGTAAACCCTCAGGTTTTTTAAAGCAGATATTCACCCTCAATATGATGTTGCCTTCTAGCTCTTCTCCCCTCCACTTTGCAAATTGAGTTTTTTTTTAATTCTAAAATTTTTATTTTTTTGTAATTAGAAACCTCCAAACCCCCCCCCCCTATGCACATTATTTGCCTAGGCGAATGACAATCACCTTGTCCGCTGTGCCTCCTGAGATGTGTACATCACATATCTCAGGAGGCATAGCCCTTCATTGAGAAAGAAGGATTGAGGCAGGTCTAACAGAAAGTAATCAGGAAAGTGGTCAGCTGAACCAGAACAGCCAGCCGCTTCTCTATGACCTCATGCAAAAAATTGGCGGTGTGGGACTGAGTGGGAGGCAAAAGAGAAGCGGATTACAGGAGGACAACGCTGGATCCGCTGGGTAAGTGGAAAGCAAGGAAAAACGCCATTCCAGGTGAGTAGATCCAGATGGAGTTAGGTAGGTGGGACTCCTCATACAGGTACACGCCTCGGCTCGCCTGCTGTGGATAAGCTAATGTGAAGAGAATTTTTGCACACCAACATAGCCAAGTCCAATTATTTGGCAGTTCCATAAAAGTTCATGACACACACCACAAGTACATCAGCCAGTACAGAGGTTGAAACGTTTCACGCCACATTGTGCTTACAATGTAGTTGTCTGTACCGGCTGATGTACTTGTGGTGTGTGTCATGCATTTTTATGGAATTGGCAAATAAATGGACTTTCGCTATGTTGGTGTGCAGCCATTCTCTTCACATCTGCTGGGTAAGTACCTTACCTGTACAGGACCAGGAACCAGGTAAGCAGTCGGAACCAGTCGGAACCAGGCAGTCAGTGGTTATAAAAAAAAGGATCTGGGTTGTGGCCCAATGTGCAAAGCAGCTGGAGTGGAGCAGATTGGAGGAAGAGATTGGAGCAGAGTCCTGTGTTGGTTGTCTGGCAGAGAGTGGCATGAGGCATATGGTCTATACATAATTAACGACTATTTGACCCAATTTTGCCATAGAGTCAAAATTCCCTGGCGAGTCTACAGCTAAGGGGGGCAGGTGGCACTTTTGGAGCACAGTGATTTTTATTGAGCAACCACGTGCATGGTGAAGGAGCCATCACAAATTTTTGGGACTGGACTTTGCTAAACTATATTCACATGTTTTTTGGAGTATATGCTTGATAATATATTATAGTTGAAGAAAAAGAAATATCACTCACTGGTTTACTATTACAGTATATTTAGTTTATTATTCTTTAGTCACATCCTTTGCGCTCTTCAAACTTTGTTCTTTAGGCCTTATGCACACTAGTTTCTGGGAAACGCTGTTTATGCGGACAGGAGAAAATCAGCATTATAAACTCACCTAAACTGCATTTTTTCAAACTGGCAGAGTTTAGCATAGTTTGGAGTCTGGGTGTTTATTTCATTGGCCAGAATCTTGTGGATTTTTTTTAGCATGAAGAGCACTTTTAAAGAACATCACATAGATTTATGGACACTTAATTTTAAAGGTTGCGGACATATTGCCCTATGGACAATTTAGTTGCTTCAGCGTTTAGACGCTTTTACCAGCGTTCCGCGTTTTTTTGTGGTCGAAATCCCATCTTCTGAACTCGATTTTAGGGCATTCAGAAAACATCCTCTAAACTCCCCTGTTGCTAAAGCAGGGGAGTTGGAAAAACTAATTTTTAATCAATGATGGGAGAATTGTGCGAGAAATATAACCAAAAACAGAAATGGGCATGAGCTGTAACCTGGAAAGAAAAGAAGATTCCTGGCCACAAAAATTATTTTCTGTAGCAAGATGAGGTGAAATTGAAAGCTTGGTTGGTGGAATTTCGAAATGAATGGTGGCATCATCAGATCACAAAATGCAAAAAATTCTGATTTTCAAAAGAACATTCGTTCGGAATTCACCTCATGTATGGCCGGCATTATGGTCACGAGGGGCAATTATTTATGACATTGATTTTGAGCAGCTGGGCTGCGGAATAATAATCATTATTTGCACACATCTGTGGCGCAGATGGCACAGGTTTTACTAAAATAAAATATTAGAAAAGCAGCAGATGTGGACAATCCTTTATTACAAATTCCCAGGGCTTTTTTTTCAGCGGGAACACGGGGGAACACAGTTCCGGTACCTCCAACACTGATAATGGCAAGTGGTGTTGGGGTGTGCTGCAGGGTCTATTGATGCTAGCTGTTGAAGGATTTACGCCAGCTGGAGGGAATCTATTTTTGCAGAGGCGTCTATTGTTGCTGAGGAGGTCTGTTGTTGCTGGTGGAGGACCTACTGTTGTTGGGTCTTATATTGCTGGAGTTCTACTGTTGAGGGAGAGATCTTTTGTTACTGGCTGTGGGGAGAGCTGTTGTTCCTGCCAGGAGTCTATTGTTGCTAGGGGGGAAATTTTGTTGCGGGCGGTCCATTGTTAGGGGGAGTCTATTGTTGATGGCGGGGGGCCTTATTGTTACTGGCTGCAGGAGATCTATTTTACTGCTTTTCTAGTTATCATTACTATATTCCATACTAATTACTTGACACCGCAATACGATGCTTGGTTCTGTATTCTCTAAAAGGGGGGCGGTAGTGGGAGGTGGTTAGGGGGTGGAACCAAGGAATGGTGTTTGGGGAGTGGATAGGCAGTGGAACCAAGGAATGGTGTTTGGGAGACGGGTAGGGGGTGGAACCAAGAAATGGTGTTCGGGAGGTGGGTAGGGGGTGAAACCAAGGAATGGTGTTTGGGAGGTGGGTAGGGGATGGAACCAAGGAATGGTGTTTGGAGAGTGAAACCAAGGTATGGTTTTTGGAAGGTGGGTAGGGGGAGGAACTAAGGAATGGTGTTTGGGGGGTGGAACCAAGGAATGGTGTTTGAGGGGTGGAACCAAGGAATGGTGTTTGGAAGGTGGGTAGGGAGTGGAACCAAGGAATGGTGTTTGGGGAGTGGAACCAAGGAATGGTGTTTGGAAGGTGGGTAGGGAGTGGAACCAAGGAATGGTGTTTGAGGGGTGGGTAGGGGGTGGAACCAAGGAATGGTGTTTGGAAGGTGGGTAGGGGGTGGAACCAAGGAATGGTGTTTTGGGGGGTTGAACCAAGGAATGGTGTTTGGAAGGTGGTTAGGGAGTAGAACCAAGGAATGGTGTTTGGGGAGTGGAACCAAGGAATGGTGTTTGGAAGGTGGGTAGGGAGTGGAACCAAGGAATGGTGTTTGAGGGGTGGGTAGGGGGTGGAACCAAGGAATGGTGTTTGGAAGGTGGGTAGGGGGTGGAACCAAGGAATGGTGTTTGGAAGGTGGGTAGGGGGTGGAACCAAGGAATGGTGTTTTGGGGGGTGGAACCAAGGAATGGTGTTTGGAAGGTGGTTAGGGGGTGGAACCAAGGAATGGTGTTTTGGGGGGGGGGGGTGGAACCAAGGAATGGTTTTTGGAAGGTGGTTAGGGGGTGGAACCAAGGAATGGTGTTTGGAGGGTGGGTAGTGAGTGGAGCCAAGGAATGGTGTTTGGGAGGTGGGTAGGGGTGGAACCATGGATTGGTGTTTGGAAGGTGGGTAGGGGTGGAACCATGGATTGGTGTTTGGAAGGTGGGTAGGGGGTGGAACCAAGGCATGGTGTTTGCGGGGTGGAACCAAGGAATGGTGTTTGGGAGGTGGGTAGGGCATGGAACCAAGGAATGGAGCTCAGGGGTGGTTAGGGCGTGGAGAAAAGGGGTGACTTGACAAGAGGGAGTTCCTGCACCTATTCTCTGAGGAAAAAAAAGCCCTGCAATTTCCTCCTCGGGTCGTTAGGCCAGGTGAACGAGGGCAGTCAAGATAGCCGGATGACTTCCACCAACAGGTATGTGCACACCCCACCTGATTCCTGTGGAGAAAAGAACAATGCAGCCCATGGCCAGTTGGCAGGAGACAACAGCGAATCCAGGTCTCTTAGATGTTGGGCTATAGCTAAAGACAGAGTATAAAAACCAGCCCATAAGACTGACAGGCTGCACTATAGCCTACTGCAGATCCACCCATAAAACCAAATAATCTCACATGATCCACTCAAGTATTCAGCAGAAAAAATATCTGTTTCTAGAAATGATTCTTGTATGGAGCTCTGAGTGACAGCTGCCTCCTCGGGAATCCTGAGGATAATCCAGATCCTCCACAAAAGGTTATTACATTCGGCTGGTGAACACTCATCCCTTCTGACTGAGTTATACTGGTATGGGAGGGTTAATCTGTTGCAGTAAGGGCTGGGAGTGATGCAGAAGGTCCTTCCCTGGGGGGGGGGGTTCTTGGCAATAGTCACTCCATTGCCACTTATTCAAGTATCAATTCAGGCCCCATTCACACCTCACACCTCGGCGCTTTCCCGCTCAATTATTTTTTTTTTGCACGTTTTTCACACGTTAACGCATTTCATGCCCAGGGCTGCTCTTTCACTTGCCAAATGCCGCAAAGTAGCTGCAGAGCCTTTTCGGTTGTGGGGCATCAGACGTTTTTTAGTTTGTGTTTTTGCGCATTTGTAGCATGATAAACATGCAGCAAAACACGGGTCCGCTACACGCAATGCTAGGGGAAATTATTTTCGTTAGCGGATTTAAAGGAAAACCTAAAAGACCAACTTTCCTTTGAGTTCATTCAAGTCCTTATTCCATTCTTCCAAGCCCTGATGAAGGGAGATGATGCATGGGCTGCCTGTATAAGCCACTTGCAGTTGACTGATTGGCTGCTGTTGGTTCTGCCTTATTAAAAGGTCAAAGTTTAGACAAACAAATCAGTGGCAAACCTCAAAGTGCGTTTAATTGCGACATGAAACTTTTACCGCGTTTCAGATTCAAGCCATTGGACTCACCTGCATGGGCGGCTATATGTACCATATTTGGCCCTCTTGGTGTGTGAAAGTGCCAAAGATTTTACTCCAGAGGACTTTGCAGCCTCTAGATGTCCATCTGTATGAGACCTAAATCCAGTGGTGGCCAGTGTATTAAGGGCGCTACCCCCTCACTCCAGCCACCCCCTCTCACCAATAGATAGATTCATGCATTGCATGAATCTATCTATGGCCGCCACTGTCACCCCCTATTTAGGTGCCCGGCCCTTTATCGGGTGCAGGGCGTCTGAATTACAGCAGCGGGGGAGGCGTCAAAAAAGGTGAACTGTGAGCGCCATGCTGGGAGCTCGCAAGTCACCCAGCTGTGTTAGAAAAGCGAATGAATATTTGCTTTCCTAACGCTGAACCGCCTCTCTGCCAATCAGGTGCTCGGATCTGTTACCTGTGACCTGATTGGCTGAAACGACAGGCACTGTGATTGGAAGCCAGGGGTCCATTCATAGCAGAGGACAGGAAGAGAGGATGGGAGAAGACATCGAGGACCTGTCCCACCGAGTCAGGTAAGTGCAGACGGCGGGGGGGGGGGGGCACACTGGCAGCATTTAACATGGCACAGTGGCTGCGTTTGATGAAGCACAGTCGGAGAAATTGATGGGCACAGTGGTGGCAACTTATGGGCACAGTGGTGGCAATTGATGGGCACAGAGGGAGCAATTGATGGGCACAGTGGTGGCAATTGATGGGCACAGTGGGAACAATTGATGAGCACAGTGACGGCAACTGATGGACACAGTGGCAACAATTGATGGGCACAGTGGCTGCATTTGATGGCACAGTGGTGGCAATTGATGGGCACAGTGGCTGCATTTTATGGCACAGTGGCTGCATTTGATGGCATAGTGGCGGCAATTGATTGGCACAGTGGCTGCGTTTGATGGCATAGTGGCTGCATATGATGGGCACAGTGGCAGCAATTGGTGGGCACAGTGTCTGCATTTTATGGGGCACAGTGGCTGCATTTGATGGCACAGTGGCTGCATTTTATGGGGCACAGTGGCTGCATTTGATGGCACAGTGGCTGCATTTTATGGGGCACAGTGGCTGCATTTGATGGCATAGTGGTGGCAATTGATGGACACAGAGACGGAAATTTATGGGCACAGTGGCTACATTTTATGGGGCACAGTGGCTGCATTTGATGGCACAGTGGCTGCATTTTATGGGGCACAGTGGTTGCATTTGATGGCATAGTGGTGGCAATTGATGGACACAGTGACGGAAATTTATGGGCACAGTGGCTACATTTTATGGGGCACAGTGGCTGCATTTGATGGCACAGTGGCTGTGTTTGATGGCATAGTGGTGGCAATTGATGGGCACAGTGACGGAAATTGATGGGCACAGTGGCTACATTTTATGGGGCACAGTGGCTGCATTTGATGGCACAGTGGCTGTGTTTGATGGCACAGTGGTGGCAAATGATGGGCACAGTGGCTGCATTTTATGGGGCACAGTGGCTGCATTTAATGGCACAGTGGTGGCAATTGATGGGCACAGTGGCTGTGTTTGATGGCATAGTGGCTGCATTTGATGGGCACAGTGATGGAAATTGATGGGCACAGTGGCTGCATTTGATGGCACAGTGGCTGCATTTTATGGGGCACGGTGGCTGCATTTGATGGCACAGTGGCTGCATTTGATGGCATAGTGGCAGCAATTGATGGGCACAGTGGCTGCATTTAATGGCACAGTGGCTGCATTTGATGGCATAGTGGCAGCAATTGATGGGCCCAGTGGCGGCAATTGATGGGCACAGTGGCTGCGTTTAGTGGCATAGTGGCTGCATTTGATGGGGCACAGTGGCTGTGTTTGATGGCACAGTGGCTGTGTTTGATGGGGCACAGTGGCTGTGTTTGATGAGGCCTTTTCTGAATATTTCGGTTTGTTTTGCGCCCCCCCCAAAAAAAAAATTGTGCACCAGCCGCCACTGCCTCAATCTTTAGTGCTTCTGAGCAGTCAGCATCATTTAATAAAAGCATTTTGGCTATTGTTCTTCCCTTCACCACATAATCCTGCTACTTTATTTTTTATCGATATTTGTCACCTTTTGTACTGCAAATGTTGCCATTTAACGATCGGCAAATGAAATGTTTAATCACATTAAACACAAATATAGTGCGCTTCTTAAGGCAATTAATCTTTCAACTCTCTGGAAACATAATGTTGGGAGTTTTTTTTTTCCCTTCTGCGCACAGACAACAATATAAATGAGTCTTTGATTTGATTAGTGTTCTTCCTGCTATAGATTTAGGACAGCTTGTTCGGAGTCGTACTCTCTGGCAGCAGATTGGTTCAATGCTTTACTAATAAGAAACTGATTCTGCGAAAACTCCAATGGCATCAGAGATAATAAAAGCTTTAACTGTTCTGTGTCTTCATGTGATTAAGCAGCCGCGGCGGTTCCGAATAAGGCCCTGTGAGGTGCACGGGGGGGGCGCCGCGTTTAAAAAAAACGTCTAGCTTGCTTGTGGTTTAAAGCAAAACATTTATTACATAGACTTCAAAATAATGCTTGTAATTCACTATATTGTCAAAAGTATTGGGACACCTGCCTTTACACGCACATGAACTTTAATGGTATCCCAGTCTTAGTCAGTAGGGCTCAATATTGAGTTCCCCACCCTTTGCAGCTATAACAGCTTCATCTCTTCTGGGGAGGCCGTCCACAAGGTTTAGGAGTGTGTCTATGGGGATGTTTGACCATTCTTCCAGAAGCACATTGGTGAGGTCAGGCACTGATGTTGGATTAGAAGGCCAACTAAGTATTTAACCCTACGGACTAAGACTGGGATGCCATTAAAGTTTATGTGCGTGTAAAGTAAGGTGACCAGATTTTTTAAATGAAATCCGGGGACATATTTTTTTTTTTTTTTACTAGCAATGGCGGCAATCGGCAACTCTCTGCCCATCGCAACTCACAGCCCCGCCTCACAGCCTGTCAAGTCTTACTGTTCGGGTACTACTGGGTGGGGAGCTAGGGTTACCACCTGTTCGGGATTCACCCGGACAGTTCGGGTTTGGAATCATGCATCCAGGTTTCAGACTGTCTGAGAACCGGACACATTATTCAGACAAGGCTAGGTCTCCCCCCTTCTCTCTCCTGCCTCTAAGTGAGTACGCTAAGGTATATCAGAGTTCTCAGAGCACTCATTACATCAGACCTCCCCCTTACATCCTTATTTACACAATGGAGCATCCCTTATGTTAGAGTTCCCAGAGTTCTCCCTTACATCAGAGTCTCCCATTACAGTGAAAGGGAACTCTGTGAGTTCAAATGTAAAAGGGAAACTCTGTGGAATCTGATGTAAAGGGGGAACACTGTGGACTCTGATGTAAAGGGGGACTCTTGTGATTAACTTCATATTATTTAATAGCAACATCTATGCATACTATGAAAAAAAATTGCTCTGCGACGCTGAAGTGTTTGGGTTTGACTTGAAGAAAAGGTGGCAACCATATGGGGCCGGGACTTGAGCCAAGGAAGAAGAACATGCAAGCAGAGCTGAATGGGCATGCACCTGAAACTGGAGAAATATTCCCTCCGCTCCGAACAGCACATGATCATCAGAAAGGGGCACGGATAACGGAAAAAATAACCCTACGGTTGCCACCTGTCCAGAATTCACCCGGACAGTTCGGGTTTGGAACCATGCGTCCAGGTTTCAGACTGCCTGAAACCCGGACACATTATTCAGACTGGACCATGGCTTCCCAGCAGGGTTACTGGCTGCAGTTATCTAAGCTGAGAGTGTCTGTTACACCCTCTTTCACACTGCCTAAAGCCAGCACACCCCCCCCCCCCCCTCAAACACACAGACAGGAAAGGAGAGAGGGCTTGATCTGTATCTCTTACTCTCTTAATTAGAAGTCCAGCGGCCTCAGATACATCTAGGTCTGGGTGAGAGGTGCTGACTGCCAAGGGGTGAGTGAGCTCACCATCCATCCCTGTCTGTGACTGAAGTCTCCCCCCTTCTCTCTCCTGCCTCTGAGAGAGTACACTTAGGTAAATCAGGGTTCTCAGAGCACCCTTTACATCAGAGTTCCCCTTTCTACCAAAGGGCACAGTATTCCTTCTTACATCAAAGTCCTCTCCATACATCAGAGTTCTTAGTGTTCCCCCTTAACTCAGGGTTCCCAGAGCATCCCTTATGTTAGAGTCCCCAGAGTTCTCCCTTACATCAGAGTCTGTAGAGTCCCCCCTTACAGTGAAAGGGAACTCTGCAAGTTCAGATGTAAAAGGGGAACTCTGTGGACTCTGATGTAAAGGGGAACTCTTGTTATTAATGTCATATGATTAGAAATGTTATTTAATAGCAAGATATATCTATAGTTTATACTATAAAAAAAAAAATTGCCGTGCCCCGATAAAGTGTTTGGGTTTGACTTGAAGAAAAGGTGGCAACCCTAAATAACCCCCCTAAGCTAGTAGGAGCGACAGAGCGGGGGGGGGGGGGGGGGGGGGGAGTATGGTGTAATTCAGATTTTTTTTTTTATTCTGCACAGATTGACTTTGAAATTGCCCCAGCCCTTGTTCAAATACAATCCGGGGACAGACTTGGTCCGGGGACAGTGTCCTCAATCCGGGGACTGTCCCCAGAAACCGGGGATGTCTGGTCACCCTAGTGTAAAGGCAGGTGCCCCAATACTTTTGGTAATATAGTGTATATTAACTGTTCTTAATAAAAGATCAGAAGGTATAATCCAATGTGTTTCTTTGGCTCACAACTCCATCAGGGTTAAGAGACAAGATAACATAAAATATAGTCCATAGATAAATCTAAAAGAAAAAAAAAATACATTGCCAGGCCCTAAGAAGATATCTTCTGGGTCCCCTGCAGCTCTCAATGGTTCCTCTTGCTGAGCTTCGTGTCACTGTAGGAGGCAGTGGTGATGTCAGCAGGAGGAACCATTGAGAGCTTCAGGGGACCCATAAGACTGACACTTCTGGAAGTACTGGTTTTCCTGCAGACTTCTAAGCCCTTGTACACACGGTCGGACATTCCGACCACAAAATCCTTTTGGATTTTTTCCGACTGATTTTGTCCGAAACTGGTGTTGCATACACACGGTCGGACAAAGTTGTCGGAAAATCCGATCGTTACGACTGGACTACGTTCAGGCTAGTAGCCAATAGCTTTGGTCTCGTAATTTGTCTGAGCATGCGTGGCACTTTGTCCGATCGGAATTCTCTACTATATCCAGCTCTCAAACTTTGTTGGTCGGACATTCTGACAGAAAAGGTCCGATGGAGCCCACACACAGTTGGATTATGCGACAACACGGTCCGATCAGACATATATATATATATATATATATATGTACAAGGGCTTAGGATGATCTCAGGATCAGAGCATGCTTCAGTAACATGGGCAGCAGTCCAGGTAGGTGTTTTGTTAATTTTCCATAGATATGTGTTTACTTGAGAGTTTTTAACCAAGTGTCAGGGCCACTTTAAGGCAGCCAACAAATTTTAAAGTACAGGCAGTCCCCGGGTTGGGAACAAGATAGGTTCTGTAGGTTTGTTCTTAAGTTTCATTTGTATGTGTGTTGGAACCGCTACATTTTTTAAGTGCAACTCCAGTCAAAAAATTTTTTTTACGTTTTGGATAGCATAGGGAAGGGAAGTGGTGTCGGGAGGAGGGGGCTGGAGTGCCAAATGGGTACCCGAAAAGCCCCTGGTCTCAGGCATGCACTATTGTATTGTTAGCCCCGAGCGCCGCCGCCGATCGGGGACCGTTCTGTCTCCTGGCCAGGTAGGTCAGTGTATGTATGTCCCTACCATCAGTGTATGTATGTCACTACCGTCAGTGTATGTATGTCAGGTAGGTAGGTCAGTGTATTTATGTCAGGTAGGTAGGTCGGTGTATGTATGTCAGGCAGGTAGGTCAGTGTATGTATGTCACTACCGTCAGTGTATGCATGTCAGGTAGGTAGGTCAGTGTATTTATGTCAGGTAGGTAGATCGGTGTATGTATGTCAGGCAGGTAGGTCAGTGTATGTATGTCACTACCGTCAGTGTATGCATGTCAGGTAGGTAGGTCAGTGTATTTATGTCAGGTAGGTAGGTCGGTCTATGTATGTCAGGTAGGTCAGTGTATGTATGTCACTACCGTCAGTGTATGTATGTCACTACCGTCAATGTATGTATGTCAGGTAGGTAGGTCAGTGTATGTATGTCAGGTAGGTAGGTCAGTCAGTGTATGTCAGGTAGGTCAGTGTATGTATGTCACTACTGTCAGTGTATGTATGTCAGGTAGGTAGGTCAGTGTATGTATGTCAGGTAGGTCAGTGTATGTATGTCAGGTAGGTAGGTCAGTGTATGTCAGGTAGGTCAGTGTATGTATGTCACTACTGTCAGTGTATGTATGTCAGGTAGGTAGGTCAGTGTATGTATGTCAGGTAGGTAGGTTGGTGTATGTATGTCAGGTAGGTCAGTGTATGTATGTCAGGTAGGTCAGTGTATGTCACTACCGTCAGTGTATGTATGTCAGGTAGATCAGTGTAGGCCAGGCAGCAAACAGCAAGTGAGCTTACCCCCCGCCATACAACCCCAGCCAAAAAACCTTGCACCACAATTGCCCCTCCCCCCGCCGGCCTTGGACTTTGGGCTGAAGCCTTTTTTTACCACCTAGCAATACCCCTGAGGAAGGGTTAACTGGCCATGAAATGATGTGAAATTGATGACAGGTCCCCAGGACAGTAGGTGGAAGCATGCCGTGAGTCGTAGTAGGTAAGTCGGGACTGCCTGTATGTAAACTCTAACCAAATAACATTTTGTTTGCTAAAGCACTGTGTATTATAAACACCTTTTCCCAATTATTTGTTGCAGTTTAGGTGGTGATCTCCTGCAGCCTCATTGCATGTCTTCCTGTCCGCATGCACTTCAGCATTGGCTGCATGACATTTGGCTTCCCTGAAGGGGGCAGCAGTGATCTATGCCTAATATGTATAAATGTCTTCACTCCTTTTTTTTGCTCCCCCTTTCCCGCTGAAGAAATTGCATAGCAAATATTGCTCCCCCGTTCCCGTTCAAGAAATTTCATACCAAATATTTTGGGGGAGTGGAGAATGATCTTTTTTGGGAAGTGCAGCCTGGTCTTCTGCTTTTCTCGCCTAGGTGGGAATGACGTCCCCAGCTGCCCGAAGTCCCCTGGGAGACTGGAGTCCTGCATTTCAGGAGGCTTTGGGTCAATCGAGAACTTACTGAACATGTGTGGCTGTAAGGAGTTTGTTGTAGGAACCTGGAAGCAATAGCCGGCTCCTAAAGAAAATGGTGGAAAAGGACCTGGAGTTTGATGGCTTCTGGCCCATTACAGCATGACAAATCTGGATGTATGAGTATGTGTTATGAGTATAACCCAAGAAACAAGGTAAAAGGGGATAAAAAAATAACGCAGGGGGCGAAGTTCCTCTTTAACATGGCCGCTTGTAGTCTCCATGGAAAGACCCTGTAATAGGGTGACAACACAGGTGCACAATTGTGAGAAAGGGACAGTGTTGTCACCCTCTACTAGGAAATGCCTAAACAAGGACCTTCATGACAGGATCACCAGGCATCATTTTGATGAAGTCCTTGGATTTCGAAATATTGGAAATGACTTTTGAAATGACATTAACATGCTAAAGCTTATATGAGATTTCAATGATTGGGTTCGCATCTACTTTAAGGAACGAAACTATAACGGGGATTGAAGCATTACAGTGATTGCAGCAAATTCAAGCATAATCCCCAATAATGATAATCAATTAAGGATCAGACATTCCATGGTGATTAATAGCGATTTGTCATCGCTCAACCCTTGTTACTTAAATAAAGCGCCCATAAATGTAGCTCGCCGTAATTGAATGTCGTTTCATGGCTGATTGAGGAAGCGTTTACATCAACAAAATGTTTGCCTGCTCCCGTCAGAGGTGATTCTTGCACATATATTACACATACAGTGGTGGAAAGCTCGACTCGTTATCGAAAACGCTGGAAAGGTCAATGGCTTTGCTTACACCATTAAAATCTTACATGTCAGTATAATTGCAATTCTTGGCATAAAGTATATAGTTTAATGGGAAATCCATCAACAACTGTTTGGATAGCCTCAGACATATCATGGTTTAGATGCACAGTAAGTGACACTTCTGTAAACGAGATTAAAGTGTACCCTGCATTGAAATCATATATCAGATCAGATATGAGTGTTGGATCTCCATAAAGGTGACAACACAGCAGTTTCATGAAGCCCAATTGGAAGATTTAGAGTTCCAAGCAGTAGGGATTGATCTACCTATGCATTTTTATTTATCACAATTAAAGGGGCTTATCAAGAGTTGACAGCCAATGTGCAGTGAATGATATTCTAAGTGCAGTTTTCAAAGAAATAAAACTCAAGAAGAGTAAACACCTGTCCAAATTCCACTCGTATAATAAACCTAATCGCTGATGAAAAGGGAGTTATGATTGACCCCTGAAATGTGTTGGGTCTCAACTCTTGCTGCTCTCATCCTGAAATGTGTTGGGTCTCAACTCTTGCTGTTCTCATCCTGAAATGTGTTGGGTCTCAACTCTTGCTGCTCTCGTCCTGAAATGTGTTGGGTCTCAACTCTTGCTGCTCTCATCCTGAAATGTGTTGGGTCTCAACTCTTGCTGCTCTCGTCCTGAAATGTGTTGGGTCTCAACTCTTGCTGCTCTCGTCCTGAAATGTGTTGGGTCTTAACTCTTGCTGCTCTCGTCCTGAAATGTGTTGGGTCTCAACTCTTGCTGCTCTCGTCCTGAAATGTGTTGGGTCTCAACTCTTGCTGCTCTCGTCCTGAAATGTGTTGGGTCTCAACTCTTGCTGCTCTCATCCTGAAATGTGTTGGGTCTCAACTCTTGCTGCTCTCGTCCTGAAATGTGTTGGGTCTCAACTCTTGCTGCTCTCGTCCTGAAATGTGTTGGGTCTTAACTCTTGCTGCTCTCGTTCTGAAATGTGTTGGGTCTCAACTCTTGCTGCTCTCGTCCTGAAATGTGTTGGGTCTCAACTCTTGCTGCTCTCATCCTGAAGTGTGTTGGATCTCAACTCTTGCTGCTTTCATCCTGAAATGTGTTGGGTCTCAACTCTTGCTGCTCTCATCCTGAAATGTGTTGGGTCTCAACTCTTGCTGCTCACATCCTGAAATGTGTTGGGTCTCAACTCTTGCTGCTCTCGTCCTGAAATGTGTTGGGTCTCAACTCTTGCTGCTCTCATCCTGAAATGTGTTGGGTCTCAACTCTTGCTGCTCTCATCCTGAAATGTGTTGGGTGTCAACTCTTGCTGCTCTCGTCCTGAAATGTGTTGGGTCTCAACTCTTGCTGCTCTCATCCTGAAGTGTGTTGGATCTCAACTCTTGCTGCTCTCATCCTGAAATGTGTTGGGTCTCAACTCTTGCTGCTCTCATCCTGAAATGTGTTGGGTCTCAACTCTTGCTGCTCACATCCTGAAATGTGTTGGGTCTCAACTCTTGCTGCTCTCATCCTGAAATGTGTTGGGTGTCAACTCTTGCTGCTCTCGTCCTGAAATGTGTTGGGTCTCAACTCTTGCTGCTCTCGTCCTGAAATGTGTTGGGTCTCAACTCTTGCTGCTCTCATCCTGAAATGTGTTGGGTCTCAACTCTTGCTGCTCTCATCTCATCAATTGTAGGGGCTATATAAATCCTGAATAATAATAATAATAATAATAATCCCTTTATTTCATGCAAGCTGATTCTCCCAGGGACCCCATTGGGGCTCCACTGAGCATTAAAGAGCTGCCACATTACCTCTACCAGGCTTGAAGTCCAGGACTTTACCACCATAAATTCCATAATGGATACTTGTTAGGCATAGGATAGCTGCCACTACCACCCCTCCATCCGGGATAAGTCTAGCACATGAAAACCCTTGCCTTGGAACCGAAGCATGGATGGAACTGGTTGCCCGTCTACTGGAAAGTACAGCATGTTCCTTAAGAACCTAGTGCTAAATCATTTCTAGTCCACATGATTCTGGGTCAGTGTTTCATGCATATAGAGAGAGAAGCTACCTTGCTGCAATCTTAATGCAAAATATGTTGGCCCTCAACTCTTGGGGCTCTCATCCTTTTACTCCACAGAATCTAATTCTCCAAGGGACCCCATTGGGGCTCCACGGGGCAGTAGAGAGCTGCTGCTTTACCGCTACTAAGCCAGAATTTTACCATCCTAATTCCAGAATAAAGACTTGTTTGGCCTAGGTAAGCCCCGGTTGCCTGCATACTTGGATGTCATTTCAGTCATCAACCATATGAGTTGCTAAATGTTGTACCTTCATTAAATGTAACCATATTGCTACACTTAGCCCCTGTACACACGGTCAGAGATTCTGCCAACCAAATCCGTCGGATTTTGTCCGTCAGATTTAGTCTGACGGATTGTGTCCGAAACTGTTGCATACACACGGTCGGACTAAGTTGTTGAAAAATCCGATCTTTCAGAACGTGATGACGTAATTTCGTTACGATGGGACTAGATTTAGGCTAGTAGCCAATAGTTTTGATGTAGGAATTTGATCTGAGCATGCGTGGCACTTGGTCCGATCAAAATTCTCTACACATGATCGGATTACGTCCGACCGGCCCAGTTGGTTGGGAAATATTTCCAACATGTTGGAAAATTGGGTCGGACAGAGATTCGGACAGAATCAGTCCGATGCATACCACACACAGTCGGATTATCTGACGACATGGTCCGCTAAGACGCATTCCGACGGATTCTCCGACCGTGTGTACACCGCTTTAGAGGCACCTCTCTTTCTTTTATACTCAATTGTGACATGGCGCTACTTGTATATCAAGTCAAAATTTATAAAAAAAAAAAAATAGCTTGTCTTGCAAAATGCTCTCAAACCAAGTTACTCTCAAACCAAGGTTTTACTGTATATCCCTGTGGCAAACAAGCAGGACGCCCCCTTCATTTTCTCAATATCATTTATTGTGATATTAATAAAAAAAATAAAAAAAAGTCAGCTTCTTTTAGAATTCTACAATTCTAACTCCATAATTAAACATCAACTTTTTGCCCGTTTCCCATAAACCGTTCCTAGTTACATGAGTTCCTTGTCCATTATTTATATAATAACTCCCAGACCAAAATAATAGAAATGGTGCCTAGCCATGCGTAATTTTAATTGGATGCCATTATTATACAGCTGGATTCAATACCGGCGAAAGCCGTCGTGCTCTTTGGTAACATTTATATAGGTCTGTTTAACACAGCCCCCAGAGACGTCGTTAGAGGATGTTCAATGGGGAAAGAGCGCATTATCAGACCAGGCTGCCTTTTGCTAATGCTGTATTGGTTTAGTCAATTTAGGAGAACTGGAAGGCTTAATGGATTAGTCAAAACAGGCTATTAATCTCTGCATCCTCATTTTTAATCCCGCAATGACCAAAGTGATTGAAAATCATTTTCATCTCATGACCAGCAAAGCTCCTAAGCGGGGTTCTAATTTACAAGGAGCTGGTAATCTCCAGGAGCAGTTTGTTTCCACTGTCAACCTTCCATGCGTCTCCAAGAAAAATGGCCGTTCTCAATATGCCACCTAAAAGAGACACCAAGGGACCGTCTGTACATATTATACTCCCTCTGAACTTTCCCTTTGTTTTTTGTTTCTTTTATTTTTTACGAGCCTGAAAAATATTGCGCCGCAATCAGCTGGGTTGGAAGAAGTAGAAAAAAAATAAAAATAACAGAGATAAATCATAGGGATTATTTTATGTGGCCACATTGCTATCTATTGTTCTGTCAAAGAACAAAGAGGAGTAGTTGGCTGGGAAAGAAAGAGGTTAGATTTGTGTTGTACTTTTACTGACTTAAAAAGAATGGTGTGTCTTCAGTCAAGTACTGTCTTAAAAAGAATGGTGTATCTTCAGGAAGTTATTTAAGCAAAATGTACTTTTGTAAGCTAAACGCCAAGCAGATAATAAAAGACCTAAATTAATGCAGCCCTGTAATTATTCCCTAACCACTCGAGTCCCCCAGGGCCATCTTTACCCCGCAGGGCAAAAGGTGCAGCTGCCCCGGGCCCAGTCATTGTTGTGGGGCTTAAAGCAGCTGCCCCTTGAGCCCGCGCTGCCTGCAACTAGTTGATTAGTGAATTCAGGTGCGCCCAAGAAAATGTTTTCCCTGGGTCCAATCAACATTAAAGATGGCCCTGGAGTCCCCATTTGATTTTTAAAAAGGCGAAGGGGATTGCAGCTATTAATACTAGAGTCGCCAGATTGACATCACATGACATCCTGTAGGATCGGAGGCTGAGATCTGTGCAGCAATAGATCAATGCTATAGTGATCTATGGCTGATTTTGTGCAGTCAGCAGTAGATCACTATTGGATCTGTTGCTACACAGCTGCATGGGGTGTTCTGTATTTTTTTTTTGTGGGGGGGAAGGGGGGTTCTGGATTTAGTCAAAGTCGTGCCCTCCATAACAAATATGAAGAAAAGAAGTGTTAAAAATTAGAGATGATCCAAATCCTTGGAGCATCTATGTGCGGCGGAAACAGCACGGGGGGGTTTGTGGATCTCGTGGATTTATAAAATCCTTGTGGGAGAAGTTGAGCTGAAGGTACTGGCATACATAAAAAACTGGGAATGGGAAATAGGACCCCAGGGTGAGAATCAGGAGGTAGGGAAAATATTAAAATTGGTACACGGATCCTCGGTAAACATCGGAATGATTGAAATGAATTATAAGTGCTTGGCTACGTGGTATAGGACACCGGAAATAGTAGCGAATTATGAAACAGGCAAACTATGGAATGCTGGAGGGAAGGTAAGCAAATGGGGACTATGGCCCATATTTGGTGTAATTGCCCAAAGATCAAAACTTACTGGAAGGAAATACTAAGATATATAAAGGGGATAACTAGTATCCAGATGTCCGAAGACCCCTGGGTATGTCTATTCCACGGGGTGGATACCCCATTAAAAGAATATAGCAACTCTTTGACAATTCATTTGATCAATGCTGCAAAGAGCTTGATCCCGAAAAAATGGAAGGAAATAGATAGCCCCAAAATAACAGAATCGTTTGATAAAATGGAAGGGCTTAGGGTTGGTGAGGAGGGAGGAAGTCGGGGTTTTGATAAGAGGTGGGAAAGGTGGAAAATATTCAAACTAACGAGGAAATATAGTGCGCTGTTTAGGTTGTAGGGGTAAGGGGGGGGGGGGAAGGGTTTTTATTTTCTCTAAAGAGGGGTGGTAGAGAGGTGGAGGTGGGTGGTAGGGAGGGAAGAAAGGGAAATGTGTAAAGTAAGAAATTTGTATAGGTATACCCTGCTCTGCTGTGAAAAAAATTAGAGATGCACCAATATATTGCCTGTGAAAAATGATCTGCCGAAAATAGGGCTATCAGCACTTTGCCGATAGAAAAAAGGTGCTGATAATTTTCAGCTGAAAATTATCGACTGAAAATAAGCTTATCAGTGGCGATAATGGCCAAAAATAGGGTTATACATACTTTTGGGGTCTATGTATTAAAAAAAATTAAAATAAATTGCTGTATGAACGTATCAAGCATTCGCACAATTGTAACAAGTAATCCATGTAATTTGTGTAGTATGTTTACTTACTATGATGATCACTTCCATCTAATGCCCATAATGTGGTATTTTCTTGAAATACCCCAATCAAGAAAGATAATGCATAATGTCCCTAGATGGAACTCACAATCATAGGAAGTAAACATGGTACACTAATTTTGGGGATAGTTCATGATGGCTGGGAATTGAGACATTGGCGCAGTGATTTTATTGTAGTTAGGCCCCATAATGTGTGAGAATATATATATATATATATATATATATATATATATATATATATATATATATATATATACATTCACACACACAATATATTACCAAAATAATTGGGATGCCTGCCTTTACACTCACATGAACTTTAATGGCATCTCAGTCTTAGTCTGTAGGGTTCAAGATTGAGTTGGCCCACCCTTTGCAGCTATAACAGCTTCAACTCTTCTGGGAAGGCTGTCCACAAGGTTTAGGAGTGTGTCTATGAGAATATTTGACCATTCTTCCAGAAGCACATTTTTTGAGGTCAGGCACTGATGTTGGAGGAGAAAGCCTGGCTCGCAGTCTCCGCACTAATTTACCCCAAAGGTGTTCTATCTGGTTAAGGTCAGGTTCCTCCACCCCAAACTCGCTCATTCATGTCTTTATTGAGCTTGCTTTGTGCACTGGTGTGCAGTCATGTTGAAACAGGAAGGTACCATCCCCAAACTGTTCCCACAAAGTTGGGAGCATAAAATTGTCCAAAATGTCTTGGTATGCTGACGCCTTAAGAGTTCCCTTCACTGGAACAAAGGGATCAAGGCCAAATCCTGAAAAACAACCCCACACCATAATCCCCCCTCCACCAAATGATTTGGACCAGTGCACAAAGCAAGGTCCTTAAAGAACAGGGTTTGTTGCCGTAAAAACCCAATCTGGTTTAAACGTTTTTAGGTCCAACGTGACTGTTCCCCTGTGCCCAAAGCCAGCTGCCTAAATACATGATTTGAGTTTGGTGAGGAGCAACTCCAGTGGCCTGTATAGTGCCTAATGACTCCAACCCTACTGGTGGTCTACTCATCCAACATCAGTACCTGACCTCACAAATGCAACTTTGGCTGAATGGGTTCAAATTCCCACCGACACACTATAAAGTCTAAAGGAAAGCCTTCTTGGTATAGCCATAAAGAGAGAGCCAACTCCTTATTAATACCCATAGACTTGGAATGGTGTGTCCAAGGAGCTCATATAGTTGTGATAGTCTGGCGTCCACACTTTTGGCCATGAATTGTACATAAAAGAAATTATACATCTATATAAATTGCTGAAACATCATCATTACTAAACAGACCCACTGGCCCATTTTTTGCAACTATGCTATTTCTATGAAACTGTTTTCATTTGAAATTGCTGCGAGGGGTGACCGATACCATGGTATGTACATATTTAATTCAGAATAAACAATGTTATTATTTTCTGGAATGCTCAGCTCGGAGCCACTGGAGTATAATTGACTGTGATTTATTGATGCCACTATTGGACTTGGTTGTTACCTTCTAATTGGTTGAAAAAACATATACCTAATCTTTGCTATGTGCTATTCCATTTAAATAAGCTTTATAACATGCAGATTATATACCTTTTGACAGTGCCAGAATGATTTGCCAAGACACTGGCAGTTTGCCTGATGTAACAATGTTTGCTGGCTTTGGATCTACCGAAACAGCTTTTTTATTTATTTCTCTTTACCTGTCTTATTCACTTCCATGTACAAAGTCATCACTAGGAGTACAATATTGTATCTATATTGCAACTGATAATAGACATGGTAATGCAGCCTTTGTTTCCAGAAACGCACCAAAAACACGCAAAGATGAATGAGTTGTGCTTGCAGTGCCATCATTTCTTAATGGTACCCAAAATTCAGGTAGCAGTTGTGCATTTTGTCACTTGTTTTCCATGCAAAAAATGCACAAAAATGTGCATCACCAAATGTGCTTGGCTAAGTGCCAAAAAATAGTACTTAAAGCGGACCTTCACCTTCCCAAAGACGACGCCGCCTCTCCTCCACTCCTCCCTTCCTCTGCAAGAATAGGGCATTGCTTTTTTTTTTTTTTTTACTCCTTTTTTTAAATTTTTTATATAAGGTCCATCCCACCTCCCAATGCACATCATTCGTCTATCTATCTATCTATCTATCTATCTATCTATCTATCTATCTATCTATCTATCTATCTATCTATCTATCTATCTATTTATCTAGCTATCTAGCTACAGTTTCTCACAAAAGTGAGTACACCCCTCATTTTTTTGTAAATATTTTCTTCTATCTTTTCATGTGACAACACTGAAGAAATGACACTTTACTTTGTAAAGTAGTGAGTGTTCAGCTTGTATAACATTGTAAATTTGCTGTTCCCTCAAAATAACTCAACAAGCAGCCATTAATGTCTAAACCGCTGGCAACAAAAGTGAGTACACACCTGTAAGTGAAAATGTCCAAATTGGGCCGAAAGTGTCAATATTTTGTGTGGCCACCATTATTTTCCGGAACTGCCTTAACCCTCTTGGGCATGGAGTTCACCAGAGCTTCACAGGTTGCCACTGGAGTCCTCTTCCCCTCCTCCATGATGACATCACGGAGCTGGTGGATGTTAGAGACCTTGTGCTCTTCCACCTTCCATGTGAGGATACCCCACAGATGCTCAATAGGGTTTAGGTCTGGAGACATGCTTGGCCAGTCCATCACTTTTACCCTCAGCTTCTTTAGCAAGACAGTGGTCTTCTTGGTGGTGTGTTTGGGGTCATTATCATGTTCGAATCCTGCCTTGAGTATGATCTGAGCACTGATAGGCTGACCCCCCCCCCCCCCACACACACACACACCTTTAACCTCTGCAGCAATGCCTGCAGCACTCATACGTCTATTTCCCAAAGACTTCAGTATTTGACGCTGAGCACGTGCACTCATAGTCTTTGGTCAACCAATGTCGAGGCCTGTTCTGAGTGGAACCTGTCCTGTTTAACCGCTGTATGGTCTTGGCCACCTTGCTGCAGCTCAGTTTCAGTGTCTTGTCAATCTTCTTATAGCCTAGGCCATCTTTATATAGAGTTTGTAGATTCTATTTTTCAGATCCTCAGAGAGTTCTTTGCCATGAGGTGCCATGTTAAACTTCCAATGACCAGCATGAGAGAGTGAGAGCGATAACACCAAATTTAACACACCTGCTCCCCATTCATACCTGAGACCTTGTAACACTAACAAGTCACATGACACCTGGGAGGAAACATGGCTAATTGAGCCCAATTTGGACATTTTCACTTAGGGGTGTACTCCCTTTTGTTGCCAGTGGTGTAGATATTAATGGCTGTGTGTTGAGTTATTTTGAGGGGACAGCAAATTTACAGTGTTATACAAGCTGTACACTCACTACTTTACATTGTAGCAAAGTGTCATTTCTTCAGTGTTGTCACATGAAAAGATAGAATAAAATATTTACAAAAATGTGAGGAGTGAACTCACTTTTGTGAGATACTGTATTTCTAGCTACAAAAGGCTCATTATATTCAAAATTGGGAGCATGAAAAGGTCCAGCTGATAGACAGGCCCTGTTGAGTTTTATTATGGTCTACTGAAGAGAGAAACCATCATGAAAAGTGGAGGCTTCGGATAGAGGACATTTGCCCTTGAGCCAGTACAAATAATATATGTTGGGTTGGTGGCTCTGTGTGGAGACGCTCCTACATTCAAACCTCGATCAGCGGTCATAAAGTACTTATTTGGCTACAATTCATTCCTTACACTCTTACAGCTTTTAGCATATTTATGATCTTCATCTTCTCGAGGACAATACCACCTCTCCTCCCTTCCTGCGCAAGAATAGGGCATTGCTTTTCTTTTTTCCTTTTGTTTACTCCTTTTTTAAAAATTTTTATTTAAGGTCCATCCCACCTCCCCATGCACATCACTCGTCTATCTATCTATCTATCTATCTATCTATCTATCTATCTATCTATCTATCTATCTATCTATCTATCTACATACAAATGGCTCATAATATTACAAAATTGGGAGGAAGAAAAACTCCAGCTAATAAACAGGCCCTATTGAGGTTATTAAGGTCTACTGAAGAGAGAAACCATCATGAAAAGTAGAGGCTTCGGCTAGTGGACATTTGCTGCTGGGCTTGTACAAATAATATATGTTGGGTTGGTGGCTCTGTGTGGAGACACTCCTACAGTCAAACCTCGATCAGAGGTCATAAAGTACTTCTTTGGCTACAATTCATTCCTTACACTCTTGCAGCTTTTAGCATATTTATAAAATATATAAGTATGTTATAATAAATCATATTTTTAAAATAACGCCCATCTTTCACTATGGCCACCAATGACTGTAGCTCTGTGGCATACGTTTAGCTCACAGGAAACTGTCCCTACCTTTAAAGGCCAGTTGGTTGTGGCTAAAATCTTCAATCCTCCCCTATAAATTAGAGACAGAACTGGGTCCAACAGCAGCTTCTTTCTCTCCTGCTCTCTATTTTAATATTAAGATGGAGAAAAATCCAGAGAAATCACAAAAGAAGAGGATGTGACAAACCCAAACATGAATTTCGTAATTCCTCTTTCTTGGCTTTGTAATGGCCATCATTTTCGAAAGAAGCATTAGCCCTAGAGGACGATTTCCACCAAAGGATTCCCGAACAGAGATGTCTCTCTAGCCCTCAGCTATAAATAAAATGTCCTATTCAAGTGGCCTTTGATCGCTTAAAGCATTAGTCTGACCCAAACTGACACGCTCCATGGGAAGGCACTTTTTGGAGTGAATCTTCCATTAGCTCGCAATTAACAGGATCTCCTCACCGGAGCACTGACACATTCAAAGTAATGCAAAATGCATTAAAATTCAGTGGGAAGTGTAGAAAAGGCAGAAGGCAGGGGCGACTCAGAAGGAATCAGTGAATCACAAGAGTAGGCACTGTTCCTTACAAATCTTATGACTAGTAAAACAGTTCTTCACATCATATATGCAAATGCTTGCCTGGAACCAACAGTTAGGTTTAATATAACCTGGAATTTTTAAAACGATCTAGAATACAGTTTCAGAATTTTAATCTGGATTGGATGGAGAAGTGTTCACTTGCATTTCCTGTTGTATTTGCTACAAAAAAGAAGTATACAAGTCAATAGAAATGCATTATGGAAGCTTGGTCAATGCATATATAACACCTCTAAGATGCTCCTTAAATGCAAGCCATTTTCCCTTACAGTAAACATAACAAAAAAAGTTATGATCTGCTATCTTATAGGCAACATCTAGAAATGTTGAATGTGCCTAAGCTGTACTTTGAAAAAATGTAACGTTTCTATGCTGGGGTCTCCTGGAGATTCCTTTATGCAGTAGGTGCAGTAGAGACCAAGGGAGCCTCTTCAATATGCTCTGGCACTGCCCCAAACTCCACAGGTACCGGACCATTATCCTAACTACTAGTAATTCAGTTTTACAATCTAATTTTGCACTTGCTCCTAAATCGTCCGTGCTTGGCATTTTAGATGGATACCATTTCTCAGACCATTCTAAAGCAGCAAATTTTGCAGGCCATGTTTCAAGCTAGGAACCTTATTTTACAGCACTGGAAGGTGGAGCATCCTCCAACACATAACAAGTGGGTCCAACATATGGGCTCTACTCTACACCTTGAACATGTTATGTTCCAGCACAGGGGGTGCCTGGTGCAATTTTACAAAGCATGGGATAGCTGGCTAGCCAAACCTGGTTTATCACCTCCTGACTTTGTGAGGGACAGACTCTAATATAGTGTATGATTTGTTAGTTACAAATCTGGAAAGTACCTGCACTGTGCAAAATGCTGGCTTTTATGAACTGCGGTATAACCAGGGCATTTTTGCAGCGGGAATGCTTACTGAGTGATGTATTTTTGCTGGTGAGGGTCTATTGTTGCTGGGATGGATCTATTATTGTTTGGGGGATCTATTGTTGTTGGAGGCTGTTGTTGACAGGGGATCTATAGTTGCTGAGAGGGATCTATGGTTGTTGGGGAGATCTATTATTGCTAGGAAGATCTATTATTGCCAAGGGGATCTATCGTTGCTAGGGGGATCTATTTTTGATGGCTGCACTGGACCTATTTTACTGCCTTCTCTAAAAATGGTAGTACTTGCAGGTGGGTAGGGGATGGAACCAAGAGACAGTGCTCAGAGGTGGGAAGGGCTGAAGACAAAGGGTGATTTGAAAGGGGGGGGGGGGGGTACATGCACCTATTCTCTCATAAAAAAAAGCCAAGAGTATAAGTGATGTTGTTGTCATTATAGCACATCTCATTTTGTGAATTACGGTATTTGATCTACTGTAACTGTAATGTTAAAGTACTCTGGTTATTGTCTGTGTAAATTACTCTGAAGAACTCCATATTGTTTTCAATAAACTTTACCTGATAAAAAAAAAAAAGAATATTGGCTGTTAACGTCTTGTGCCTAGACACTCTTATGCCTTAAGCCCCATAGCTGAATATATGCAGCAAAGATCACCTATAGCACTGTTGCCACAGACTGCTAGTCTCAACAAGTTTGGAGTGAGATTTGATGATTTCACTTTTGTGCTGCTAACTGTTCTCCTTGCTGGAGAGGAAGCTGGACCTGTAGTTCAAGGACCACCCTGCTTCTACTTTATTCATTCTGAGGATCTGTACTGTGTTCGCCTCTACTGCTGCTTCTTTTTTATTACCCCACAAGTGATTAGATCACCAGTCATCGAGAGGAAACTCTAACATGAGGAAGCAAAGACCTACATCTTTCCCAGTGTGGAACAAGGCATGGTAAGTCAGCATTTGCCCTCTGATTGCCTGTTTTAGGCACCAATACCACAGAACAGGTCCTTTTTAAAGTATGTTTCACTTGTCTTGCTTTGAGGCTAAGGCTTTTACATCCATTTAAACTTTTGTATTTCATGTAATAGGTGCACACTTGACTTATAAACTCGTTTTGTGTGACCAGTGGACAATTTCAATAAGGGAAGCAAGATATCTTATAATGGCTCTTGGGGGTAGTCAGAGTTGGTTGCAAAAATCCCATAGCATCTAGTAATTAGAAATCTCACATCTTGGTCTCTAAACAGCACAAGAAGCCAAAGGTTCATTCAGCCCCCATGTACCAGAAAGGCTATTTGATGGGCACAGCTAAGTGGAAAGATTCAATGAGGAAAGCAAGATTTCTCATAATGGCTCTTGGAGGTAGTCAGAGTTGGGTGCCTAAATTTCACACCATGAAGAAATATCACATTATGGGCTCTAAACTACACAAGAAACAAAATGTTCATTCAGCCCCTATGTACCAGAAACCATTTTATAAATACACCTAAGCTCCACCTAAGTGTAGAGATCTAATAGGGAAAATACGATTTCACATAATGGCTTTTGAAGGTTGCCAGAGTTGGGTTAAGAAATCTTACATCACGGTTTCTGAAAAAACATGAGAAGCCAAAAGGTTTATTCAGCCCCCATGTATCAGATAATGGATTAAGGAGGTAGTTGGAGTTGGGTGCAAAAACCTCAAACCATGGTCTCTAAACAACACAAGAAGCCAAAGGTTCATTCAGTCCCCATGTACCAGAAACTATTTTATGGACACACCTATCCTCCACCTTAGTGGAGAGATTCAACTAGAAAAGCAAGATTTCACCATAATAGCTCTTGGAGGTAGTCGGAGTCGTATGCCTAAATTTCACACCATGCAGAAATCTCACATCACAGGCTCTAAACTACACAATAAATGAAAGGTTCATTCAGCCTCTATGTACCAGAAACTATTTCATAGGTGCACCAAAGCTCAACCTAAGTCTAGAGATCAGATAAGGAAAAGATGAATTCACAGAAGCACTCTTGGAGGTTCAGAAACCTTACATTGTTGGTTTTTTAACAACACGAGAAGCCATATCTGCCCCCTTGTACCAGATAATGTCTCTTGGAGGTAGTTGGAGCTAGGTGCAGAAAGCTTACACCACAGTCTCTAAACAACACAAGAAGCCAAAGGTAAACTGATCAATTTTTTGGATGCACCTTAGCACCACCTATGTGCAGGGCTGGACTGGGACAGAAATTTGGCCCTGGACTTCATCTAGACCAGCCCACTTACATTTTGAGTGTCCCATCACCAGCCACTTACAACAGAGTGTTCCATCAGCACCACCTTACATCAGAATGTCCATTACCAGCCCCCTTACATCAGTGTCCTATCAGCTCCCCCTTACATCAGAGTGTCCCATCACCAGCCCCCTTACATCAGAGTGTCCCATCAGCGCCCCCTTACATCAGAGTGTCCCATCAGCAGCCCCCTTACATCAGAGTGCACCATCAGCAGGCCCTTACATCAGAGTGTCCCATCAGCAGCCCCCTTACATCAGAGTGTCCCATCACCAGCCCCCTTACATCAGAGTGTCCCATCACCAGCCCCCTTACATCAGAGTGGCCCACTGAGCCATCGGCCCACCGGGAAACTCCCGGTAGTCCCGATGGCCAGTACATGCCTGCCTACGTGGAAAGATACAATAAGGAAAGCAACATTTCTCATAATAATAACACTAGAAGCCAAAGGTTTAGTCAGTCCCAATGTACCAGATAATTGCTCTTGGAGATAATTGGAGTGGGAATGTGGAAATCTCACACCACGGTTTCTAAACAACACAAGAAGCCAAAACGTTCATTCAGCCCCCATATAGAAAAAACAGATCTATTATATGGGTGCACCTAACTGGAGAGATTTATTGCACCTAACCAGAAAGCATGATTTCTCACAATGGCTCTTATGCCGCGTACACACAGTCAGAAATTTCAGCCAGCAAAAGACCGATGAGAGTTTTTCGTGTATGCTCCTTCAGAATTTTGCTGGCTGAATTTCCGCCAGCAAAAGATTGAGAGCAAGTTCTCAATTTTTCTGCTGGAAAAAATTTCTATCAGAAATTCCGATCGTGTGTATGCAATTCCAACGCGCAAAAACTCATGCATGCTCAGATTCAACTACGAGACGGAAGCTATTGGCTACTGGGTATCGAACTTCTTTTTTGTAGTCCAGTCGTACGTGTTGTAGATCACTGTGTTCTTGACGGTCGAAATTTGGTGTGTATGCAAGACAACTTGAGCGAAATCCCATCGGGAAAACCATCAGAGCTTTTTCCGAGCAAAATTCCGATCGTGTGTACGTGGCATTAGAGGTTGTTGGGTTCAGAAACCTATTTTATGGGTGCACCTAACCTAATGCTAATAAAAATGGTTGTCATCCACAGTTACGGACTACTATTCTGATCAATTGCCCTTGGCTATGTTTGGCATCAGCCTGAGAGGGTCAGTTGTTCACTGTATTAAATTCATACATATATTACGTATAATCTGCTTCTAGACCGGAGAGACCTTGCCCCTGATCCGTGTCTGACCTTAACCTAGAATGACTTACTACCCATATTCAGGAGTCATCACTACAATCCAGTCCCTGAACAGAGTAATGCTATTATGTGTTTTCATTCAGTACGGCTGCCCTTTATGTTTATTTTATCCTATATTTCTGAGAATTGTTTCCTATAATTCAGTTTGCTGTCACTTTCCATAGGTTTTCTCCTATATCAGCGATACATGTTTTTTTCATAAGAAAAACTAAAACAAATATTTTCATATATATTTATATAGACCATCACGGGGTTCTGCCAAGCTGTATTTTATTTGCGCACTTGTCCTGTTTCGAGCTGCGAGAGAGAGGACAGAATTTCTTATCTCCGGGGAGAAAGAGAAAATGTTATTTATACAACACCAGCTGTTACTGTTCAGGCCCAGGAAGGAATTGTCAGTTCCGTTTATGTAACACTTGAAATTATCCAGGGGGACACAGGGCTTCCTAGGTAAGTTCCGCACACGTTCCGGACTCTTTTGTGTCCAAAATAAAGCCATAAATGTTGTATATGTATGAACGTAGGGCAATAGCGTAAAGCAGTGACCCAACGCAATGAGTAGTGGATGTTTGGAACAGACTTTTAGTAGAGGTAGCGGGTCAATAAACAATAAATGACATAAAAAAAAAAACACTGGGGGAGATTTACTAAAACCGGAGCATGCAAAATCTGGTGCAGCTCTGCATAGAAACCAATCAGCTTCCAGGTTTTATTGTCAAAGCTTAATTGAATAAGGTAAAGTATGAAGCTGATTGGCTACCATGCAAAGCTGCACCAGATCCCGAGTGCAGCAGTGTTAGTAAATCACTCCCACTGTCCCACTGTTACTTTGCCCAATGAGATCATCACCGGAAACCCTCCGTCTTTGTGACCCCTCTGGAGCCTCCTTGCCTGCCTAAGCAGTTGGAAGCATCAAGGTCCTCATTTCCAATCCAGACCATCTGCATAAAGTTTGCATATTCTCGCTTGTGTTGCACCCTCCTACTTAAAGAGGAACTGCGGTCTGCTCACATAATTTGTAGGGCTGTGGAAATTAAAGATTAATTCTTTGATTAATCGATACATTTTTTTGATCAATCAAAATTCTTTTAATCGGTACTCACCTCTCCGCCAGCTTCTGGGTCTTCAGAGAGTTCCGTCAGAGATCCGGTAACATCATGGACAACGACGTCCCCTTCCCCTTCCCCAAGTGCCTCCGCCTGCTAACAAAGGGAAGGGGGGAGGAGTCCGGTGACGTTGAAGTTCTGATTGAATGGAGCTACGCATGATATCACCTGCTGCTGCCCTACGGAACTAACACGATTGTCGGCTTTACATGCTGTGTTTTTATCATCTTTATGTGAGTAAAAATTGAATCTTATACTTAAGCGGTGAGCACTTAGATCTTTTCTTTCTACCCATGACCCGGCGTCCTTGCTGAGATCTAAGGAGACGTGAGAGAAGTTTATGGTCCGTGTTAACCCTTTTGATACCCGCTTGCATGACCACCTGTCTGCACAGGGGTCCATGCCATAAGGTGAGAGTGATTAGTTAGACTGGAGGTGGAGGGATTGTCATGCTACTGTGGAAAAAAAAAAGACTTACGTCAGTGCTATAGTTTGAATTTAAAACGTATTTGTGTGAACTGTGAAGTTAAGTCATAGATTGTGGAAACTAACTAGTTCCGGGTGATTGTATATAGTGTATACCACATTTACCACTGACTAATGCAGAGTTGCACTGCAGGGAGATCAGCTAAAAGTAGTTGGATCTGTATGTGCATTATAATTAATCGAAATTAGTCGATTCATAGTTTTCAAAAAAATCGATTAACCGAACACGAAAATTTTAACCAGTAACAGCCCTAATAATTTGTAATAAAAAGATCTTTGCAATTCTGAAGCTTCCCTCCAACCACTTTGCACATTATTTTATATATACAGTGATGCTGTACTTGCCAAAATATGCTGCAGAAATCCCCTTCCACTAAGTTTGACTGCATCCATTTTAACTGTAGGCAGCTGAAGCTGCTGCCTGTTGACTTCCTGGATTTACACAGACAAACAGAGGCAGACCTCCAGCTCTGCAACCGTACAACTTTCATTTGCCCCTTTTTTGACTCCCTGTTTCTTCCTGGCAAACTCCCATGAGTGTGAGAGAGAGAGAGAGCTGTGCATGATGTCATAAGCCTAGGCTTTTTTTGTGACAAGAAAGGGGAATTGGGCTGTATAAGGTATTTACTGATAGAACTTTTTTTTTTTACTATCCAGAGTTAAAACAACAAGGGCAGAAGATTTAATAGATGGAAAGATAAAAAAATTGATTGAAGGTCCACTTTAAGGTTTAGGATAATAGGCAAATTCAGTTTTTCTCCTTTGTAGTCTGTAGAGCAGCTGTTGATTACTTTAGCCTGATCCGTTTTTCACAGGTTGCTGGTCTGATTATTTCCCCCTGCATTTTAGAGGATTTTGGAATCACAGTGGGAGGAGAGGCTGAAGGGCAGTCTGAATATTTATGGGAAAGTGTGCCCAGTAGGTGGCTGTAGAGCCCATAAACAGTCTGAGGCCTGGAGCAGAAGTTGAGTTGGTCCTGGGTAGAGTCCTTGGGGCAGCCTGCTGGAGTACTGTTGGAAGGTCATTGAGGTCCCAGCTCTAGCACAGCTGGGGGGCATATTTCAAGCCTGGACTGGGATTTTGGTCTGGAGAGTTCGTTGGAAAGTACCCAGTAGATGTTGGAGGGGAGTGTACAGCTGTCCTGTGGTATTGAGAGTTTTGTTTCAACCTCACTGTAGAGTGCCCAAGGTGAAAGAACTTAACTGGCCTGACCTCAACTCAATAGAACACCTTTGAATTAGAGTGGAGACTGCAGGCCAGGCCTTCTTGTCCACATGAGTGCCTGACCTCACAAATGCTCTTATGGAAGAATGGTCAAACATCCCCATAGACACACTCCTAAACTTTGTGGACGGCCTTCCCAGAAGAGTTGAAACTGTTATAGCTGCAAAGGGTGGGCCAACTCAATGTTGAACCCTATGGACTAAGACTGGGATGCCATTAAAGTTCATGTGTGTGTAAAGGCAGGTGAATGAATGAATGAATGAATGAAATACTTATATAGCGCACAATGCGAACTGAATCGCCTCTAGGCGCTGTGGCGAGCTTTGATCATCTGCTAAAAGAGGAAGGTGTCCCAATACTTTTGGTAATATAGTGTATACGTTAATGTCATGATCACCAGGTTTTTTTAATTAAAATTTATAGATTTCAAAATTCCACAGTGGTGTGAAAAAGTGTTTGCCCCCTTCCTCATTTCCTGTTCCTTTGCATGTTTGTCACACTTAAGTGTTTCGGAACATCAAACCAATTTAAACAATAGTCAAGGACAACACAAGTAAACACAAAATGCAATTTGTAAATGAAGGTGTTTATTATTAAAGGTGAAAAAAAATCCAAACCATCATGGCCCTGTGTGAAAAAGTGATTGCCCCCCTTGTTAAAACATACTATAACTGTGGTTGTCCACACCTGAGTTCAATTTCTCTAGCCACACCCAGGCCTGATTATTGCCACACCTGTTCACAATCAAGGCATCAATTAAATAGGAGCTGCTTGACACAGTAAGGTCCACCAGAAGATCCTTAAAAGCTACACATCATGCCGAGACCCAAAGAAATTCAGGAACAATTGAGAAAGAAAGTAATTGAGATCTATCAGTCTGGAAAGGGTTATAAAGCCATTTCCAAAGCTTTGGGAATCCAGCGAACCACAGTGAGAGCCATTATCCACAAATGGCGAAGACATGGAACAGTGGTGAACCTTCCCAGGAGTGGCCGGCCGCCCAAAATTACCCCAAGAGCGCAGCGACGACTCATCCAAGAGGTCACAAAAGACCCCACAACAACGTCCAAGGAACTGCAGGCCTCACTTGCCTCAGTTAAGGTCAGCGTTCATGCCTCCACCATCAGGAAAAGACTGGGCAAAAATGGCCTGCATGGCAGAGTTCCAAGGAGAAAACCACTGCTGAGCAAAAAGAACATCAAAGCTCGTCTCAATTTCTCCACAACACATCTTGATGATCCCCAAGACTTTTGGGACAACATTCTGTGGACCAATGAGACAAAAGTGGAACTCTTTGGAAGGTGTGTGTCCAAGTATATCTGGCGTAGAAGGAACACTGCATTTCATAAAAAGAACATCTGAAGGAGAATGTCCGACCATCTGTTCGTGTACTCAAGCTGAAACGAACTTGGGTTCTGCAGCAGGACAATGATCCTAAACACACCAGCAAGTCCACCACCGAATGGCTGAAGAAAAACAAAATGAAGACTTTGGAGTGGCCTAGCCAAAGTCCTGACCTGAATCCTATTGAGATGTTGTGGTATGACCTTAAAAAGGCCGTTCATGCTCGAAAACCCTCTAATGTAACTGAATTGGGACAATTCTGCAAAGATGAGTGGGCCAAAATTCCTCCAGGATGCTGTAAAAGCCTCATTGCACGTTATCGCAAACGCTTGGTTGCAGTTGTTGCTGCTAAGGGTGGCCCAACCAGTTATTAGGTTTAGGGGGCAATCACTTTTTCACACAGGGCCATGACGGTTTGGATTTTTTTTCACCTTTAATAATAAACACCTTCATTTACAAATTGCATTTTGTGTTTACTTGTGTTGTCCTTGAATATTGTTTAAATTGGTTTGATGTTCCGAAACACTTAAGTGTGACAAACATGCAAAGGAACAGGAAATGAGGAAGGGGGCAAACACTTTTTCACACCACTGTATAACGATTTTCAAAATTACGGTTTACATACCCTTTAAAACAAAACTTCATTAGTTATACTAAGGTTGTTAATGGGTTTTCTTGTTTGCCAACCTTGTACAGCCAGTTCATCATGCCCCACATTTAGATAATATGTTTTCATTAATGTGTATAAAAAGCTCACATCAAATGTTTCGACCTGTCCCCACTGCATTTGACATTTATTTAACCTACTTAAGTTGACTAACCAAATGCCTAGATGTGCATTTATCTACATTAAAAAGCATCTGTCACTAGACCTTCCCATTCGTAACGATTATCTAAATCCTTCTGTGCAATAGGAAGAATTAATTGAGCAGAGTACCTAAGGCAAAAGGGTTCATTCAAATTAAAGTAAACAATTCTGGGAAATTCAAGCATAGGAATAAAAAATTGGCAAAGCTTAACTTCAATGAAAAAAAGAGCCCTGGTTGACTCTTTCTCCTGAAATTGGAGTTTATTGGATGCACAACCAATATTAAAACAGTACAATGACCACAGTCCAAACCAGCATAGACCAAAGCACTGGAGGTGGGCAATATTCATTAAGCTACAATATGCACCATATTTAATTATAAACCTTCTACTGCTGGTTAAAGAGGTTTGCATCTTTTATGAAAGAAAAAGAAAGAAAATCTAAGAAAAAGCAAAAGGAGACAAGACTAGAGAAAGGGGAATAAGAGAAAAGGGTGGTAGCCAGTGGCGGTGCGTACATAAGGGCGCATGTGCGCCATCCCCCGCTCTCTTGTCACCCCCTCTAGCACCAATAGATAGATTCATGCATTGCATGAATCTATCTATGGCCACCGCTGCCACCCCCTATTCAGGCTCCTGGCCCCTTTTCGGGCACCTGAATTACAGCGGCGGGTGTTTTTCAAACACCTGATTAGAGCCGTAGGCTCTAATAGGTGTCAAAAAATGTGACCTGCGAGTGCCATGCCAATGAATATTCACTTACCTAACACTAAACTGAACGGATCTCACTGTCTAGAATAGAACATACTCATTTTAGAATTCTAATAGTCAAGACATACATATTGAATATTAAAAAGTGCTTATCTGTCCAAAAAGAGAAGTCAGGAGAAAAAAAAAAAACAGAAATACCTTGCAGGGAAATAAACCTTGTATGCAGGCATCCAAATAAAACGGCTATTCAATGATATGTATTACAGGTCGACGTGCCCAGGTGCAGAATTTCTAGAAGAGTGTGATATTCTTGATCTACCACCGTCCCTTCCCTCTACCCCCCCCACCCCCTTCTTTCTCCTCCTGATGCTACTTCATTCAAAATTTTGTTCTCTCCCGGATGTTCTCCCCCAATCGCTCTAACGATTTGTTTTGGATGCGACTGTGTGATTTTTTTGCTGAAGTTATATATATATATATATATATATATATATATTGAAAACTATTCTCTGACTGTACAATAGTGTAATTTGTACCTTGATATTCTCTTGTAATTATAAATGATAAATAAAAACTTTTCTGTTAAAAAAAAAGCCCTGAAATGTTTCATTTGAATCTCTGCCCGAGGCTACCGATTGCTCCATTTATATCATATTGTCCAATATTTCTCTGGCCATTCGACAAGTGTAGGGTTTTGAGTTGACTTCCAAAGCCTAGGAACAACTTGAGAGGTTCTATTCATAGGATTTTTTTCCTAGCAGTAGAAATTAATTGAGGAACTTTGGTTAAGAGTGTCACCTTAGGAGAACTGGGGGTGTTTTCCTGGCACTCATCATGACATAAGTGGATAATGCTAGCCCAGAAAGCTTGGATAGGTCAGTACTCCAACGAAATATAAAGCCCTAGACCAGCTATTTTTTACTAGGGTTCCCCCAGAGATTGCTAAGGGTTCCTTGATCTGTGACAAATTGACCTCCTATTGCCTGCAGAGCTCTGAGGCCAACGACACTTGGCAATGCCAGTTGCAAGACACCAGTGAACTTTTTAGCTGTCTATAAGGGTGGCATTCTGACCACTACTGTATGAAGGGCATTTGGTACTGGTAGGTTACATCGATAGGCAGCACTGCTAGGTGGCACTAATTGGCACCACTGGTGGGCATTGATAGGTGACACTTGTGGGCATTGGTAGGTGACACTCATGGGCATTGATAGGTGGCACTGGTGGGCACTGGCAGGTGGCACTGGCAGGGGGTACTGGTGGGCACAGTTGAGGCAGAATTGCCTCTTCCTCTTCGGGACCGTTGTCCCTTGCACATAAGCTGGCGATCTGTCTTTTTTTTTCTCCTCGCGCTGTCAACTGAGCTTTTGTTTACATCATGTGATCAGGTGTCATTGGCTGACAGCTGATCACATGGTAAGGCGCCGGGACTTAGTCTCAGTGACTCGGTGATCATAGCTCGCGCCCTGTAGGGGGCGTACGGGGAGTGTGCAAAGGGGAGGCCTTCATATGACGGCCTCCCGGAAATTCAGGTCCGCGCTGTGAATGAATGAATGAAATACTTGTGTAGCGCACAATGCGAACTGAATCGCCTCTAGGCGCTGTGGCGAGCTTTGATCATCTGCTAAAAGAGGAAGGTCTTGAGTTTTTTTCCTAAAAGCCAGGTGATTTTCTTCCAGGCAGATGTTGATTGGTAGAGCATTCCATAGCCGAGGCCCTTGGACAGCTGTGGCCGTTATCCGGCTATAGCACAGACACCAAGTGGTTAAGCAAGGCCTGGATTCTTTCCTAGGTGTACATAATATAACTGGGTACTAACATGTATAGGTAAAGTTGATCCAGGGAAAATCCGATTGCCTATCGGAGGATCAGGAAGGAATTTTTTTCCCCTGCTGTAGCAAATTAGATCCTGCTTCACTGGGGTTTTTCGCCTTCCTCTAGATCAGGGATATGCAATTAGCGGACCTCCAGCTGTTGCAGAACTACAAGTCCCATGAGGCATAGCAAGACTCTGACAGCCACAAACATGACACCCAGAGGCAGAGCATGATGGGACTTGTAGTTTTGAAACAGCTGGAGGTCCGCTATTTGCATCCTAGATCAACTGTGGGTAAAGGATTGTGCATATGGGATTGTATTTTTTATTTATTTTTTTATTGGTTGAACAGGATGGACTTGTGTCTTTTTTTCAACCTGACTAACTATGTAACTATGTAAGGTCCAATAAACCCTTTTATTACCACATTTCAGATTTTTAGGGTGTTTATAAAAATAAAAGTAGAGAGAAAGATATCCAACATCAAGATAAAGATTACCTGGCCTTTTCTGGATAATTTGTGCAAACAAAAAGTTATCATACAGAATGTGTCAAGCAACGCTTATATATTGGAAGAACGGTAAATACGGTATATATGCGGTTCATTTGATAAAAGTAGTCATAATAGTCATTTTTAAGCATGGATGAACAGTTTCATTTTACAGCTGTTTATCTCACCACCCCGCCCGACCACATTACTTCTACCAGATATGAACGCGGTATCACTTTGTACAGGTGCAGCCTGGTATGATACATAAACTGTGATTTACAGAGCAAACTGCAGATTTGTTCTGACACGTTCAAGTGTACAAAACATTATGTGTACATATTCGCTGCTAAAAAATGCTTAACATGTTTTTAGAGCCTGTAAACATTATGGTAATAAATGTAAACTAGAAAATAAAATTGGACAATTTCCTTATGGTTTGCTTGTGCGCTTATCACTTATCATTGAATTCTTAACACATTCAATGAGAAAACCCATAGCTCCCAACGGTCCCTGATTTGGAGGGACTGTCCCTGATTTGGAGCAATGTCCCTCTGTCCCTCATTACTCCTCATTTGTCCCTCATTTTGATCTGATCTATACAGGGCCGTCTTTAATATTGATTGGACCCTGGGCAAAACTTTTCTTGGGGGCCCCCTCCCCATGCAATTTCGCTCTCCACCTGCTCTGAGACATACAATAAATAGCAGCTAGACTCAAAACCAGTTTACTGAATCAGGTCAGGCAGCTATTGTGATTGGTTGCCAAAGGTTTCAGTGTATCATTACCGCTCACTGGCTGGTTGCTAGAGGTTACAGAACACATTACAGCTCACTGGTTAGTTGCTAGAGGTGACAGCACATGATTTGTGCTTGTTGATTGATTGCTAGAGATTACTGTGGATATGACCTTAAGGGGGCATGATGTACATATAAATGCTGCCGGCCGCCTCTATTTGCATATGAATGCTGGTAATTTACATGTAAACACAGGGTCTCCAGCTGAGTCATCTGGGACACAGCACAGGACTAAAACCTCAAGGGGTGAGGGAATTTATACCAGCATAGTTGGCAAGTATGAAACAGCTGCTTTGGGCCCCAACAATGACAGAGCCCAGGGCAGCTGCCCCTTTTGCCCTGCTTTAAAAACGGCCCTGGATCTATATAGATGTATATAAAATGCACTTTTTATCTTTCAAAAAGTGTTCCCCAGTGCTAAACCTTTCATCTGATTTCTAAATTGCTGCATTTGTACATTTTAAAAGCCAATATAAAGGAATAGTAGTGGTAAAAAAAGCCCTTGTGGACTGAATTAACCTTGTTTTTTAATTGTTAATTCTTCCTTAACCACTTGAGGTCCGGGCCATAGCCGAATGACGGCTACAACGCGGACCTCGATTTCTGGGAGGCCGTCATAGGACGTCCTCCCCTGTGCACACGCCCCGCACGCCCCCGCGGGGAGCGCGCTGTGATCACCGAGTCACTGAGACTCGGGCGATCATCGATCCTAGTAAGGGCCCTATCCCGGCCCCTTACCATGTGATCAGCCGTCAACCAATGACAGCTGATCACATGATGTAAACAAAAGCTCGGTGATCGTTTTGTTTTTTTTCAGCGTGAGGAGAAAAAAAAGCCGATCACGGCTTATGTTAAAGGGACATCAGTCCCGCAGAGGAAGGAGGCTTCCTCCTCTGTGCCATTTAGTACCCCCTGCCAGTGCCACTAGTCATTGTGCCCATAGTGCCCACAAGTGCCACCTATCAATGCCAATGAGTGCCACCTATCAATGCCCACAAGTGCCAATGACCACTAGTGGTGCCAATCAGTGCCACCTAGCAGTGTTGCCTATCAGTGTAAGCAATCAGTGCACATCACTGCCACCCATCAGTGCCCATCACTGCCACCTATCAGTGCCCATCACTGCCGCCTATCAGTGCCCATCACTGCCGCCTCATCAGCGTACATCAATGAAGAAGAAAAATTACCCGTTTACAAAATTTTATAACAAAATATACTTTTGTTATAAAAGGTAGCAGCGAAACCCCAAGAGGGTCCACCGCCACCATGGCCCACCACTCACTGGAAGGGATTCCTTCCCATCTACCCATGCACGACCAGTGACTGATCCAGTCAATCTAGCACTGTCTCCAACACAAGCCAGGTAAGTTGGCTCTTTGGGAACTCCAGGAACAGGGGCCCGGTGCAATCTTGTTTCTACACCTCTGGTTCTCCTCTCTCTGCTTTCTACTTATAGCATAAAAGACAGCAACTGAGCCCAAAACTGGCAAGATAAAGGGAAAATAAATTAACCAAATTCTACAAACCCGAATCTAAGCTAAATCAAACACATTTGCCAGATATTGATATACACAGAAAATCTGGCAGCTTGCACCATGGTAATGTTCAGCAGGCTCTCCAGTGCTGAGCCTTGTATGTTCCTTTTATTAGGGCTATTCCCAACATAGCATGGCTAAGCATTTGTGCTCTGGATAGCATCCAGACATTGCAGTCAGTTCTGCAACATAAGCACTATAAAGCATAGCACATCTAACCACATGCAAATGTCACTGTCATGCTCAATTGCTCTTAGTAAATATTTATTTATTTATTGGCGAGCTCTTCTATTTATCATATTTATCACTGCTCATTTAATCTCACTCGCCATTATTCTTTGATAAATTATTTATTTTTTAAAGATCTCAGAGAGGATACAGTTGTTGCTGACAACATTCTATGCACCAGATTTATAAGGGGACACAAGGGGCAACTGCCCTGGGTCCACAGACAAAAGGGACCCCCCTCTATAGAAAAATAGTAGAAAAATATATAATATATATATTTTATATATATTTATAATAAATTATATGATTTTTTTTAAAATAAATAATAATAAAATAATATAAAAATATAAAAAATACAAAAATACTTTATTTTATTAAATGTATTTTGTTAAGTAATATTTTACCAGCCATCATCTGTAAAAGTTTTTACTCTCAAGTTGTAAAGTGGTAAGTAAACTGTTGGTGCTATAAAAATCCTGTATAATAATAATATTAATACTCTGGACTGGTACAGGCAGTCCCCGAGTTACAAACATCTGACTTACATATGACTCATACTTTCAAACAGAAAGCCACCGGCCGGGCAGCCGTCTTGCTGCTCACCGCATGCTGCCCCCTGTTTTCCAATGGCCCTTTCAGCAATCCCACATCAATGCATGGCCAGTTAACCCATCTCTATGCTATTCAAAACGTAAAAAATATTTTTTTTTGGTTGGAGTTACATTTAAAAAATGTGCCTGTTCCAACTTACATACAAATTCAACTTAAGAACAAACCTACAGAACCTCTCTTGTTCGTAACGGACTGCCTGTCTATTGTATTGTTTTTAAAAGTGAATTTTGGCAGCTTAAGCAAACTACACATAGAGCGCTATGACTGCGTGTGTGTGTGCACACATGACCTCAGAATGATGTTATGTCATGCATTATAAAATTGTGTGACCGTCATTGAGATTATAAATCAACTCTGTGCATGAAGGGCCCCCAAAGCCTGAAGTGCCCCAGGCCACCTCAAGGTCTAAATCTGGCCCTACAGTATATAAAGTAGAAGAATGTACTCAAACATCTATACAGATTTTGCAAAAAGGATGACATTAATACTGTTGAGAGTGGTGTTCCATAGATCAAAACAAATACCCTATATTACCAAAAGTATTGGGACACCTGCTTTTACACGCACATCACCTTTAATGGCATCCCAGTCTTAGTCTGTAGGGTTCAATATTGAGTTGACCCACCCTTTGTAGCTATAACAGCTTCAACTCTTCTGAGAAGGCTGTCCACAAGGTTTAAGCAAGGTCCATAAAGACATGGATGAGCAAGTTTGGGGTCTCAGAGTCCTGAGCTCAACCCGATAGAACTCCTTTGGGATGATTTAGAATGGAGACTGTGAGACAGGCCTTCTTGTCCGCATCAGTGCCTGAGCTCACAAATGTGCTTCTGGAAAAATGGTCAAACATTCCCATAGACACACTCCTAAATAGGGTCGCCACATCATTCCTTTAATCCAGGACACACATTAATTACACGAGTTCAGTGGCTGATTATGGTGGTAATTAAACTCACTTATATTCCATAAACGCAAACGTCAACAGTTATTGGTAAAAACCAGGTTAGTGAATTTGCTGAGAGGTGGACGACCCATGAGGTTAGGTGAATAAAAGTAGAAAGGTTTGATGGCTGACAAGTGGAGAGGAGAGCCAGCACTCGTTTTAGACTGTGAAAAGAAGGGTATGTAACACTGTAGGTACTCTGGGTAAGTAACTTATAACCAGATTCTTTATATGTATTGCTAATATATGGTTTGTGGGCAAAATATAGTATTTGCCTAATTGGGCAGGTGTGAAGGTGATCCCTGGCTTCGCTTCTCATTTTTTAATAAACAAAAACAGGCATTTGAAGCCTTGGAAGGACAGCGTTGGGTGTCAGTGGGTGAAGAAAACTCCCAGGAGGGGGTAGAGAAGCTAGAAAATGATGGAGTTGAGCCATTTTCCAGAAACCCAAGGGGGTATAGGTGGGTGTCATCTCTTATCTCCTGCAAGGAGAAGCAGGTGGTTAGGGCCTTATAGTCCTTCATCTTTGACACTCCTGATGCTGTCAAATGTTGGAATGACACTTATCGGTTTTAAAAACTTCAATGGTGGTTCCTTTCCTAGGATGCTCTCATATGTGCCTTCAAAGGTTGGTTGTGCACCAGGGAAGGCTACAGTTTCCATGGTGGAGTGGAGTTTCCATGGTGACCTGTTCTATTTCTACCAGCTTTTGAGACTTGCTAACCTCTTGGCACAGATAGATAATAAAAGAATAATAGTTATATTTAATTTTAAATTAAATGCAATGTAGTTATTTTTAACAATTTATTTAATATGAAAAATTTCTATTTTTTAGTTAGGTGAATATGAAATATTGCTTATTGATAGTTTATGTCTTGCCTTTGAGCTAGCTGGTGGGACTTTGGAGTCCTTCTATTGTTTCCCAGTCTCTCACATTTTTTCTTTGATAGATAACTTGTTGTTTACAAAGCTCAGTAACTTAAAATGGAAATTACAAACACAAGTGAATTTTTTTTAAGCAGTGTCTGAGATTCATTCCTTTGTGTCCAAAGTTTCAGTCGGACAAACCAGATCTTCAATTTAAGCAGTGTCTCTTCGGTTAACCCACGGTGCTATAGATAGTAGAATAAAAGAGGAGGTAGAAAGTCAGTGTATGTGTGTGTGTGTGTGTGTGTGTGTGTGTGTGTGTGTGTTTGTGTGTTCAGGAGGGGGAGAAGGGCAGTAGTATAGTTTAGCTTAGGGGGCACTTCTTTTCGAACCTCTAAGCATTGGGTTATTTATTTCCCTAAAATGACAAACTACTATAAGTGAAAGGGGGATGTGGACATGGATGACCTGAAATCTAGGAACCACATAACAAAGACATATAACACATAAGCTCAGACAGAACATGGTTATACAATGGTGTTCAGTTTGACCAGTCTGCAATAAGGTTTCTTGTGCATAATACTAGTAGTGTGTGACCCTCCTTTTCAAGTGGCATAGCATTGTATTATTCTCATGCTAATTATAAGCAGATGTCCAGAGCACCCCACCCCCCATATTTCAGATGTCAAAAGCCCCCCCCCCCTTTTATCAGAAGTCAAAAGTCCCCTATCCATTACAGTGCACCCCTTACCTTGTGATGTTGCAGGGCAGAGCTGGGAAGCAGAAAGTGTAGGGTCTGTTGGAGTAGCAGTGGAGGGCTGGCGTTAGCTGCCAGAGTCTGCTGAATGCTGAGATGGGGAAAAGGGGGTGCCAAAGCTGCAGGAGAAGTGCGTGGGCCACATGACTTGGCCTGGTGTACTGGATTTGGCCCGTGGGCCTTGTCTTTGACACGTGCACTGGAGAAACATAAGCTCTGTTCAAAGAGGTAAGGCATGAAGATGCTTCCCTAAGCAACAGATTAAACACAGACCAGGTGAAACGCTATAGCTGGTATACAGAACAAGACATTAGTCTTGTTGGACCCTGTCACTTGTTATGGATGTGAGCGGTATTGGTAGGACAATGTGGGCTAAGGTGATCAACTTTTCAAAATGAGGGCCCCATGACTTGGCCTGGTGGGATGGATTCGGCCTGTGGGCCTTGTGTTTGACACATGCACTGGAGAATTGTGAGCTCTGTTCAGAAAGATAAGGCATGAAGATGCTCCCATAAGCAATAGACTAAACAAAGGCCAGGTGAAACGCTATAGCTCGTTTACAGAACAGAACAATAGTCTTGTTGAAGGACCCTGTCACTTGTTATGGATGTGAGTGGTAGAGGTATTGATAGGATAATGTGGGCTAAGGTGACCAGCTTTTCAAAATGAACACTAAGCCCTTGTACACACGGTCGGAGATTCCGACAACCAAATCCGTCAGAGTAATTCCGTTGGATTAATTCCGGAAGTGATGTTGCATACACACGGTCGGACTAAGTTGTCGGAAAATCCGATTGTACATAACGTGATGACGTTATTTTGTTACGACGGGACTACGTTCGGGCTAGTAGCCAATAGCTTTGGTCTAGGAATTTGATCTGAGCATGCATGGCACTTTGTCCGTCGGAGTAGGCTACACATGATCGGAGTATGTCCGATAGGAGCATTTTGTCGGAAAATTTTACCGGCAAGTTGGAAAACTTGGTCCGTCGGATATTCCGACGGAAACAGTCCGATGCAGACCACACACAGTCGGAATATTCAACAAAACGGTCCAATAGGAAACATTCCGTCGGAATCTCCGACCGCGTGTACAAGGGCTTACACTTAAATAGGGACACCCTACTGACCATGCCCAAGTTATTGGTGCAGGGGCAGAGCAGGGAGTGGGGATAATAGCAGCACGTGAAGCACGCTACACCAAATGTTGGATGCAGCCAAATTTGGCTAACAGTGGGAGTGGCTTAAAACGGTATGGTTTAATAATCACTAAGCCTACTTGGCTGTGGGTCAGTGTAGAGGCCAAACATAAGTAAAGCATACAATGCCTCTCAAGCGAAATGTACGCCCTCCTCCCAATACAACCCCCCATGACAAAACCACCTCCAGTACAAATCCCCTACTTCCTGAATAGTACACACCAGACCTTGGCATGGCGTTGCTTTTGAGTCCCCACAGTCCACCATCTCCTGGTGAGTTTCCTTTCCCTTGTCTCCAGTGCACCATAGGCACCACATACTTGCAAGACGGGGTGGAGTCTTTGGCATCAGATGGAGCATGTCACTTCTCCAGCACCCCCCGCACAGTGCAGCTGCTCCTCCTTGATGCCCATCCACCCCTTGCCCCTTGTTCCAGCCATGTACCCTAGTGCAGGGTTGATTCACTGGCCCCAGGTCCAGAAGTGCTCTGCAGGTCAACATGAGAAAGAAGAGCAAGGCAGCAAATAATCCATACACATTCTTTTAACCAGGAACTGTCTATGAAACCAGGGAAATCTGGTCACCTTAATATGGACATCCAGAGAGAGAAGTCTATCCTCAGTTGCTCCTGTAGTATTAGAAGAGTTCCTATGATGAAGGTGTACAGTGTTGGAGCTTTTGAAGCAATGTTCAAATCTGGCTTGCTTTAGTAACTGGCTAGGGCAGGGATCCTCAAACTACGGCCCTTCAGCTATTGCGAAACTACACATCCCATGAGGCATTGTAAAACTCTGACATTCACAGACATGACTAGGCATGATGGGAATTGTAGTTCCTGAACAACTGGAGGGCCATAGTTTGAAGACCCATGGGCATTCAATTGGAATATACTTTCATGACCTCTTTGCTTTAGCAACTGTCGAAAGCAACAGAGAGAGCCAAGCCATGCAATACTAGAGAAGTGAAGGGAGGAAAATGTAGTGTGGTTACATCTTCCACCCCCCACCCCAAAAAAAAAAGCCACCGATAGAAAACTCATCTGCCATTCATTTTTGGAAGATAAACACAGAACAGGGAAAATCGAAAAACTCTGATACTCTACTGGGGATAGCAGAAAGAGCCCTGCCCTCCAAACAAAATGATCAGTTATATTGATGAAAACTGCATTGTGTTTTACTATTTTAATAAATAAAAAATTCTAAAATGTGTTTGGCTTTTATGTACCGTATGTATAATTTTTTCGTAATTGAGTGTGTGCACCCGTACTTTTGACACCTGCTATTTAAATTCTTGATTTACAGTGGCATATGTTTCATTTTTACAAGCTTCCCGGAATGTGTAGATGGTAGGGTGAATGAAGCTGTGTTTGCGATATCTATTTTTATGCTTAATATAAGTGTCTCAAGCAATATCTTGAAGGATGTAGATGGAACTATGTGAGAGAAGTGCCAAAGTGCTGGGTCAACAAGCCCCAGGCAAAGAACTGGATTGCTTAAGCCAATCGCTTTACCTGTCATCCGGTACAGAGCTGTACCTCCCGGTAGACACTGTACAACTAAAGAATGGACAGGCGGAACTGTGCAAAATGTTGCTAATGTACGTATTAAAGAGGAAGTAAAGGCAAAAAAAAAAAAAACACACCCTGTAAGGCAAAGGCATAAGCATACTAGCTCATTATGAATAACTTACCTGAGAACAAAGCCCCCTAAGCGGTCCTCTGTCTTCCTCTTCGCCGCTACCATGTATCCCGGAGCGTCTTCCGACACAAGCGGCCTGCCCAGTGCGCCTGCGCACTGGCCTAGACAGCGCCGTAGGCATGCGCTGTGGCTGTCTTTTTGTAAATATCTCCTAAACCGTATAGGTTTAGGAGATATTTCTTGGACCTACAGGTAAGCCTTAATCTAGGCTTACCTGTAGGTCAAAGTGGTTTGTAAGGGTTTACAACCACTTTAAATGAAAACTATAGAAAAAAAATACTCTATGGGGTTAGTGCCCGTAATAAGTATTTAGCATAAGATTTTTTTCTTTCTTTCACATGCCTATATTTATATTTTTCTCCACATTTATTAAGATGCCCAGTTACAGAAACGTGTAAAAACAATATAAAAACAATAGAACAATATAAAAATGACGTTAGGTGTTTATTTGTTTGTTGCTTACCCAAAGAAGTATTCCTGGTTTAATTGCACGTTACATAGTTGGTTTGAGCCAAGCTGGCCAAAACCAACTATTTCCATTACAGAACATTGCGGTACATACGATAAGCAGCGCTGTGTTCCGACTGAGTGCTTTTCCACTATTCAGGAGAAGACTTGTATTTTAATTATTGAATACAAAGATTTTTCTGATTGGCTAATGTGGAGATTGTGACTGCCTCGTACCGTGGCCAATCAGAGGAAGCCTTTTATTCATTGATAAAAATACCAGGCTTCTCCTTTATGGTGGAGAAGCGCTCAGCATTACTCTATGCAGTATAGGTGACTTCAGGAAGCAAAGCTTTTTACTGTATGTAGCTAATGCTACTAAAGTCCATCCCAGTGCACATAGCTGCCACATCCTCCAATGGAAATAGCTGGTGTGGGCCAGCTTAGCCCAAGCAGACTATTTAAAATTAAATTAAACATGGAATTCTACTTTAAAGTCCAAGTGAAGATTACAATTACATGAGTGACAACATTTGCATGATACCCTAAATGCCACCATAGATGGCATGAACCATTGTATTCAAGCAGCCCTGTGGCTGTTACAATAGCTGGCAGTGGAGATTCCTGCTCTGATGCTGTTAGCCCACCGGCTGAACGAGAGAAAATAAAACTATGTATGGTGACCTTAAAGCTGAAGTTTAGGTATGGCAATTTTTACATAGTTACATTGGTCCAGACCAAGTGGGTGGAGGTTGCTTGCTCGGCATGAAACACTTTGCATCCTCTCAATGAGTGCTAAGAATTTTAAATGGACAAGGTGGAGAGGTGGGGTCATCACAATTTCCACCTTGTCCAATCAGAGGACACTTTGTCTGTTTTCCATAAATGTGCAAAGTGTTCTCTGAATGGTGCCCATGTTATGTGATAGGCCTTTTGTGTTCAGTGAGCAGCAGGGCAGCGACTTGATACGGGACCCAAAAACTAGCGGCAATCACTGTAATAGCTGGGGGTAATACAGTGATTTCCAGCTTCCAATGGGATCCCACAGGTGTGCCACATACATACCTAAATTGGTCCAACCTTGACCAATAGAACTAATGCCGCATACACACGACCGGACTTTTCAAGGGACTAGGTCCGACGGTCTTTCCAACGGACTTTCGGCGGAGTTCCGACTGACTTTCCGAATGAACGGACTTGGCCACACACAATCACACCAAAGTCCGATGGATTCGAACGTGATGACGTATGACTGGACTAGAATAAGGAAGTTCATATCCAGTAGCCGATAGCTGCCCTAGCGTACGTTTTTGTCCGTCGGACTAGCATACACACGAACGGATTTCTCGGCCCGGCGGAGTTCCGGTGGAAAAATTTAAAACATGTTCTATTTCTAAAGTATTTTTGGCAAGCAAAGGTCCGATTGAGCCCACATAAGCTCGAATTGTCCGACGGACTCGGACTTTGCTGTCAAAAAGTCCGGTCGTGTGTACGTGGCATAAGTGAAACTAAAACATACCATTTAAAGACTAAATTCTCATGTAAATAAGTGCTTTCTGCAGTAATTTTGAAACAGAAATGGTCCTCACTCAAACTGTTGGCGCAAGGTTGGAAGCATACAGTTGTCCTTGCAGGGGAGGGATGTCCACATAATTTTGACCATCTAGTAAGTGTGAAGGTCAGGTGTCCACAAACTTTTGGCCATGTAGTGTACTTAAATGTTACGCCATTTCTAATCAAGTTAACTGACTCCCTTTCTTGTTGCCTGAAGTTGAGGAATTCATAAATAAAATATAGAAACAATTGAGTATTGTCTGTGGTACTTTTGTTATTTGCACTAACATACAATTTTTCAGGACAAGCTTTCGAGGTATGTTCCCTTCTTTCGAAGGCCTGAGCTGCCCAGATCTTGAAGAAGGGGGACATACCCCGAAAGCTTGTTCTGAAAAATTGTATGTTAGGGCAAATAAAAAAAGTATCAAGGACAGTACTCAATTGTTTCTATATTTTATTTATTCATTCAACTTCAAGGCGACAAGAAAGGGAGTCAGTGGACTGCAAAATCATTATCTGGCAAACACTAAAGTCAATTAGAAATTGTGTAACTTTTAATTACACTACATGGCCAAAAGTTTGTGGACACCTGACCTTCACACTTACTAGATGGCCAAAATTATGTGGCCAAATGTTTATGTTGCAAGTGCTCTAATACGTCTACAATCACCTTAAATTAGATACAATAGAGACTGATTTTAGTAAAAGTTAAATTTTTATTTTTTTTAAATAACTTTGAAATTATTCCCTACTCCAAACCGCCTCAATTATGTTACAGCCGCACTGATAATAAAAAAAAACGATATTTGTATGAAAGAAATATAACATAATTGACTTGATTTTAGTGTAGGAGACTCAGGAGTCTGACAATCAAAATCGTGATAAGCTAGTAATGAACCTGCATTAACACATGCTGAGAGGAAGAAAGGCGAGTTAGCATAAAAAATCGTCACTAAAAAAAAAAACATATTTGGCTCATTTTTGTGTCTTGCTTTACTACATGAAGATGTGGAGTGGATTGTTTCCAGTAGACAGTCTGGAGCATTCATTCCTAACTGGGCCTCTGCTGGAAAAATGTGCGCTCTGCACTGAACGAATGACAAAAGCCTACACCCTACACTATGGGGTCTACTTAAAATAAGAAAAAAAAAACCTTAGCATTCCCACAGCCATAACAAATAACCTGTATAGTGTCTCATATGTGTATTTCTTATGATCGCAGCTCCAACTAGTGGCCTTGATGTAATGTTTTCCTGACATACCGCTATCAGGAAAATAAGGCATTATGGCCTCAAGATGGAGCTGATGATCAAAGGAATACATGTATTCCTATCAGGAAAATAAGGCATTATGGCCTCAAGATGGAGCTGATGATCAAAGGAATACACGTATTCCTATCAGGATAATAAGGCATTATGGCCTCAAGATGGAGCTTATGATCAAAGGAATACACGTATTAGCCCTTGTACACACGGTCGGACATTTCGACAACCAAATCCGTCATACTTAACGTGATGACGTTATTTCGTTAAGGTGGGACTATGTTCAGGCTAGTAGCCAATAGCTTTGGTGTAGGAATTTGAACTGAGCATGCGTGGCACTTTGTCCGATCGGAGTTCTCTATACATGATCGGACAAAGTCCGATCGGAGCACGTTGTCAGAAAATTTTATAGACAAGTTGGAAAACTTGGTCCGTCGGATACTTCAATGGAAACAGTCCGATGGAGCCCAAACACTGTCGGATTATCCGACAACATGGTCCTATTGGACATTGTCCATCAGAATATCCGACCGCGTGTACAAGGGCTTAGACACATTATGGAGAATATTTTCGACAGCTGCCCGAATGCTTAGTAATTTTCACAGTAAATTTGTTATAATTAGACCCTAAGGGGTTGATTTACTAAAACTGGAGAGTGCAAAATCCGGTGCAGTTCTGCATGGCAGCCTATTGGTTTTTAACTTCAGCTTGTTCAATGAACCACTTGCCGCCCGCCCTATAGGCAATTGACGGTGGCAAAGTGGTTTCATAATCCCGATCGGACGTCATATGACATGATCAGGATTTTGAGCGGCTGCACGCCCCCGGGGGGGGGGGGGGGGGGCGCATCGCGGCGATCGTTGTTGTGGGGTGTCAGTCTGACACCCTGCAACTATGATCTCGGTAAAGAGTCTCCGACGGAGACTCTTTACCACGTGAACAGCCGTGTCCAATCACGGCTGATCACAGTGTAAATAGGAAAAGCCGGTGATCGGCTTTTCCTCACTCGCGTCTTTCAGACGCGAGTAGAGGAGAGCCGATCGGCTGCTCCTCTGAAAGGGGGGGTCTGTGCTGATCGATTATCAGCGCAGCCCCCCCGAGGATGCCCACACTGGACCACCAGGGATGCCACCAGACCACCAGGGATGCCCAGGACAAGGTAATCCTCCCTAGACCACCAGGGATGCCAGTCAGTGCCCACAATGGATGCCAATCAGTGCCCATAATGGATGCCAATCAGTGCCCACAATGGGCATCACTGATTGGCATGCATTATTATTTGGCACTGATTGGAATCCATTAGTACAGTACAACATAATACAATGCCACCTATCAGTGCCCACCTGTGCTGCCTATCAGTGCCCACCTGTGCCGCCTATCAGTGCCCATCCGTGCCACCTATCAGTGCCCATCCATGCCCATCTGTGCCGCCTATCCATGCCCATCTGTGCCGCCTATCCATGCCCATCTTTGCCACCTATCCATGCCCATCTGTGCTGCCCATCCATGCCCATCTGTGCCGCCTATCCATGCCAATCCGTGCCGGCTATCAGTGCCAATTTGTGCCACCTATCAGTGCCCATCCGTGCCACCCATCAGTGCCGCCTATCAGTGTCACATATCAGTGTCTATCAATGCCACCTCATCAGTGCCACTTCATTGGTGCCACATCATTGTTGCCCATCAGTCCCGCCTTATCAGTGCCCATCAGTGAAGGAGAAAACGTACTTATTTACAAAGTTTTGAAACTGAAACAAAAAAAAAAACATTTTTTTTTCTAAATTGTTGGTATTTTTTTATTTGTTTAGCAAAAAATAAAAACCGTAGAGGTGATCAAATACCACCAAAAGAAAGCTCTATTTATGGGAAAAAAATTATAAAAATTTAATTTGGGTACAGTGTAGTATGAATTGTCATTCAAAGTGCGACAGCGCTGAAAGCTCAAAATTGGTCTGGGCAGGAAGGTGTTTAAGTGCCCGGTATTAAAGTGGTTAAGCTTTGACAAAAAACAAAACAAAAAAAAAAACCTGGAAGCTGATTGGTTTGGTTTGAGCTGCACCAGTTTCAGTAAACCAACTCCCATGTGTCTTCTGCTTTAAACGTTTTTTTGCATCATAAATGTTAATCCTTAAAGTCATACTTTGAAAAATCCACGCACAAGGTCCGTGCAATTGAATAGCTTTTTTTATTCACTGCTTCGATGGCCCTTGTCTCTTATTTCTCCTTTGCTCCAGCAACTGCAGCCTCCATAAGGCCCTTTGACATTTAATACTTCTGGGGGCATCAGGTACCTTTGTCCACCACTGTGCACCATGGTTCCATTCTTCAACTTCCACATAACTGCTGAATATGTAATGACGTAGGGGTCAGAGGATTGAACCACAATTCATGGTGGGGACAAAGGCATCTAACCTCCCCAGCAGTGTTGAACATCGTATGAGTGTTATGGAGGCTACAATTCTAGAACAGAAGGTTGGAGACATGGTCTGTTGGGAAGGTGATTACAAAACCTCTACTACTGTAAAGTTTTTCATCGGGATTGTTTTTTAACCTGACAGGGCTGCTTTAAAGTCTCAGTCCACCTTAAACTGATATTTATATGCTTGGTAGATTTTGAAGAGCTAAACTGTATGACAGTTTCTTATATCTCTTGGGGGCTATTGGTGAGATCTCTGAGTTCCAGGTTCCTGTGGTGCCAATTATAAAGGATTCCCACCATTTCTGATTGATTTTCTTTTAATTTATGAAGAATACAACCGGATGGCATCAAAAGCTTCCAACTGGACAGGAACAATGCTGGGAATAATGTTAGGAAGATCTCACTGTTGGATTATCCAAGATATAGATACTTATACCTACGTTGTTTTTGGATGGACTGACTGTTTAACATCACAGGTTTACAGTCCATGATGAAATCCCTAGTCACCAACAGAAGCTCTCAGCATTAAATGCTGCTCAGTAAACTTGTCTTATCTGATAACCAAATCCGTCAGATTTTGTCCGACGGATCTTGTCCGAAACTGTTGCATACACACGGTCGGACAGAACGTGATGACGTAATTTCGTTACGATGGGACTACGTTCAGGCTAGTAGCCAATAGCTTTGATGTAGGAATTTGATCTGAGCATGCATGGCACTTTGTCCGATCGGAATTCTCTACACATGATCGGAGTATGTCCGATCGGAGCATTTTGTCACAAAATATTTCCGGCAAGTTGGAAAATTTGGTCCGACGGATAGTTCGATGCAGACCACACACAGTCGGAATATCCGACAAAACGCTCCGATAGGAAACATTCCGTCGGAATCTCAGACCGTGTGTACAAGGGCTTAGAATTGGGTCGGAGGTGAAGGCCTATGTTGTGTACCAAAGACTGAAGTATGTATTGGCTGAAAATGAATTGACAATTCACATACGTACATGAAGGTACAACAAACTGTCCTCATTTTGGCAGTATTGTCAGTTTGAAATTTTTGTTGACAGGTAAACTTGATATTCACCCAGGAATCACACTGGGTCTAATTTTTACCATGAACAACTTGGAACCTGCAACTGTGAAAATGCTGTACAAGTGTTTCTGGATAGGGAGGTTGCAAAATATAAAACTTAGTTACAGTAGACAGCAGGTAAATTCAGAAGCACAATAGCAAACAGGCTAAATTTGGCTGCAATGGATTATACACACTCAAGTTAAAGATAAATGAAACACGCTTGGTAATTTAAGCAAGTTTTCAGATTTTACTGATATCATTAGTTGTTCACTGAGTGATTTTGTCTGGCCATGGTTGCTCTTTATATAAAGATGCTATCACCACTGTCTTCCATGATAAGGAGATGGAGGAACCAGCAATACAAGATGCTGGTGTGATTACATCAACAGCTATTGTTCGAGAGGCACAGCACTCTCACCTCCGTCGCAAATGCATAATATGACCATGACTCCAGATTACTACAGAAACAACTGCATAATAAAGTAATCTACTTTACAAAAGGGGGAGAATAATTCATTTGAAAGGCGTATTTGTTTTTACTTTATTTGTGTTTAATGCGGGGCCTCTGGAATATCAATGTGTTTCCATGTAGTAGATTATGTAAAAGCAACATACTTGTTCCACCATTGCAAAATTAAGTTTCCAATGAGAAACACAAGGAATGATTACTCAGCAAGTTGAAAATAAAGGTAGCAAAAGAAACTGTATCTCAAAAAAATAAAATAAAAAAAATGGAGAGAGTCCTGACTGTGTCCTGGGGAGATTTTCCCTGATTTCCTATCCTGGTGAAGGTTATGGAGGTAGAAAGACTTGGAAACTCTACCAGGTTGGAGAGCAATGATCACTTCATTGGTGTTTCAGGGGATCAGAGCTTCACCCTCTTTATCGCTTTAGTAAAGCTTTATTGCCACTGCAAGCAAAATAGATACTACACAACACTGATATTATATTAGGACATAGACTGCAGTTATCACCAACAGATCAAAACTTTCAAAGTCCTGAAAAAAGGGGAGCCAATCCGCATCTACATTGTCATTCATCCTAAAGATGTTCAGTAGGGTTGAGGTCAGGGCTCTGTGAAGGCCACTTGAGTTCCTCCAATTCAGACTGGTGAAATTATTTTTTTTTGGAGCTGGCTTTGTATATGGTGGCATAATAAATTTTGTGAAAAACAGTGTAGCGCTTATTTGTTTTTACCACATTGTGACCAATGTAATCAATACATATATTAAACTGTGCAAACAAATAAAGAAACATTTAAACACTCTTTGCTGTATATGAAAAGCTAGAATGTCCAAACAAATATATGAAAAAATATATCCAAAAATGGAAAAAACAACGTGAAAACAAGTGAAGAGTTCTCAGAATTTTCCAAATTTTCTGTGTATGATACGATGAAGTGAAAACAGTCCTACACCTTCTCCAAGGAATAATCACACAATCACCGCGTGAACCCTCCACCACATAAAATGGGGGCTTACCAGATTTAATGGATCCTACTCAAAATTATATTTGGAGGATCATATATGCTTGTAGATATACATAGGCTTTTTTTGGGGGGTTGTCCTTTTCTGGAAGACTTTCAAGTGTGGCTATTTCCTCTACAGTATGTCTCCATCCACATAAATCATCATAGGCAATGGGATAGATATAAAAGAAGAAAGCAGGGACCACAATAGTGTAACTCCGTTTTTCGTTTCAAGTAATTTAATAAAAAATTATCAAACTCACGTGTACAAAGAACATAAGCGCTTTTTCAATAAAATCTCAGGCTGCAGTGAAGTCCCGACGCGTTTCGTCTTAAGCAGACATCATCTGGGGTACAACTTCAAGGCAGCCCTCCAGTTTATATAGCCAGACCCCCAATCAGGCCTAGATTTCATCCATCAGTGTCACCACACATCACTTCCGGTATCTAACATGGCCGCCGGCGTGCGTTCCACGCCTCTTTTTAATAATGTGAAGGGTCTAGTCAAATAACTGGTACATCCCATACTCTTATATATATTGGACGAATCGCTTCCGTGTATCTCAACAACGAAAGCGAACATCCTAACGTACGCCAACAACGTCCAAATGGAACGCAGGCATAAACACTGAAATGTTCAGCCGATCTTTTAACCTCAGCGGAAGTAAAATAAACGTGACCCCCGCGTATCTCACGAACGGAAGTGGTCAGCCTGGAACGCACCAACTTTATCCAATGGAGTGCGGACGTATGTCAACATCCCGGCGCCATAACGTCACTTCCGTGTCCCCGTACTCAAAAAATAAATAGACGTGTAAAAAAACGCCATCTCTAGGGTGATATACAGATCGGTGCAAGAACGAATCTCCTATATATATTAAATAGGGAAAATATAGAGTATATACTCTGAGCTGAGGGATGTATCTAGTAAAAAGAATTGGTAAAAAATAGGTAAAAAATATATAAATGAAAAACATTAAACATTCGGACGCTGCATCCAATAGGAACACAGTGCCTATAATCGCATATTAGCTTGTCTAGCCATATTTTGCAGGAAAAGTAAATTAAGAAGGCAAATTTCGAAAAAATGTTTTTTCCAGTAATTGTTATAATCTACCTAAAGGTATTAACTGAAAAATGAATAGAAAAATAAATAAATATGACCGAATCCAATCGGATAGGCGATTATTACATCGTGACACTCTTATATAAACGATGGCCTACGCAAAAAAGGGATTTTTAATCTAATTTTAAAATTGAAAAAAGTTAAAAATATAAAAACCTATAAATATCAAATATAGTCATAAGTTTTGAGATATATGTATATATGCTCAAGAATGGCGCTCTATTGATATTATGGCCCAATCAAAAAGAGACCGAAAGTAATATGTGCCGACATATTAGGTGGACCAAACCCAAGTCGCCTTTAACCATCTACGAGTACGCACAAAGTACATTTTCCCCACATATTTCTACCGTATATACCAAAAAAGGAGGAGAAGAGGAGAGTGAAATAAAAATAAGATAAAGATATAGATGAAAGAGATGGACAAACCTCAACCATCATTGATGAATGCATCCATATTACACACCAAGTCCATACCAAACGGGGAGTGGGACCCAACGCCATGCATCAACCGTCGTCGATGAATGCATTGATGTCCCACTCCACGTTTAGACCAAACGGGGAGTAGGACCTGATAGTGTATATCCAATACGTCTCTAATTTGGATACGCCCCTGGTCATGGCACCCCCCCTCCAGGGTGGCGTATACTTATCAATAATCAAAAACTCTGTTCCTGTAGGATCACTGTTATGACATTGCTTATAGTGTCTAGGAACAGTGTGTTTTGAATCTTTACTCTTGATAAGAGATATATGTTCGCCTACCCTGATTGCAAATGTCCTGATTGTCCTTCCTACATATTGCTTGCCGCATGGGCAGGTGATTAGATATACCACATACTTGGTTTTACAAGTGCAAAAAGGCTTAATAATGTGTGTCTTATTAGTAGTTGTAGAAGTAAATTCAGTGGCCTTACGTCTCCCCAAGGGATTATATCTACATACACTGCACTTTTTACAGGGGTAGAAACCCGTCATGTTGTGGAAAAAGGATGGACGATTGGGTGGGTCTAGGATATTGGGGGCTATACTATTCTGTAGGGATGGAACTCCCCTGAAAAGTATCTTAGCTTGTTCGGGTAGCTTGGGGCCCAACACAGAATCATTTTTTAGTATACTCCAATGTTTGTTTATAATAGACTTGATCTGTCTATGCTGTGATGAAAACGCTGTTAACATAGACCATCTATAAGTATCATCAGGTACATTTTGTGTTTTCTCAACAATGAGGTCCTCTCTATTAGTTTCCGCAACTTTACATATTTCCCTATTAAAGATTGCTTTATCATACCCCTTATCTTCAAATTTCTGTCTAAGATTTTTGGCTTGTATTCTGAATGTATCTAGATCTGTACAGTTCCTCCGTAGACGTATAGGTCGGTATATAGATTTCTACCTGCAACCTTTAGTGAAAAAAACTCCTTCGTATCTTAAGGATACAGGAGCGACAATTAGGAGATTGGAAAATATAACTCCCCAGGATGAATGTATTATCGCCACAGCAGATGTGGCTTCTTTATACACTTGTATTCCACATAGAAGGGGTATAGAAGCTGTCCGTTATTTTTTGGATCAAGAAGATTCTCTAGCGTCATTTCAACGTGACTACCTCATTGAACTGCTCGAGTTTGCAATCGAGCATAACTATTTTTGGTTTAATGGGAATTACTACTCACAGCAGAGAGGTGTTGCAATGGGGGCCAAATTTGCCCCCAGTCTTGCCAATTTATTTATGGCAAAGTGGGAGGAGGATGTCGTCTATGCCCACCATAGCCCTTCGTTGGTTTTATGGGCAAGATATATAGACGACATCCTCCTCCTATGGAATGGCACACCTGAATCGCTAAGAGAATTTTTTGATATTTTGAACCACAATGATAGGGGTATTTCATTATCACTAGAGATGAGTACCTCTAAGATCAACTTTTTGGATCTAGAAATTGAAATAGTAAACAATAAATTTGTGTTTAAAACACATTTCAAAGAAACAGATCGGAACAGCTTCATTCCCCTAGATAGCTGCCACCACAGAGCATGGCTCAATTCGGTTCCACAAAGCCAGTTCCTACGTCTTCGGAGGAACTGTACAGATCTAGATACATTCAGAATACAAGCCAAAAATCTTAGACAGAAATTTGAAGATAAGGGGTATGATAGAGCAATCTTGGATAGGGAAATATGTAAAGTTGCGGAAACTAATAGAGAGGACCTCATTGTTGAGAAAACACAAAATGTACCTGATGATACTTATAGATGGTCTATGTTAACAACGTTTTCATCACAGCATAGACAGATCAAGTCTATTATAAACAAACATTGGAGTATACTAAAAAATGATTCTGTGTTGGGCCCCAAGCTACCCGAACAAGCTAAGATACTTTTCAGGGGAGTTCCATCCCTACAGAATAGTATAGCCCCCAATATCCTAGACCCACCCAATCGTCCATCCTTTTTCCACAACATGACGGGTTTCTACCCCTGTAAAAAGTGCAGTGTATGTAGATATAATCCCTTGGGGAGACGTAAGGCCACTGAATTTACTTCTACAACTACTAATAAGACACACATTATTAAGCCTTTTTGCACTTGTGATACCAAGTATGTGGTATATCTAATCACCTTCCCATGCGGCAAGCAATATGTAGGAAGGACAATCAGGACATTTGCAATCAGGGTAGGCGAACATATATCTCTTATCAAGAGTAAAGATTCAAAACACACTGTTCCTAGACACTATAAGCAATGTCATAACAGTGATCCTACAGGAACAGAGTTTTTGATTATTTATAAGTATACGCCACCCTGGAGGGGGGGTGCCATGACCAGGGGCATATCCAAATTAGAGACGTATTGGATATACACTATCAGGTCCTACTCCCCGTTTGGTCTAAACGTGGAGTGGGACATCAATGCATTCATCGACGACGGTTGATGCATGGCGTTGGGTCCCACTCCCCGTTTGGTATGGACTTGGTGTGTAATATGGATGCATTCATCAATGATGGTTGAGGTTTGTCCATCTCTTTCATCTATATCTTTATCTTATTTTTACTTCACTCTCCTCTTCTCCTCCTTTTTTGGTATATACGGTAGAAATATGTGGGGAAAATGTACTTTGTGCGTACTCGTAGATGGTTAAAGGCGACTTGGGTTTGGTCCACCTAATATGTCGGCACATATTACTTTCGGTCTCTTTTTGATTGGGCCATAATATCAATAGAGCGCCATTCTTGAGCATATATACATATATCTCAAAACTTATGACTATATTTGATATTTATAGGTTTTTATATTTTTAACTTTTTTAAATTTTAAAATTAGATTAAAAATCCCTTTTTTGCGTAGGCCATCGTTTATATAAGAGTGTCACGATGTAATAATCGCCTATCCGATTGGATTCGGTCATATTTATTTATTTTTCTATTCATTTTTCAGTTAATACCTTTAGGTAGATTATAACAATTACTGGAAAAAACATTTTTTCGAAATTTGCCTTCTTAATTTACTTTTCCTGCAAAATATGGCTAGACAAGCTAATATGCGATTATAGGCACTGTGTTCCTATTGGATGCAGCGTCCGAATGTTTAATGTTTTTCATTTATATATTTTTTACCTATTTTTTACCAATTCTTTTTACTAGATACATCCCTCAGCTCAGAGTATATACTCTATATTTTCCCTATTTAATATATATAGGAGATTCGTTCTTGCACCGATCTGTATATCACCCTAGAGATGGCGTTTTTTTACACGTCTATTTATTTTTTGAGTACGGGGACACGGAAGTGACGTTATGGCGCCGGGATGTTGACATACGTCCGCACTCCATTGGATAAAGTTGGTGCGTTCCAGGCTGACCACTTCCGTTCGTGAGATACGCCGGGGTCACGTTTATTTTACTTCCGCTGAGGTTAAAAGATCGGCTGAACATTTCAGTGTTTATGCCTGCATTCCATTTGGACGTTGTTGGCGTACGTTAGGACGTTCGCTTTCGTTGTTGAGATACACGGAAGCGATTCGTCCAATATATATAAGAGTATGGGATGTACCAGTTATTTGACTAGACCCTTCACATTATTAAAAAGAGGCGTGGAACGCACGCCGGCGGCCATGTTAGATACCGGAAGTGATGTGTGGTGACACTGATGGATGAAATCTAGGCCTGATTGGGGGTCTGGCTATATAAACTGGAGGGCTGCCTTGAAGTTGTACCCCAGATGGTGTCTGCTTAAGACGAAACGCGTCGGGACTTCACTGCAGCCTGAGATTTTATTGAAAAAGCGCTTATGTTCTTTGTACACGTGAGTTTGATAATTTTTTATTAAATTACTTGAAACGAAAAACGGAGTTACACTATTGTGGTCCCTGCTTTCTTCTTTTATATCTATCCCATTGCCTATGATGATTTATGTGGATGGAGACATACTGTAGAGGAAATAGCCACACTTGAAAGTCTTCCAGAAAAGGACAACCCCCCAAAAAAAGCCTATGTATATCTACAAGCATATATGATCCTCCAAATATAATTTTGAGTAGGATCCATTAAATCTGGTAAGCCCCCATTTTATGTGGTGGAGGGTTCACGCGGTGATTGTGTGATTATTCCTTGGAGAAGGTGTAGGACTGTTTTCACTTCATCGTATCACACACAGAAAATTTGGAAAATTCGGAGAACTCTTCACTTGTTTTCACGTTGTTTTTTCCATTTTTGGATATATTTTTTCATATATTTGTTTGGACATTCTAGCTTTTCATATACAGCAAAGAGTGTTTAAATGTTTCTTTATTTGTTTGCACAGTTTAATATATGTACTGATTACATTGGTCACATTGTAATGTGGTAAAAACAAATAAGCGCTACACTGTTTTTCACAAAATTTATTATGTCACATTTGTACACCTAGATGTTGTGTTAGCCGCTGCTTGTATATTGTCTACACATTTGAATAGCGCAGTGTTTTTGGTTCTTTTTGAAAAAAATTTGTATATGGTGGCACATTCATGTCGGAACTGGGGCGGACTGACCATTTGGGCCCTTGGGCCACTAAGGGGCCCCATAAGGGTTGCCAGCTTCAATAAAACCAGGGACAGTATGTAAAAATCTGTGTTTTTTTAAAAATCCCAAGATTATAGCTGCCCAGCCTCTCTATTACCTTTTCAGTGTGTGTATGTGTATTCTGTGTGTGTATAATGTGTGTGTATATTGTGTCTGTGTGTGTATACCAGGGATCCTCAAACTACGGCCCCCCAGCTGTTGTGAAACTACACATCCCATGAGGCATTGTAAAACTCTGACATTCACAGACATGACTAGGCATGATGGGAATTGTAGTTCCTGAACAACTGGAGGGCCATAGTTTAAAGACCCATGGTGTATACTGTGTGGCCCCATAATCTATTGCCTGGGGGCCCCATAATCTCCTATTGCCCGGGGGCCCCATAATCTTCTCTTATTGCCCGGGGGCCCCATGAGTTGTCAGTCCGCCCCTGGTCAGAACAGAAAGGGCCCTTCCTCAAACTATTGCCACAAGGTTGGACGCGCACAATTGTCAAAAATGTTGACAGTAGCCGTCACTAAAAGTACCTAAACTTAATCATTTGCAGGGGTGTCCACATATTTCCTGTGCCCGCCTCAAACCAAAATGAAGCCTTGAGATACCAAACATGGTCAGCCATGTTCTGCATATTGGGAAAAATGGGAAATGGGAAAGCCCAGGGAAGCAAGAACGATAAAATAAATGAATTCATTAACAAAGATGTAGGCAATAGAAACAAGTTCCTGCAAATATACATTCGGGGGTGGGATATCTGAAAGATATTAATGTGCTTATAAGAACAAAATAAATGGTAAGCTAACAGAGGTGGGGGGAATGAGCGCTGTACAGTACATTAATCAAATGTGAGCCAACAAATGAAAACATGGTAACTAATTACCAAGGCCCATTAATGGTAATGTGTGCATATTCTGCAGAGTGGCCGTTCATTAAGATAAGTGTACTATAGAATGCCAAATAGAAGCGTAAGATAAAAAGCACAACAGCAGTAAAAATAAAATAAAACAATGAATGCCATTAGCGAGAGGAAAAGGTATTTAGCAATGTAAATAAGTACACTGCCAATCTGAGAGTTATACGCTAATGATAAAAAGCTTGCCATGTAGTCTTATTCGTTTTTGGTACACATACCATATATTTGGCCAACAGTTTGTGGACACCTGACCAACATACTTACCCATATAGTCAAAAGTATATGACCAGCCTTGTAAAGTAATTTGGAAAATGCTGGGCTTTCAGTAAAATATAAAAGATGACCAACTGTACCTGGACACCCTTCTAAGCCCTTGTACACACGGTCGGAGATTCCGATGGAATGTGTCCGATCGGACCGTTTTGTCGAATATTCCGACTGTGTGTGGTCTACATCGGACTGTTTTCATCTGAGTATCCGACGGACCAACTTGTTGGTAAAATTTTCCGACAACATGCTCCGATCGGACATACTCCGATCATGTGTAGAGAATTTCCGATCAGACAAAGTGGCACGCATGCTCAGATCAAATTCCTACACCAAAGCTATTGGCTACTAGCGTGAACGTAGTCCCGTCGTAACGAAATAACGTAATCACGTCGGATTTTCCGACAACTTCGTCCGACCGTGTGTATGCAACAGTTTCGTACAAAATCAGTCAGACAAAATCCGACGGATTTGGTTGTCGGAATCTCCGACTGTGTGTACAAGGGCTTAGTACAGGCGGTTCCAGTGAAGGGTACTATTAATGCTACAGCAAACAAGGACATTTTAGACAATGGTGATCTTTCAATTTTGTGCCAACAGTTTGGGGAAGGCCAGTTTCTGTTCCAGCATGACTGTGCACAAAACCAACTCCACAAACATTTAATTTGACGAGTCTGGTGTGTAGAAACTCAAGTGGCCTTCACAGAGCCCTGACCTCAACCCTACTGAACACCTTTGGGATGATTTAGAATCTCAATTGTGAGGCAGATCTTCGTCCATCATCAGAACATGACCCCAAAAATGTTATTTTTAATTAACTGGCACAAATTTCCCCAGACACACTCCAGAAACTTGTGGAAAGCCTTCCCAGAAGTGTAGAGGCTGTTATATCTGTAAAGTGGGAAGATGGGAACAACTCCATATTAATGCCTATGGTTTTGAAATGGGATGTTCATGTTGGACACTCTGAGCTTTGCTTTACCTGGCCATAGAAGTACATCTGGCCATAGACATCTTCCTAGATGTTTCCATGGTATTCCCAGGTTAACTGTTTATTATAGTACATCCAATATGTTCTCAGTTTCCCCTAGGGTCTCTTTCCAGTTATAAAGAAAAACTAGCTCCTTCCAGCATCTCTCAGCCGACCATGTGTAGGTTACCTTTAGGCCAGCAACAGACGGAACAATTGCAGGAAAGAAAATCGCTCAATTCCCCCATCAACACAGACCATGTTGATGGGAATCCCTCCTGTGGTGCCATTGTGTCCTCCTGGCAAGGAGCAGGGGAAGCCACCCCTACTGGGAGAACATGGTGATTATTGCTAGCGGCTGTAACAACCACTAGCAATAATGGCATGTAAAATCTGCCAGGCTGGTTTTATCCAGGATGATTGATCATTCAGCCTGCCCATACATGGTTCAAATCTCGGCCAGTTCCATCTGAACCAGACGAGATTCGAACCATCTATGGCTGGCTTTACATATCAACTGGATCTTATCAACATAAAAGCCAGCTCCACCGCCAAAGTTGTTCACTGATTTCCGACCTTTACACCTCCCCATTGAGAAGAAGCCTAGCAGTCAAATTTGTACCTTTTTCCTATATAGACTTATTCCTCACAGGGCTAAATTTCAGTAATGGGTCAAACAAAGCTTCTTCTACTTTGCCATTTCTTGAAGAATTTCTGGCTTACATAGTTTTATGCACAGTGCTTTAGATAAAATCAGTAATCATGTTCTCAATTCTTTTGAGGAAATACAAAGCATTTTATAGGGTATCTAAAGAAATATAATGTGTATTGTTATAGCAACCAATCGGATCAGGCTTTTCCCAGGAGAATTTATGGAAGACAGTTCTTCGTTTCTATGGACAGATAATTTTTTCTTGTGAAACTATGGCAAATCAAGCGTTTCATGGCCTTGATTTATGTTTGGAGTGCACCTAAAAAAAAAACTGATGTGACATAATGAAACAAATAAAGATAAATGCTTTTGGATTTGCCTTCAGATTCAGAATACTTTAGGGATGCTACACCCTCCTTATGCCTGTGGGTCTCCACAGGGAATGACATCAAGCGCATGGAAGAAATGCTAGCATTGGATAATCATACTCTTAAGAAATATAAAGTTTTGTGGTATGTTTGGCTCCATTTCTCCACTTTTGACTCTCTTAGCCCTTGTACACACGGTCGGAGAATTCTCTCCATATTCTTTACACCATTCCACTTTTTTTTTACCTTTGTCATAATTACATTTTTACCGCCTTTATTCATATGATAATCTCAATTGATTGACTCGTTCACTGTGATTGCACCTTTCTACACCTCTAAGTGGCTTTATCTTCATATTTCTATGTTATGTTGTAAAATAATAACAATATATGTGTTTCTAAAGATAAAGCAACAGCAGAAAAATATTAATATTTTGAATTTTATTATTAAAAAAAAATGCATTATTGGTTCTATTTTAATCAGAACAAGAGCAAAGAGCAAAACCGGATATTAGGCCACGTAGGTGGAACAAGACAGGCAGTGTGAAGCTTTGTCTCCAAAACATAGTCATGGATGGTGGAGACTATGGATTTAAAGAAAAGAGATGTATTCCCTAAAGCAGCCAGAGAATGAGCTTTTCCAAGCTGCATTAAAAGACAAATATTGGGATGTGATTGGTTGCTAAGATCCACATATTTTTCTGGCATTGATTTTTTCCACGAATGTGGTTCCCATGTTCTGTCCCATAAAAGGAGGAAGGCGCATATAGTATAACTAAAATGTATCTGATGACAAGAATAGGACACTGCACATGACTGTTGAGGTGCAAATGGGCTTAGGTCCCAATTAACGTAACACAAAGGGATCAAATCACCCACCACCCTTGCCCCTTACTCCATTAAATAAGACACGTACAACCATTAGGTTGGAAAAGGCAAAGCCACAGCTTTATTAAGCACTTCCTGACCGGCGCATGCGATGTACGTCGGCAGAATGGCACGGGCAGGCAAATGGGCGTACCTGTACGTCCCTTTAAATTTGCTGCCCTGCCATCGCGAGCGTGCCGCCGGCGGCGCACTCGCATGCCAGTCGGGACCCCTGTGAGTCCGGGCGCAGGTTCAGCGGACTCGATCGCCGTGGGCATACCCACGATCGTCTCACGGGGCGGCTGAACTAAGAGATGCCGTTGTAAACAGCATCTCCCAGTTCTGCCTAGCAACAAGTGACGCTGATCTCTGCTCCATGTGATTGGAGCAGAGATCAGTGTTCACTAAAAGAAAACCCAGCCCCCAACAGTTAGTAACACGCCCCTAGGAACACTTAACCCCTACACTGCCACCCACTGGTTAACCCCTTCACTGCCAGTGTCATTTACACAGGAATCACTGCATTTGTATAGCACTGATTGCTGTATAAATGACAATGGTCCCAAAAATGTGTCAAAAACGTCCGATGTGTCTGCCATAATGTCGCAGTCACAATAAAAATCACTGATCGCCGCCATTACTAGTAAAAAAAAAATTGTTAATAAAAATGCCAAAAATGATCCCCTATTTTGTAAATGCTATAACTTTTGCGCAAACCAATCAATAATCGCTTATTGCGATTTTTTTTATCAAAAATATGTAGAAGAATATGTATCGGCCTAAACTGAGGGAAAAAAAAAATTATATATATTTTTGGGGGATATTTATTATAACAAAAAGTAAAAAATAATGAGTTTTTTTTCAAAATTGCCGCTCTATTTTTGTTTATAGCGCAAAAAATAAAAACCGCAGGGGGGATAAAATACCACCAAAAGAAATCTCTATTTGTGGGAAAAAAAGGACGTCAATTTTGTTTGGGAGCCACGTCGCACGACCGTGCAATTGTCAGTTAAAGCAACGCAGTGCCGAATCGCAAAAAGTGGTCTGGTCTTAAGCCAGCAAAATGGTCCGGGGCTTAAGTGGTTCAATTCCGACAAATAACAGGTAAACATATTTAACCAGTGCCAGTCACAGTCGTACTATGAGCACTAAACCAAAAGAGTGAAGTGGGGCCTGTCCTTACCATAAGTGCTGGACAGACAGCCTACTTCCAATTTTCCATCATTACATCGACTTTAACTGCTGGCAAGGTCAAGAAAACCGCAGCAAGCTGTGACATACCATAACATACCATACCATGTGACATACCATAACATCGGAAAAAGGGGCCGGGAGGGCGGGCAGCTCTTCCAACGACTCTTCCGAAAGACCCAGAATTTCCTGGGGCACATGATTTCCTGAGCTCAGGCCCATCCCATCCCACATGTCCCAACCAATTGTTCCCCTTGACATGCACCTAGCCATGCCCCCATCAGTCAAGGCTCTCTTTGCGCAGGATCAAGAGGCCTTCATTGTACAAAACCCAGTCTATGAGTAAAAACGCAATTTTTTGTCTCCTCCTTGGCCACACCCCTCTGATGCGTTTTTCCCTCCCACAGGGCTTAATCTCTACAACTAAGCCCTGTGGGAGAGCGAAATGCGTCAGTGGGAGGGCATGGCCTGGGAGGAGAAAGGCTGAAGCCGCTTCTTTACTCATGGGCTGAGCTGTTTATGGTGTGCAATGTCCTACCCTTGTCATCAGTTATCTCCTAGTAAGCTGGGACTAGCTTTCCAGATGCCAACACCTGTCAGCGAGTGAGAGGCTAGAGCCACCAGGGGGGGTGTAAGCAGGTGCTTTGAGTGGAGCTCCATGTGTTTTTAGAAGGACCCCTTCCATAAAGTAATTTGCAAGCTCTAGTTGTGCAGCAGACATAGGAATCTGGGGCTCCTTTGGAAATAATGTTCAGAGTGGGTTTAGCCTACAACAGCCACAACTACAGCTCTTATATATACAGTATATATATATATATATATATATATATATATATATATATATACAAAATAAGTCATAGGCCAACTTAGTGATAAGACCCCGAAATTATTCTCCATCTTCTGAGATATGGCACTATAAGGCAGGGGGCCCTCAAGCTAAATGTAGGCCAGCCTTCTCAAGCTTTATATCATGGGCAGAAAAGTTATTTTCAGGACTGGTATAGGTGTTAGGTGTAGTTCAGGATATAGTGTTGCTGTGCTACTGATTGTTGCAGCAGCCTGAGTGTCTTTTGTCAGTTTAGAGAAAGGGACAGGACGGTGTGTGCTGCAGGGACACTCAGTTTAGTCATTAGCTGTTACAATCAGGTCCACAAAAGTGCTATTCCAGTTATTGTTCCAGTAGCCTCTGTTTTGTCAGTTTATATAGGGACAGGCAGGAAGCAGTGTGTGAGGCAGTGAGGGTCAGTTTAATCAGTAGCTGTTACTATATTAGGTCCACAAAGATTCTTTTCAGGACTGGTATCAGTGGTATGGTAATAGGCTGGAAATAGTTTTCAGGTCCCAGGGAACCCCTACTTGTAATTACTATATCTACAGCTCAAGGTCCATTGGCGTCATAGTCGGTGGGACTATGTGTGGTCCTTGGGAAAAATACCTTTTTATAGACAGCTTAAAAGATCTAAGAAGCAGGGCCCTCGGATTCCTCCTGTATTGAATTGTATTGTAACTGTACTGTCTGGCCTTGTGTTGTAAAGTGCTGCACAAACTGTTGGCGCTATATAAATCCTGTATATTAATAATAATAATTATTGTTGCCAGTGGTTTCTTAGCTGATTGACTGGCAGAAAACGCTCATTGCTCAAGGAACCCCTTGCAACCTCTGGAGGAACCCTACATCAAGTGAAAAAGACATTGATCCCCTGACCAGCCATATTGCATAGGGATCAAAATTGGCTTCAGCCTTCAAGTCTCCGCCAAAAGGCCACCCCACCCACCGAGGCTTAATTGTAGGATGAAGAAACCCTAGTTAAGTAAGTCTGGAGTAGGCCAACTTTTTACCACCAAAAAAAACCCAAAAATTCAGCCTTTCAAATACATCTTGTAGTAAAAATTAGGCACATTAACACAATTTTTAACCCAGTGATCAACATTCAAGGCAAACTGGTCCATTCGGTGGAGACTGGATATTTGTTGTGCTTAGTGAACCCATACACACAATAAAATAGTCCTCTGGACCCTTTAGCAGTTTGTTCCCTCAGTAGAAAAAACGTCCCTCTTCCCCATGTACTCTTATCCTAAATGTGGATTTTCCTTATATTCTTGATGTCTAGAGGTCAAAAGAATAGGCCAATAGAAGAAGAAGAACATATTATAATGATTATGTGGTGCAAAGCCTTATCGGTGTACTATGTGATCATGACAAAGGTGCCCAAGTATGTACTTTTCATAAGTCCACAAAGGTGAAAGTGGTTGTAAAACCTTCCATATACCCAGTGAATTGACTGGCCTCAGATGATACACAGAGATGAAACCAATGAAAGAAATAAGTTGTATCTGTTTATCTGCAGTCTTCTCTTCTCTACATCTGTTCAAAAGCCTAGCTTTTATACCGCTTGTCTGAGCAGTCAGAAAAAAGGGGGGGCGTCAAGCTGAAGTGGCACACTGCAGAGCTCAGTGAGGAGAGCTCTGAGAGCTGATTGGAGGGAAGTGACACAACCCTCTTCGCACAGCACACAGCACACAGGAACAGAGCTGAAGCTGTCAATCACAAGCTGTGTGCTGGAGATCCCCTCCCTGACACCTTTTTTTCTTTTAGTGTCAGGAAAACTTGTCAGAAGTGATTCATGCTGGTAGCAGAGGAACGAAGCAGCAGACAGAAATGACAGCGCTCTTAATTGAGACAAGTACACACTTTAGAGGGATATGTTTTATTCAGTTTTCATGTCTGAGGTTTACAACGCAGGAGCTTTACCATCATGTTGGCATGACATATCTATAAGGCTGTCACCAACATAATTTATGCTTGCCTGTTGACCCATCATTTTCTGCCCCCCTGTGGGTGGAGGACTTGCACTTGTCTTGACTGCATGTTTGGGGTCACCTATGCACTCATGGACTAGATAGGCATTGGGTTGTGGGGGGTCCAGGGTTCACTCAAAGTGGACTTAACATTAGATATATTTTTTCATGTTAGAATGGATCTTCACCTTTAACCACTTCCCGACCAGCGCACGACGATGTACGTCGACAGAATGGCACGGGCAGGCAAATGGGCGTACATGTACGTCCCTTTAAATTTTCCGCCCTGCCATCGGGAGCGCACTGCCGGCGGTGTGCTCCCACGCTGGTCGGGACCCCCGTGAGTCCGGTCGCGATCGTCTCACGGAGCAGCCAAATGAAGAAATGCCGTTGTAAACAGCATTTCTCCATTCTGCCTAGCAACTAGTGATGCTGATCTCTGCTCTATGTGATTGGAGCAGAGATCAGTGTTCACTAAATGAAAGCCCAACCCCCCCACAGTTAGTAACACACCCCTAGGAACACTTAACCCCTACACTGCCACCCACTGGTTAACCCCTTCACTGCCAGTGTCATTTACACAGGAATCACTGCATTTATATAGCAGTGATTACTGTATAAATGACAATGGTCCCAAAAATGTGTCAAAAATGTCCGATGGGTCACAAAATGTCGCAGTCACAATAAAAATCGCTGATCGCCGCCATTACTAGTAAAAAAAAAAATAATAAAAAATTATTAATAAAAGTGCTATAAAACTATCTCTATTTTGTAAACGCTATAACTTTTGCGCAAACCAATCAATAATCGCTTATTGCGATTTCTTTTACCAAAAATATGTAGAAGAATACGTATCGGCCTAAACTGAGGGGAAAAATATTTTTTTATATATTTTTCGGGGATATTTATTATAACAAAAAGTAAAAAAGAATGCGTTTTTTTCAGAATTGTCGCTCTATTTTTGTTTATAGCGCAAAAAATAAAAACCGCAGGGGTGATCAAATACCACCAAAAGAAAGCTCTATTTGTGGAAAAAAAAGGACATCAATTTTGTTTGGGAGCCACGCCGCACGACCGCGCATTTGTCAGTTAAAGCGACGCAGTGCCGAATCGCAAAAAGTGGTCTGGTCTTTGACCAGCAAATTGGTCCGGTCTGAAAGTGGTTAAGAAGGACTTCCATCTAATCTACCCCTCCTCCCCTTGGCTATTTTCTTTTTGTTTGCCTAGGCAAATGACGAGCACTGTCCTACCTTTGCCTATTGGTCAGTAAGCAAAGAGCTTCATTCACAAAGGTGGAGGGTGGGCAGGCCACCGCCGCATCATCGGGAGGCGTGCCGGTGGACCAGGAAGTGCCAGCGGGCCTCTTGATGATCAATATGGGTGGCGTTGGGCTAAGAAGTGACAGAGAACCAGGGGAGCTCAGCAGGACAATACTGGATCCTCTAGGCCAGGCTTTCTCAACCTTTTAACCCTGGAGGAACTCCAAAAATAATTCTCATGTCTCGAGGAACCCTTACTAAAACCAACTCGTCTGGGCTCAATAGGAACAATGCCCCTTATATTGGTGGTCAATAGGAAGAATGTCCTCCTTAAAGTGGTGCTCAGAATGCCACCCTTAAAGACAGCTAAAAAGATGTTTGGTGCCATGCTGCTGGCTTCGCTAAGTGATGCTGAACCTTAAACTCTGTAGGCATCATCAAATAGGTGGATCATCAGCCACGGCTCAAGGAACCCCTAGCAACCTCTAGAGCAGTGATGGTGAACCTTGGCACCCCCAGATGTTTTGGAACTTCAGTTCCCGTGAGGCTCAACTACATTGCAGAGTGCATGAGCATCATGGGAAATGTAGTTCCAAAACATCTGGGGTGCTAAGGGTTGCCATCACTGCTCTAGAGGAACCCCAGGGTTCCGTGGAACCTTGTTTGGGAATGGCTGCTTCAGGCGGTTGGGTATCGATGGGTCGCCTGGTAAGTGGGAAAAAAAAGTGGTGGGGGGGTAACAGCATGCTCAGTAATGTCCGAGTGTAACACTTCCAGGTATGTCTATACTTCTCTCAGAGATGACAGTACTCCCCCTGACAATGCCTCCATCTGCTTTTATCTACAGAAGGACCATCTTTTCTGATGCATCATTCGAGGTCAGCATCTACCTCCTGGACCGACATGTCTACTCAGAGCTGGCACAATCATGGACACCCTGTTTATTTTTGCAGTCCTTGGTTGTGATCACACAGGCCAGACAGATCAGGCTCTCACCTTGTGACTGCCTACAAAGTCACAATGCTATGGTCTGATCACTGGTGGAGAGGAGACTGAGGAAATGCTTCCTCCTGCCTGTAGCAGAGTGATGACATCATCTCACCCTAGGCAAAGCCACTTGACTGGAGCTCAAGACTGATTTTAAATGCCAAAATATCGAGTTTTTTTTATTTTTATATCACACATATTCAGTATCCTTTGACATCTCCTGAATTTATTTGCAGACTTGTAAAGTTATGGAAAGATTCACTTTAAAGTGGTAGTAAACCTTTACATATACCCAGTGAATATATAGCAGTGATGGCGACCCTTGGCACCCCAGATGTTTTGGAACTACATTTCCCATGATGCCCATGCACTCTGCAGTGTAGTTGAGCATCATGGGAAATGTAGTTCCAAAACATCTGGGGTGCCAAGGTTCACCATCACTGATATATAGCATTGTGTTCTAAGACCTGGGGTCAAACCTTTACCGATAGACCTACTTGCCTTAAAGTGGTTGCAAACCCTTCCATGTACCCAATGGAGTGATTGGCGTCAGGTGACACACAGCGATTAAACAAACCTTCCTATATAAGTTGTACCTGTTTACCTACTGGCTTGTCTTTTCTATTTCCATTGCATCTGGCGCTGCATTTTAAAGTTGTCCGAAAGCTCAGAAAAAGGGGGCGGAGATCTGAAATTACACCCTTCAGATCTGATTGGAGGAAAGAGACACCCCCCACACTTTACACAGGAACAGAGCTGAGGCTGTCAATCTGCTGGAGGTCCCTCCCCATCACCATTTTTCTGTGTCAGGAAAGCTGTCACTATATAAGTTGTACCTGTTTACCTACTGCATTGTCTTTTCTATTTCCATTGCATATAGCGCTGCATTTTAAAGTTGTCCGAAAGCTCAGAAAAAGGGGGCGGAGATCTGAAATTACACTCTTCAGATCTGATTGGAGGAAAGAGACACCCCCCCCACCCCCCACACTTTACACAAGAACAGAGCTGAGGCTGTCAATCTGCTGAAGGTCCCTCCCCATCACCATTTTTCTGTGTCAGGAAAGCTGTCACTATATATAAGTTGTACCTGTTTACCTACAGGCGTCTCTTTTCTAAATCCATTGCATCTGGTGTTATATTTTAAAGTTCTCTGAAAGCTCAGAAAAAAGGGGGCGTAGATTTTAAATTATCCACTGGAGAGCTGATTGGCGGAAAGAGACACCCCCCTTCACACAGCTCACAGGAACAGAGCTGAGGCTTTCAATCTGCTGGAGGTCCCTCCCCTGCCACCATTTTTCTTTCGGCGTCAGGAAATCTGTCACTATATAAGTTGTACCTGTTTACCTACAGGCTTCTCTTTTCTAAATTCATTGCATCTGGTGTTATATTTTAAAGTTCTCCGAAAGCTCAGAAAAAGGGGGCGGAGATCTGAAATTACACTCGGCAGAGCTGATTGGAGGGAAGACACACACCCCCCCTTCACACAGCTCACAGGAACAGAGCTGAGGCTGTCAATCTGCTGGAGATCCCTCCCCTGCCACCATTTTTATCTCAGCGTCAGAAAATCTGTCACTATATAAGTTGTACCTGTTTACCTACTGGCTTCTCTTTTCTAAATCCATCCTTCTCTCTATGTCAGGAACATTTGTCTTTAGAGATTCATGCTGATAGCAGAGGAAGGAAGCAGCAGACAGAAATGACAGTTAGTGCGCTGGATTGAGACAAGCACACACTGTAGAGGGATATGCTTTGTTCATATTTCATTTCTGAGGTTTACCACCACTTTCATACAAGCAACAGATGGCTGGTAATGCACCATGTGACCTGCATCGCATGATTCGTATTTTCGCCATATCGCCAGCGGATCAACGTTTACTTGCTCATCAAGACACAACCTTCTTGGAAAGGGCCACTGACCTCACGCCCCCCCCCCCCCCCCGGCAATGGCTCCCCACTGAAGGCACGCCAGAGGTGATGTGTTTGATACCACCGTCCTGCATTCAAGTAAATCTGTTTCTTAGAACAAGTTAGCTTCTTCAACAAGTTGGCTAATACGTCAAAGCAACTTACTTTTACATTACAATTCCCTCTGGGTGCAGCTATTGAATAACAACCTGCAGACAAGTAGCAGTGTTAGCGTCTCCTATCTCTATACAGCTCTCCACGATTGAGCCAGAGGTTAAAACACCAAAAAAAACATTGATTTTCCACAGCTGATTACTCAAAAAACAGCAGCACAAATTACAAAAAAGAATAAAAAATGTGCACATTTTTTTAATTTTTATTTTTTTTCACAACACTCTTTCATTCCACGCAGCCTAAGAGCTCTCTCCTTTGTAGACCCAGTACAATTCCTTTCAAGCACTATCCCCTTTGGCCACCATTGAACGTAACTAAATGCTCTAATACCGTACATCCCCTCTTTTGGAACCAATCCAGCTATTTAGTACTTGCCATATCCAATCGCATTTCAGCGTCATGCCACTGGCATTGTGGGAGTTGTAGTGTGACCGTAGGGCTATTTTTTTTTTTTTTTTTGGGAGGGGGGGGGGGTGGAGTTGGGGGGGGGGGGGTTTGGGTTTGTAGGTATGAGCTACAACCAGACTCCCATTGTCTATGCCTATAATGCTAGACACTGGGAAAATTTAACATTCAAGCTGAAATCCCATTATTAGGATAGGATCCCAGCTAGCTGTGTTTTATAATAGAAAAAAATGTAACCACCGATCACAGTATTCATTATTTTTGACAACACCTATTTTGCAACACGTCCCTTTTTTTTGCAATGATATGACAATCACACTAGAAAAAAAATAAAAAAAAAATAAAAAAAATATCTCTACTACCGCTTATAGACTTATCATCCCCATATAACATCCTCAGCCCTTGCACTGAAAAACTTACACAACTCTCGAGCCATTTAAGAAGAATTAAACGACAAATTGAAAGGTTTGCTTTAAACACATAAATCATATTTTTTTTTTTTTTTTTTTTATACTCAAAGCTTTTTTTTTTTTCAGCTAACCAAAAAAAATAAAAAATAAAAAATTAAATGCTTAAAAAAAATAAAAAAATGCATTTCAATAAAAGTTCGCTTTGGGATTTAAGCCACATTTTATATGTACGTGTCATATATATCTCATTATATATTAGAATTACATGCATGAGAAAAATAAGAGGTATGCCAACAGCACACCATTATGTCACCCTATGCTAGCTGACCAAGTGATCGGTGCACCTGGGAAAAATTATTAAGCTTAATATTTTATTTCTTACTGTAAGTGCCTTGGCTGACAAAAAAAAAACAAAAAAATAAAAAAAACAGCACAGTGCAAAGTATTACCATGCAGTACATGTATACTTAAAATAAAAAAATAAAATAAATAAAATCCCATTCTACAATAAATGCAAATACAATTTTACATTTTTTTTTTTTTTTTTTTTTTTTTATATACCATACCTGACATGCAAACGATGAAATTGGCTTGTAGGAAAAACACCACCTCCCAAACAATTTCCATTCTACGATTTTCATACCAACTGCATCACTCAACGGAACAATCAATAGAACACTTCCCAATGGCAAGGTCCCTCTCTGCCTGAGTGTATTTTCCAAATATGTTTACTCATGTCCGAACAAAAAAAAAAAAAAAAAAAGAAGAAGAAAAATCCAACACAAGGACCTCAACTTGATCCTGTTCTCTCCATCAGCAGCAAAAAAAAAAAAAAAAAAAAAAAAAGAATAATAAATCAGAAAACAATTAAAAAAATCCAAATCACAATATATAAAAAAAAAAAAAAGAAAAAAAAAAACAGATTATCTCCACAGCCAAATCTTCTTGCAGTAAAATAGAGCTAAATTAAGAGTTGGCCAGCAAGATCATTATCCGTGCAGTCGCTCCCCCAGCGATGGGCATTAAGCTGTTTTAGTTTTATCCCTTCAATGTATCTCCCAAGACTGTCATGGACATCCTTGATGAGCTTGGGGGTCCCCCCTGCGAGAAGATAACAGGAAAAAATATATATATATAAAAATAAAATAGAGGTAATGAAACAAAAAAAAAAAAATCAAAACATTTTGTAGAGAAAAGAGAAATTGAATTGAAAATAACACCAGTGTGATGTTATGTGACTGACTGCAGCAAGATAGCATTGCAAGGGGTTTAATTTTTTTTTTTTTACCATGGTGTCTCTTTGTTTGGGCACCAGGGGGCGCTAGAGTATCACATAAAACTACCCTATACCTCCCAAAAGCAAAGCTAGAAGAAGCACAACCTAAAGGATTCAGGTGTACTACAGTCACTTGAAATTTTCTATACATATTACTACACTAGATTGCATATTCGCAGTCATGTAATTCCCATAGGCATAGGTGGGCAGCCTGCATTTAAAGCATGGTTTTAATAAGGATCTATTTTTTTTTTTTATTGCAAAGATAGGATGGAGCTTTTGCAAAATTACAACGACTGAGATAGTTAAGCTGTTTGTTTCCTGGCATATTGAGGCTGGATCTGCCAAGCTTTTGCAAAGGGAAAGCTGCCATTGCTCCAGAATTTTGTGCATCCTAAATTATCCTTTTTATTTTTTTTAAATGAGGCTCCTCTACCTACCAGGTAATCCAGACAGGCGCTATCCAGCAGAGATCCCTCCTGAAAGTGCCGCACACAATGAGCTTTGGGGGTGTTGGGATCATTGGAGGTTCACTCTACTTTTGGGACTTTGGTGGGGCTGGAAGGCTGAGCAGGGTAGGAGTGTGTGAGGTCCAGCAAGGCGCATCAGCTCCCTGGAGGAGATTAAGGCGCAGTTCTGTCGCTCATGCGCGCCCTGGTTAAGGGAGGAAGCGCTCTCATCTGCAGCAGGTAGGTCACTGCGGGTCAGTACTGCTGAGGATCCTGAGCCCAGACTTTTATTTTTTTTTGGGGGGGTCCTGCTCATAAAGATCCCCAGCCCTGGGCGGCTGATGAACAACACTCTGCACTCACCGGGGCTCTTTAAAGGTGCTCCGCAGGACCTCTCCAGTTGGTCCCACCCCGGCGCTTTAAGGTGCTCCGCAGGACCTCTCCAGCGGTCCCACCCCGGCGCTTTAAGGTGCTCCGCAGGACCTCTCCAGCGGTCCCACCCCGGCGCTTTAATGTGCTCCGCAGGACCTCTCCAGCGGTCCCACCCCGGCGCTTTAAGGTGCTCCGCAGGACCTCTCCAGCGGTCCCACCCCGGCGCTTTAAGGTGCTCTGCAGGACCTCACTGCCAATCCGCGCTGGGAATTCAGCAGTCTTGCGGTGTAGTCCCGTTCTTTTCCCATTTGCATTCAACCATTATCCCTATAGAAGCTCCCCAGAAGTCCACATGGTGCCAAAGAGGGTTCAGCAAGAAGACCCCCCAACCCCAATCTTGTAGGGTCCCCCCCCCCTCCTTGAGCAGATGCCCGGATGAGTCTTGTGTAGAATCTGTAGAGCTGTCCAAGGTGCTGAAGTCTAGCAAGTTCTCCGCATATAGATTCCCGACAATTCTCCTGGATAAGGGAGGGGGAGCTCACTTTGTATTCCCTGCCAAGCTGTCTCAGTACAGTATGCAATGAAGCAGTGCTGGATTCAGTGGCAAACCCTGCCCATCCTGACCTGCAAGCCACAGCCTGAAGTGACCCACAGCTTTGCAGACTGTCAGTCAGTGAGTTGCATAATGCATGGACATCCCAGCCACCAGCAAACTTGCATCCCTCCTATTTCCCATTCAAGGAAAAAAAAAAAAAAAAGACTTGTCACATGGGGGACTATGCTGGATGCTGGATAGGAGACAATGTGGACAATAAATCCACTGACACACTTTTTCAGTGCATGCAGACTGCTAGCAAACACTGAAAGCAGCCACCCAGCCCATCTCAGTTCATGCACACTGATTAGTGCTGATTACCTCTCTCTGTTGGTAGTATGAACATTATTCCTGAGCTCTGGAGTACATGCCTCTCTGCGTGTTTATTCTGCAAAACGGATGAGTGCAGTGCATTTCTTAAACTTGATTTAAATTACTGTTTTTCTTTTTTACTGTTACTGTCGGTGGAATTAAATTTGACTGAAGCCGAAAACTCAGTTTTGCTCATCAAGCCATCCTAATTTGCGTAGAAAAAAAAAGTCTTCGTACATGCCTCTGTGTTGTCTGGGTTGAGAGCAGAGATTGTCTTGATTTTGAAGCAAAATTACAGATTTTTACTCTCAGTGAAACCTATTTTTTTACCAAAGTGGAAGCTCAATTTTGCTCATCAAGCTGTCATGGAAAAATGTACGTAAAAAAAAAAAAAAAAAAAAAGTTGTATTTGTGCTCTGTGGATCCGTGCGGTGATATTACTAGATATAATTTTGATGCAAAGTTAGGCTCCATGCACACTGGGCTTAAAAAAATGGCAGTTCCCTTGGTGGAAAAAAAACAAAACGCTAATGCTGCGTACACATGATCGGAATTTTGGTCGGAAAAAAGCTCTGACGGTTTTTCCGACGGGATTCCGCTCAAGCTGCCTTGCACACACACAGTCACACAAAAGTTCTCTGAACTTTTGACCGTCAAGAATGCGGTGACGTACAACACTACGACGTGCCGAGAAAATGAAGTTCAATGCTTCTGAGCATGTTCGAATTGTTTCCGAGCATGCGTAGGAATTTTGCGTGTCGGAATTTGTGCTCTGTGGATCCGTGCGGTGATATTACTAGATATAATTTTGATGCAAAGTTAGGCTCCATGCACACTGGGCTTAAAAAAATGGCAGTTCCCTTGGTGGAAAAAAAAAAAAACGCTAATGCTGCATACACATGATCGGAATTTTGGTCGGAAAAAGCTCTGACGGTTTTTCCGACTGGATACCAATCAAGCTGTCTTGCACACACACAGTCACACAAAAGTTCTCTGAACTTTTGACCGTCAAGAATGCAGTGACGTACAACACTACGACGAGCCGAGAAAATGAAGTTTAATGCTTCCGAGCCTGCCTCAAATTGTTTCTGGGTATGTGTAGGAATTTTGCGTGTCGGAATTTGTACAGACGATTGGAATTTCCAATCAGAACCTTTTCCGACCGAAAAATAGAGAACATGCTCTCACTCTTTTGCTGGCCGAAATTCCGCCAGCAAAAGTCAGATGGAGCATACACACGATTGCATTTTACGACCAAAATCTCTCATCGGACTTTTGCTGGTGGAATTTCTGATCGTGTGTATGGGGCATTGTATAGAAACGTTTTTATGTACAAAGTGTAGGAGAGTTTTGCGTTTTTTTCTGCCAATAAGCTCCAATCAGAAACGCCAACCAGATGTTTTTTTGTTTTTTTTTCTGCCTCTAAAGATGTTGCGCTCAAAATATGCCTGTAATCGATCTAATGTGCATGGACACATAGGATGACATTGCGCTGCTTCTACAGACAAAACACAAAACTCCTGTAGAAGCAGCGATTTTCAATCCTTATTGATTTTTACCATTGGGGAAATTTAATTTCACCAAAGTGGAAACGTAGTTTTGCTCATCAAATTTTGGGGTGATGAGCGTGCCCAGATATTTCAAAGCTGTGTTTGTTCATTTTACGTTAAAGCGGAGGTTCACACAAAAAGTGAACCTCCGCTTTTCAGAACCCTTTTTCTGAACCCCCCCCCCCCCCTCCGGTGTCACATTTGGCAGATGCAGGTATCTTCACCCAGTTCCGGGAATAGACTCCCGCAGGAGTCACGCCCCTTTGCGACTCGGGCATGCGCAGTAGGGAACCGGGAAGTGAGGCCGCAACGCTTCACTTCCTGATTCCCTCACCGAAGATGGGCGGTGGGGGCAGCTGAGAGACGAGCGATTGCTCGGCTTCGGCTGCTGACATCGCAGGCACCCTGGACAGGTAAGTGTCCATTTATTAAAAGTCAGCTGCTGCAGTATTTGTAGCTGCTGGCTTTCCTTTTTTTTTTTTTTAGGTGGACCTCCGCTTTAAGGCTAGCTTGGAGATGTGTAGGCTGTGGCTGTGATATGCCAACACCCATCGCCTCTGATTTTGAAAAATTTATTTTTAGGTTAGAGAGCGTGCAGGTAACAGGTTTGGTATGGAGATGGTCAGATTCGTAAGCTAAAACATCAGATCATCTACGTAAGTCGATACTTTTTGTTGTTGTAAATGATCTACTGCAATTCCAGAGATATCAGGGTTTAGCCTCACATGACAAGGGAAGGGCTCTAGGGACAGAGCGAAAAGAAGGGGGCGAGCATGGACATCCCTGTCTAGTCCCGTTGGTAATTGGGATTGGATCAGGAGTCACTCCATTAGCTCTGTCTCTGGCCGTCAGGCTTGAGTAAGCAGCGGAAATCCAATTGAGCATATTGCTCCCTAATCCTTTATGGCTCAGGGTCGCGAACATGAAGGGCCAATTTACCCGATGGAACGCTTTCTTGGCGACCGTTCCAATGAATACACATGGCGTTTTGGTGATATTGGCTACATGTAGCAGGTTGAGGACTTTAGTGGCGTTGTCTCTGACTTCTCTAGTTGGTATGAAGCCTACTTGGTCTAGATCAGGTAAGGTAAGTGTTGTAGTCTGGATGCTATTATCTTGGTAAATAATTTATCCGGTTCCCGACCAGCGCACACCGATGTACGTCGCTAGAATGGCACGGGCAGGCATATTGGCGTACAGGTACGTCCAATCTTCAATGCCGCCCTGCCATCGCGAGTGCGCCGGCGGCGGCACGCTCACGTGCCGGTCAGGACCCCCGTGTGTCCGGTCGCGGGTCTTGCGGACTCGATCGCTGCGGGCATACCCACGATCGTCTCACGGGATGGCTGAATGGAGAAATGCCGTTGTAAACAACATTTCTCCATTCTGCCTAGCAGCCAGTGACGCTGATCTCTGCTCCATGTGATTGGAGCAGAGATCAATGTTCACTAAATGAAAGCCCAACCCCCCCACAGTTAGTAACAGTCCCCTAGGAACCTTTAACCCCTACACTGCCACCCATTGGTTAACCCCTTCACTGCCAGTGTCATTTACACAGGAATCACTGCATTTATATAGCAGTGATTGCTGTATAACTGACAGTGGTCCCAAAAATGTGTCAAAAATGTCCGATGTGTCCGCCATAATGTCGCAGTCACAATAAAAATCACTGATCGCTGCCATTACTAGTAAAAAAAAAATAATAAAAAATTAATAAAAATGCCATAAAACTATCCCTATTTTGTAAAGGCTATAACTTTTGCGCAAACCAATCAATAATCGCTTATTGCGATTTTTTTTTACCAAAAATATGTAAAAGAATACGTATCGACCTAAACTGAGGGAAAAAAATGTTTTTTTATATATTTTTGGGGGATATTTATTAAAACAAAAAGTAAAAAATAATGCGTTTTTTTCAAAATTGTCGCTCTATTTTTGTTTATAGAGCAAAAAATAAAAACCGCAGGGGTGATCAAATACCACAGTGCCGAATCGCAAAAAGTGGTCTGGTCTTTGACCAGCAAAATGGTCCGGTCTGTAAGTGGTTGAGGTCGGTATTTAGCAGGGATATGGGTTGCTCCTGCTTTGGTAGTCCCCCCTTTGGGACTACTGATATTTGGGCTTGTAGTGTAGATATTGGGATATGTATGTGTGTATATATATATATATATATATATATATATATATATATATATATATATATATATATATATATATATATAGAGAAAGAGAGAGAGAGACATATATATATATATATATTTATATATATATATTTATGTATTTATTTCGTAAAATAAAAAATCTAGTTGGAGATCTTATTTTCGCCTTCCCCATTGACACCAATGTGTGACGATGCGCCCCCTAGAGGGAGATATGTCAACAGCCGATCACAGGAATTGGGCAGAATGACATGGCTGTCATTCTGCCTGAATAGAAAGAAGCCGAGGACAGCTTCGGAAAATGGAGACATTGGTAAATATTGGGAATATATACATTTTGTTTTGTAAAAAAATACGTTGGAGTTCTATTTTTGCCTTCCCTATTGACTCCAGTGCATTTTTTATGAAAATAATAACATTTTAGTTAAATAAAAATGTCACTCATCCCTAATAAGGATTGTTGGCAAGCATTATAAGTATCCTATTCCATGCTCTCAGTCCATGACTCTGATTACTGCTGTTACCTGTCCCTGTTGGTATTATGCACATTATTCCTGCTCTCCGGAGTACATACCTCTGTGTGTTTATTGTGCACTCGCCGTGAAGTCAGCCTCAAGGCTAAAGCATTTTAGTTATACCACATTAACCTATCTGGCTGCAGGTCCTCCGCTCCTTGATTTAATTACACAGATAATTTCCCAGCAAGGAAAGGGGGGAAATTTAGGTGAAAGACATAAGAGAAATCTGCATTTACTGACCTGGATTATATTGGTGGGAGATATAGATTATCCGTAATATCAATGCCCCTGATCTGTTCTACAGGGCAGGATAATCCCTAGAAGCTCTTTCAGCTGTTCTTGCATGCTGTATTTTTTTATTTTTTTTTACATTTAAAGCTGACGTTTGATCTGCTTGTAAGAGGGCCCTTCATGGTTGGCTAGAATTGGTGCCAAGAGCACAAGTCTCTGCCCCGCTCCTGGCCTTTCTAGAATATTAGCCCTCCTGCTGAGACTGTACCCTCCACAATATTGTGCCCACTCCATGCCAGAGGCCTCCACACGACATTCCCGCTCGTTGATCTTTATATCCCCAAAGGAGTGAATGTCCACGCATGTCCACACATAAGGTTAATAATAAATAAGGTTGCTGTACTTTACTGGTGGTACTTGGAAATGGCACAAAGCAGTCACACCACATCGACATACATTTCGGAGTCATTTGTCATCCGTAAATTACCGATCACAATTAGTGGACGGTCCGCAGAAGTCACATGTGCAAGCATAAGCAGTACTTTAGCAGCCATCCTCTTTCAGACAGTCTCTCCCTTCAGGTCCCACTGCATAGCTCTACCCAGCTGCTCTCTGCAGTTGCTCTCCTGATTCCTGAGTCACTAGTGCTCACTCAGAGGGCTCTTGCTTGCCCATTAGGCTTTAGGCATCCAGCTTGTAACTCTCCTTTACTCATTTCAGGGACAGGATTGCTGCAGTTGCTCCTACTGAACTCTGTACACCTCTCCTGGGACTTCTGCCCTGAGTAGGGCCTAGGCTGTCCTGACTACATCTGCATACTTGGCTCCCATGTCCCATCTGCACCAAGGTTCTTCCAGGCCTGGCGTATATATAGGCACTGACTCGCCCATGCCATCACTACAGGAAGGACCTCGCTAAAAGGTGCCCAGCACATGATGACACTGTCTGCTGTAACTAGACACTATTCTGGCACAGAGCCACCTAGTGGCAGACTAGCTAACTGCACATGCCTACATGCTTATATTCTGCATTCCTTGGCTCCTCCTTTACATATCATGCTAATGAAATGTTAAATAAAACCTTTGCAATTTTGTGACATTAATTCAGAGCTAATGATGTCATCACTGTCTCTGTGCTTCTCCGTGCAATGCGGGCACAGTATAGCTGGTAGGAGGGGCTGGCACCGCGCTGTACATAATGTAGCGCACCCCCTAAGGAGCCACAAGTTTAAAGGGATCCCCACCTGGCACAGCCAGGCACACCACATTTTTACAGCACTCTTGAGTCAGAAGAACAGTCCAGTGCTTTATGTTTTATTGAGGGGAATAAACTTGGATAGGGATATTATGGCATGCCCACTTGACTTTCAGCAAAGAACTCTTCAGGGACACAACTATATACAGTCCGTATATGCACTTCTACTCTGCCTCCTGCACAAATCTTGATTGCAGCACTATACTCCCAGGACAAGCTGGCACACTGTTAGAATATCTGATTGTGGGGCTTGGTCAGATTGATAGCAAATGCCCTTTACAGGCAGGGACCGAGGGCCACTTGTTTGTGTAGCAAAGTCCTAGTGCCCAGCTGTCCTCCTGTGGCTACTGATCCCAGAACCACCTCTTCAGGCCCTGCCAGCCCAACTGGCTGCAGCTGCCCCTTTCACCAGCACTCCTCTCTACCGTTCCACAGTCCTCCCAGACTGACTCTGCATCCCTCCCTGACTGCTCTCCTCACTCCTCTCAGTCCTCCCCGACTGTAGCACTCACCAACCCTCCTGGCTGTCTTCCTCCTTGAGAATTTGCCCGGCAGTGTTCTCCCGCTGTCCTTCTCCTGCTCCTGTGCCTCCAGGTCAGGACACCTCTGTGTGTCGTGAAGAGGGTCCCTTCTGCACCCGAGCCCAGGCTTGATGTCACCCACCACCCCCCAGACTAGAGGGCACTCACAAGAGCCACCGACAGACTAACACTCCATCTCCTTCTTCCAGCCGAACTCCACTCCCCAGCTGGGCTAAGCCTGAGTATTTGAGGGGGCTGCCCCCTGCCAGCCCATCTTTTGGGGATTGATTGAATAAACTCTAATCTAGTGAATACAACAGGTGGACCAGAGTCCTGTACAACTGTTCAGGACCAAAGGGAGGGTCGGTGTCCCCGCGATCGGTTCACAGAGCTGAAGAATGGGGAGAGGTAAGTGTAAACAAACCTCTCCCCGTGCTTCCTAGTGAGCCTGTCACTGATCGTCTCTTCCCTGTCATAGGGAAAGACGATCAGTGGCGTCACACGCCAAGCCACGCCCCCTACAGTAAAAAAACACACACACTTACCCCCTACACTGCCCCCTAGTGGTTAACCCCTTCACTGGCAGTAATCAGTGCATTTTTAATCGCACTGATTGCTGTATAAAGGACAATGGTCCCAAAAATGTGTCAAAATTGTCCGACGTGTCCGCCATAATGTCGCAGTCACAATAAAAATCGCTGATCGCCGCCATTACTAGTAAAAAAATAATTATTAATAAAAATGACATAAAACTATCCCCTATTTTGTAGATGCTATAACTTTTGCGTCTAACTTTATGCTATAACCAATCAATAAACGCTTATTGCGATTTTTTTTACCAAAAATATGTAGAAGAATATGTATCGGCCTAAACTGAGGAAAAAAACGTTTTTTTTATATATTTTTAGGGGATATTTATTATAGCAAAAAGTAAAAAATATTGCATTTTTTTCAAAATTTCGCTCTATTTTTGTTTATAGCGCAAAAAATAAAAACCGCAGAGGTGATCGAATACCACCAAAAGAAAGCTCTATTTGTGGGAAAAAAAGGTTTTTGTTTGGGAGCCACGTTGCACGACTGCACAATTGTCAGTTAAAGCAACGCAGTGCCGAATCGCAAAAAGGGGCCCGGTCCTTTAGCTGCAAAATGGTCTGGTCTGAAAGTGGTTAAATAAGACAAGGGCAAAGCATAAATAGATTAGAAGTGTATGGAGTATCTCGGCAAATGGGCAGGGGTTTTCTTAAATCCCTTGGCCTGCTGGGAAAATCTATATATTTGAGTAGAGTCAGGTGATCGGGGTTCTGTGCCACCTGGACGGCTGTCTGGGTGGACGTGTGTTGTACTGCCCGGGCTGCTAGGCCGGAGTTTGGGCCTATCCTGGCATATCTGGCTGCTAGGCTTTCTGAGGGCCTATCTAGAACCATTCTAGCAGGGAGAAGAAACAAAAAGATGATTAGTAAAAAGCAACACACAATACTCAAATTAACATTTGTTAGGCATACATTCAAATCCTTGATTACACAAGATGTTAACCCCTACCCAGCCATCTTCTTTATTACAGTGACAGTGTATAGTATTAGCACCGATCACTGTATTAGTGTCACTGGTGATGTCAGTGGCAGTTAGTCAGTTCCCACCCAGTGGCAGTTAATGTCAGATGGTCCACCGCACTATCACAAGCCCACTATAAGTCTCTGATCACTGCCATTAGTATTAACATTAAAAAAAAATATATATATATTAACTTTAATGCAAACCAATCAATATACACTTATTGGAATTTTTTGTTTTACTAAAGACACGTAGCAAAATAAACGTTGGCCCAAATTTATGAAAAAAATAATGAATGGATGTGTTTTATGGCAGAAAGTAAAAAAAAAAAACATATTTTGTTTTTGTCTTTTTTCTTTTATATAATAAAATAATAATATAATAAAAATAAAAAGCCCAGTGGGGATCAAATACCTCCAAAAGAAAGCTCTATTTATGGGAAAAAAAACCTGCATGAAGTGTTGAATGACTGCACAATTACCGGTTAAAGTAGCACAGTGCTAAATAGCAAAAAATGGCCGGGTCATGAAGGGGGTAAACTTTCCGGAGCTAAGTACCATATTACCAAAGACCTTTAAAGTGGTTGTAAACCCTTACAACACACTTTGACCTACAGGTAAGCCTAGATTAAGGCTTACCTGTAGGTCCAAGAAATATCTCCTAAACCTACACGGTTTAGGAGATATTTGCCGAAGACAGCCACCGCTGTCTACGGCGCATGCCGCAGGCACACTGATCACGGCATTTCCAACGATGGAGCTGCCGCGCATGTCGGCTCCCGTGCGCATGCGCGGGAGTGACGTCATCGCGGCTTCGCCGAATGACAGTGGCGGAGCTGCGAGACCCCACCGAGAAGATGGATGTGCCGGACTACAGAGGACAGCGGTGACTTCGCTGGCTCCTGTGTCAGGTAAGTGACACATAATGGGCTACTATGCGATGCATAGTAATCCATTATGCTTTGCCTTTGCAGGGAATGAAAGAGGAAGTAAACTCATCAGGGTTTACTTCCCCTTTAAGAATAGTTTAAGCCTTTAAATGAGGCTCTTGAAAATTGTGGGGGTATGTAGTTGGAAAAACATGTTTAATGACACAGAGGATACATAAAAATACATATCAATGGTATAGAACAAGTAAAAAATATTTAGATCATAAAAATACACATATAATATGGACATTAAAGATACATAATAATATCAACTTGGCAACACATGATAATATGGAAAGAATTGATGAGTAATTGCTATGAATTTTGTATATATATATATATATATAATATACACACACGTCAGTAGGGCAGCACATTGCAATATAAGTAGCATGATGTAAAATGATATGAACATGATTCCCTGATAGACAATAGACTGGGTTGATTACTGATGCAGGCACGTATCGGCATCCTAATATGTCCGATGCGTTTCATGTATGAACACTCATGGACACCCCCTTTCGGCCCTGGTTCCACATTCAATATATCCCCATCGCTAACTCCCTGCATGTAAGTATCCAGGACTGGCAACTTTGCCTTCTCCTGTTACTTTCAGTGTTACACTATACTAATTATACTTCACTCTTTATAGATACCCCTGATGAGTGTTCATACATGAAACGCGTCGGAAATATTAGAAATCCGAAACATGCCTGTATCAGCAATCAACCCAATCTGCTGTCTACCAAGTTATCATGTTCATATCATTTTTACATCATGCTACTTATATTGCAATGTGCTGCCCTACTGACACGTTTATATGTATATATATATATATATGTATATATATATATATATATATATATATATATATATATATATATATATATATATATATATATATATATATATATATATATATATATATATATTCATAGGAATTACTCATCAATTCTTTCCATATCATGTTGCCAAGTTGATATTCTTATGTATCCTTATATGTGTATTTGCATATGTATTTTTATGATCCAAATATTTTATACTTGTTCTATACCATTGATATGCATTTTTATGTATCTTCCATGTCATTAAACATGTTTTTCCAACTACACACCCCCACAATGTTGAGAGTGTCATTTAAAGTCCCAATCTCCTTTCTCATTCATTTTAACCAGGGATGGAGGCACACTACATATGTGCCTCATTCAAAGTCCCAACCCCCCCCCCTGCCATAGATACGGACCTCCAAACGCTCCATCGGTCATGCCCTGTGCAGTTGCATTTCGCCTCTTGGTGAGTTCATCTTGGCACCGGTGCTGTAAGCTGTAATTTTCAATGTTGGGGTTTTTGCAGCCGGAAAGGATCTTGTAAAAAATATAACAGGCTTTGATCAATTGCACCCAATGATTGCAACAAGAAGCTGTAAATTTAAAGTTAAATGTAGCACTGGCACTGTAAAGGAAGCAATAGTATGTCTTCACAGGCAATATCCCCTACAATTGTGCCTATTTAGCAGATGTTGTGACTTTTTCTCGTCTTGCAGGTAATGAACTCCATCTGTGCCAGTTGTACTTCTAGTATTATTACCATTGAGTGGAAACTAATGACAGAAGCTGTACCGAAAATTTGGAGAGTGTAGCGTTCTGTTTATCTCTTACCATGGTGGTTCACAGTTTGCAAAGGAAAATAAAGGAGGGTCCTAGTTAGGCTTTAAGCTGCCATTAAGTATGAATAATAACTGGTTATATACATTTGGAATTATTTTTCTTTACAAATGTGCCTCTAAAGTAAGAGCCGGTGCTGAAGGCTTCCACAGAAATTACCCATCCACCGTGTATTATTCCAACAATTCTTATTCAAGGAACACTTTGTGGCCAACATTTTGTGGACACCTGATCATCATCACACCTATATGAGCTTATTGGACATCCTGTGATAAAACCATGGACATAGGTGTGCACAGCCTATTGCATTAGGCCCAGGTGTCCACTCCAAAGCTCAAATACACATGCCTTTCTCTGCAGCCTCAGGTGCACACCTGGTACACCCTCTGCTCACGCCTATGACCATGGACATTAATATGGGGTTGACCTCTCCTCCCTTACCCAGGCTCCCCACAAGATTTTGGATTACCCCTGTGGGAATCTATGCCAATTCAAGCTAAAAGGTCAGGTACTGATGTTGGATAAGAAGACCTGGCGTTCTAGTTCATCCAAAAGGTGTTTAGTAGGGTTAAGGTCAAGGGTCAACATAGGCCACTGAACTTCCTCTACACTTTCTCTACACCCAGCAAGTTCAACTACACTCAACAGGCACTGATTTTGGAAAAGAAGACCTGGCTAGCAAGCAACTGGCATTGCGACTTATCCCCAAAACTGTTCAGGGGGGGTTAAGATCAAGAGATAGCGTAGGCCGCTGAAGGTCCTCTACACCCTACAGGTCCAGAGGGACTCAGGAACCAGCTACCTGGGCAAAAGACCGCCCCTCCCTCAAGGCCGCCAGGAGATTTGTCTCCTGCGCGCCTTCCAACACATGATCGGGGAGAGGAACCCCCACAGAGGACCCTGCTGAAATAGGGGCCACCGGGGAGGGAACGCTAACCACCTGGGATTGTGAACCTCCCACCTGGGACTGCTTCCTCCTGGCCACTGGAGGGGAACCCACCTCAGGATCACCCAGGAGGGGCCCAACCTGACTTCCCAGTAGGCTACCCCACAAATCCGGCCATCCTGAACCTTCTGCCACAGGAATCTATTAAATCCCCTGCTGACTCACCACCCACTGGGGCTCCTCCAGCTGCTGGATAAAGGCTAGCGCTGGGCAGTCTTCCCCATTTTGCTTTCACCCCAGTTAGACGGACAATTAGGGACAAAATTCATCCCAAAGGTGTTCAGTAGGGTTAAGATCAAGAGTCAGCATAGGCCACTGAAGTTCCTCTATACCTAACAGGTCAAAAACGCTATCTGTGCCTGTTGTATATTTAGTATTATTGCTTTGAAACTAATGCAGAAGCTGCACCGAAAAATCAGAGAGTGTAGCCTTCCATTCATCTTACTATGGCGGTTTGCAATGGGAGCTAAAGGAGAGTCCTAGTTAGGATTGATGCTATCATTAAGCATGAATAATAACTGTTTGTATGCATTTGGAATTCATTTTTTTTTTTTTTTACAAATGTGTTTCTGAAACAATTATCTGTGCTCAAGGCTTCTTCAGAGACATCTCATTCTCATCCACCATGCACATTGTTCTATCCACTTTTATTTGAGGAACACTTTTTAGCCAACACCTTGTGGAAGCCTGATCATCGCACCTATGTGAGCTTGTTGGACATCCTATTCCAAAACCATGGACGTTAATGTAGCACTACCTCTGTAAGATTCCCCTAGATTAACCGGTTCTTCCCACTACAGTGTATAGACAGCCAGGCACACAGCAACAGTCCATTCATTCTGGCTCATTGATCATTCTAGAGGGTTTGCCTTTTTTCTGTATTTTATTGCATAAAGGAACTGGGGAGAGGATTTTGGAGTGGTGTAGGATACTCCAAAACCTTGGACACAATTCTCTGATCAACAGCTGGAGACCATAAGATCTTTTGTAAGTTTTATGCAGCAAGACTGGAATAGTCTATAGCTTCATGGCTAGGGACCATTAAGCAGCTTGCATAACAGGTAGGCTAGACTGGAACAGTCTATAGCAGCCTTTTTCAACCTTTTCAACACAGAGGAACCCTTGAAATAGTTCTTCGGTCTCGAGGAACCCCTGCTAACTCATGATACATTAGTGTGATGGTTAGTGGGAGGAATGGTCCTTACACTTGTCATTGGGAAGAATTACCTCCTTACAGTTAGCTAAAAAGATCAATGGTGTCGGTGGGAACTTATCTGAGAGGCAGAAATTGCCCAATGCTGAAGGAACCCCTAGCAACCTCTGGAGGAACCCTAGGGTTCCACGGAAACCTGGTTGAGAATCACTGGGCTATAGGTTAATGACTGGGGACCATGAAGCAGCTTTCTGAACAGATAGGCTAGACTGCAGCAGTCTATAGCTTCACGCCTGGGGACCATGAAGTAGTTTGCAGAATAGATTTGAGGCTCTAATCGCTGAATCCTGGAACATGATCAGTCCATTATAAATAGCTCATCAACCAGTCCCAGGGATGCCAGGGGCAAGCAGCCCCCTCCTCCTTTCAGTTCACTGATCCTTTCCCTCTGGAGGGAGAAAGACAATCTCCTCAGGACTCCAAACTATTAAACAGCTCTCCCAGCCACCAACTGAGCACAACTCCCCAGGGATTGGGCCCTTTCTAATATTCTGGCTCATCATTTGAATTCTCCCTCCCTAAACTCTAGACTTCTAGAGGCAGGGGGAAGCAATCACACTCCCAATATGTGCAGCCCTGAACAGACCTGAATAAACAATCACTGCTTCTCTAGCTACAGCAGAGGCAAAAACTAAATTTACCTAGCACTAGCTTAACTAGGAGGGTGCTACATCAACATGGAGCTGACATTCCCTCCCCACCCATCTTGCAGGCCTTCAGTTCTCTAGAAAGGCACTCCATAAGAGAGTGTGCCCATTCAGCCAAAATAACATTTTTGAGGTCTGGTACTGATTTTGGATGAGAAGACCTGAGCTGAAATTGGCATTTCAATTCATTCCAAAGGTGTTTGGTTGGGTTGAGGTCAGGGCTCTGTGAAGGATACTAGAGTTCCTCCACACCACACTCAAACCTTGTCTTTATGGAGCTGGTTTTGTGGGCAGTCATCCTAGAACTCGACTGCCAAAAACTGTTATACTCTAAAATGTCTTTGTATGCTTTACCATTAACAGTACAGTACTCATCACCAGAAACATCTGAATTCAGTAGATTGGCGGGGGACCCACACACATTTGGCCAGGTGTGATAGTTGGGTGTGCACAACCTGTTGGCCATATAGTTTATTTCAGCCTTTCTCAACCTTTTCAACACAGAGGAACCCTTGAAATAGTTCTCCGGTCTCGGGGAACCCCTGCTAAAAATTAGAAATCTACAACTCATGATACAATAGTGTGATGGTCAGTGGGAAGAATGGTCCTTATACTTGTGGTCATTGGGAAGAATTATCTGCTTACAGATAGCTAAAAAGATCAAATGGTGTCAGTGGGAACTTATCTGAGAGGCAGAAATTGCCCAATGCTGAAGGAACCCCTAGCAACTTTTGGAGGAACCCTAGGGTTCCACGGAACCCTGGTTGAGAATCACTGGTCTATTCTATGGTGGGAACAATGGAGCCAAACTTTACAAGCACCCCTTACAAGCCTGCAGCAGAGTGGGTGAGACTGACCTGCCTACTTGCATTGGGTCAATAACTCAAGGGCGCTAAAGCCAATAGATCGAAATGATAGCCAAAGAACTAGCACTTTCAGAAGGAAAAGACAACAATGGCAACCTGCCTATTTACTATAGTATAGAATGTGGATTAATTTAAAGCAGAACTCCAGCCAAAAAATACCAAGTTAAAAAACGGAAAACCCATTACCATTTAGCAGCCAGAGCTAGTTTTTCATTTTTATTTTGTGGTAAAATGTACATTTTAAGCTTGAACATTTGTTAAAACTCCAAATACACTGTATATTTATATATATAATATATTAATATAATATAATTAATAATATATTAATAACAGTATACTATTATAATATTATTATACACCCCCACCAAATCATTCTCTGCAGCTATTACCTTTTGTACCACCCCCTCCCTTTAGAATGTAAGCTCTACGAGCCAGGCCCTCCTGTACCTTTTGTATTGAACGGTACTGTAATTGTGTTGTCCCCCCCTATACATTGTAAAGCGCTGCGTAAACTGTTGACGCTATATAAATCATGTATAATAATAATTATTATATTATATATTATATTACAATATAATATATTTTGTTAAAGCAGGGACTACTTTTATTATATATTATATATTAATATTATTTATTATATTTTATTATGTTATATTATATTATATTATATGACAATATGAATGAATGGTTTATGAAACCCAACTACATTAAAGTATAACTAAAGGCAAACCTTTTTTTATTTTTAAGTTTTGGATAAAGGGGCGAGGGGATTCGAAACACTTGTCATTTTTTTTTATTGCTGTCTCTGTCCCCATGAGGGAGATTCACCCTCTCGATTTGTCCTGTTTATCATTATTATTAAAGGTGAAAGTAAAAGAAAATCCCAATCCCAGAAAAGTAATAGAAGGGAAATCTGCCAAGGGGGGCACTAGTGACCTGGGGGTCCCCAAGGGATTCCCTTAATTTCCAGGGATTTCTTCTCACTTCCGGCCTTGACTATGGGACAGGAAGTGAAGGTAAATCTCCCCAATGGGCTAAAGGTGGCAAAAGATGATGGCAGTGGTTATAACCCTCCCTTACTCTATCCAAAATGAAAAAAAAAAAGAAGTTGTTCCTATAGTACTACTTTACAGGTAATTTTATTGCACGCTAGACAATATATATCCCATTTTTTGGTATAATTTAAAAGATGAGGTTTCTTCGAGTAAATAGATGCCAAACCCGTCACGCCCTAAAATTTAATTCATCTGTGAAATGGTGACAAACTACGGTAGCCAAGATTGTCAATGGCAAAGTTTGTAAAGCCCATACAGGTCATCAATTTAGCATTAACCGTAAACGATGATGGCCCTAGCATTATTGCTCTAAGGCCCCTTTCACACTGGGGCGGTGCGGCCGTCGGCGGTAAAACGCCGCTATTTTTAGCGGCGCTTTACCGTCATTTTAGCAGCGTTCTGCAGGCGCTAGCGGGGTGGTATTAACCCCCGCTAGCGGCCGAAAAAGGGTTTGCCGGCGGTATAGACTCGCTGTCCCATTGATTTCAATGGTTAGGAGCGGTTTAGCAGCGGTGAATACACCGCTTCTTCACCTCTCCAAAGATGCGGCTAGCAGGACTTTTTTCACCGTCCTGCTAGCGCACCGCTCCAGTGTGAAAGCCCTCCGGCTTTCACACTGGAATGAAAGGTGCCGGTTTTTTCAGGCGCTACACAGGCGCTATTTTTAGTGCTGTAACCCCATGAAAACTGCCCCAGTGTGAAAGGGGCATAATACCAGCATGTGCGGTGATATACAATATATGTAGATAGGTGCACCAAACGTACGTATTTACATTGTTATGTACTTGTACATGGAGACGTGGGCCTTAACATTTATTTATTTATTTTTTTATTGTTTTCGTGTACCTTTTTTTTTCTTGCCAAATTTGTTTATTGAATTTTTACAATTAGTATAGATAAGTACATATGGGGGCAGCAAAAGAAAAGATCACATATATGGTAATAATATTGAGTTGTAGTTCCAACATAAACTAAAAGTAGTTGAACTAAAACAATTTTAGCATGGATCTAACTACTCAAAAGATTGAGTCATACATTGTATAAGAGTGGATAAAACCAACTTAGACCAGGTTAATATAAGATGACCTCAGATTAAAAAATTAAATAAAAAATAAAATCTTGATTATTATCAAGAGTATAATTTTTAAATTAAAAAAATAAATAAAAATTATTTATTATAGAATTTAAAATCTTATACTACGTATTGGAATTATGTACAATTGGTATAATGATGACCAAAGGAAATAAAAGTTCTGCTACCAGAACTATATAAAGAGTAAATTGAAAGAGGAGAGAGAGAATAGAATAGGGGGAAATGTAGAAGAGAGAAAGAAGATAAAAGAAAAGGTAATTTTAGGTAGGAGAAAAAAATAGATAAGGAAGAAAGAAATGAGAGGTAGTAGGGGTAATAAACACATACCATGAATGCAGAGAATGGAAGTATAAATCGAGATACCTTTTTTTAACTTTTTCCTCCTAACTTAATTGCTACCTCATAGGGGGAGGCCTGAAAAGTCCCTTTGTGATAGCATAATGAACATGACAGGCCCTCTTTAACCGCTTGCCGACCAGCGCACGCTGATTTACGTCAGCAGAATGGCACTAGTAGGCAAAAGGGCGTACAGGTACGTCACCTTTAAGAAGCGGTGTCGTGGGCACGCGCACGCCCGCCGCGGTCTCCGTGACCACGGGTCCCGGGGACTCGAGAGGTAGAACGGGGAGATGCTTTTGTAAACAAGGCATTTCCCCATTCTGCCTAGTGATAGGACAGAGATCACTGCTCCCTGTCATCGAGAGCACTGATCGTTGTCATGTGTGTTAAAGCCCATCCCCCTCAGAATCACTCCCTAGGACACACTTAATCCCTTGATCGCTAAAAAATAAAAATAAAAGTCAGCAGCTACAAATACTCCAGCTGCTAACTTTTAATAATCGGATACTTACCTGTCCCAGGGTCCAGCGATGCAGGGGGGTCGAAGCCCCGCTCCTCTCCCCCTCCGCTTGGCGATGCCGGCATCGTAACGGTGGGCGCCCGGCTGTGGTTTCACAGCCGGGTACCCACTGCGCATGCGCGGACCGCACCGCCCGCCGTGACTGGCCGCGCAATCTTGTGGGACCTGTAACGTGTCCCAGATGATTGCCTAGAGCAGCCATTCTCAACAAGGGTTCAGTGGAACCCTGGGGTTCCTGCAGAGGTTTCTAGGGGTTCCTTGAGCTGTGGCTGATGAACCACCTTTTTGATGGTGCCTACAGTGTTCAAGGTTCAACATCACTTAGCAAAGCCAGCAGCATGACACCAGATATCTTTTTAGCTGTCTTTAAGGGTGGCATTCTAAACACCACTTCAAGGGGAATATTCTTCCTATTGACCACCAGTATAAGGAGCATTGTTCCTATTGACCCCTAATGAATTGGTTTTAGTAAGGGTTCCTCGAGACCTGAAAATTATTTCTGGGGTTCCTCTAGGGTTAAAAGGTTGAGAAAGCCTGGCCTAGAGGGAGGGGGCAGAGCTGATCTCCCTTCCTTCGCCAAGGGAAGTGACGTCAGGAGCCCAGGCGCCGAAGGAGGCAGATTACGAGGGACCCCCTCTCAACAGGCATTAAAGAGGTGAGTAAAAAAAAAAAATTTCTCCACATTTTTTTCATTTTTTTTTTCATGCACATTAATGAATTTTTTATTTTTTTTGACTGGAACTCCACTTTAAGCCGGCATGATCCAGCCCACTTCCTCTGAACCCAGGTCATCCCGGACGTGCCCCCAGCCTGTGACTGGACAGTGAAAGGAGAAGCAGCACAGTGCTGAGCTCATCTCTCTGCCACTCTGCTCTCTCCTTCTATCATCAGCACGCTTCTTGTCAGCCCATGAACTCATCGGCTCTTTGTGCTGCTTCTTCCGCTCACACTCTGAGCTCTGCTGTTCAGGGGCCACAAGAGGCTGATACCAGGCTAGATTTAAGCCCTTACGCTGCATTTATTTGTTTCTTCTATATCCTCCTACAGTTCAGCTTTAAAGCGGTAGTAAACCCGCTAATGTTTTTTTTTTTTTTACCACCTGCAAAGCAAAAGGCATAATGAGCTAGTATGCACCGCATACTAGCTCATTATGAAATACTTACCTTAGAACGAGGCCCCGACATCTGGGCCGATCCACGCCGAGGAAGCTGACATGCTCCCTCTGCGTCTCTTCCGGGTATCGCGGCTCCGGCGCTGTGAGTGGCCGGAGCCGCAATATCGTCACTCCCGCGCATGGGAGACTTCATCCCGGCCGGTCGGCCACTGCCGGATTTTCAGCCGAGAATCCCCTTGTGCGCATGCGCCGCTGCAGTCAGCTGCGCATACCGAAGGGAATATCTCCTAAACCGTACAGGTTTAGGAGATATTTTTTTACCTACAAGTAAGCCTTATTATAGGCTTTCCTGTAGGTAAAAGTAAAAAAAAAAAAAGAGTATACAACCACTTTAAGGAAATGAACGACACGTTGCTTTGTGGAAGCGGCCTTTGAACATCTGAGATATCGCAGTTCATCTGCAACTCTATAAATATCCGGAGGTAAGGCGTGCCAGCCAACCAGATAATATCTTTAACCAGACTAGCGTGAGGTGGGCTAATGGAATGACACAACTGACTGGTTGCTACAGGTTACAGAACCTTTTTCGATCGAGCTGCACAATAGGCCTTGAGGTGTTCTCAGAAAATTAGCAAATTGTATTTTCTTCCTGAGCGTTTCTAAACACATTTCACAGCCGGCGTGCAGCCGGGGACCCGTGACAGGAGGGCAGCCAGGTGATCGGGACCTCAGCAATAAATGTGCCTTCCTGTAAGTGAATCTAGGCTCGGCTGAATTAACAACGCTCCGTAAAAGTGGATGTAACGTCAAAACACTCCAGCGCTTCTCAGCATGTTTTCCCCTCATTTATTATTTATATATCCCCCCCCCCCTGCATTTATTCAGAAAGCGATGTCAAAGGCCTTGTTTGCCAGATTTAGATGGATCTCTACAGCAAAATTTAAAAAACTCAGAGTTTTGTAGGAACAAGGGGGCAAAGCACAAAAACCCCCTTAACAACAATACAAATATACAGTACAAAATAAGAAACACATAGGGAAATATGTATAAAAAATGCAGAGATATTCATCCTGTGCAACCGTGCAATCCTTTTGGGAACAGGGCAAATGTTATTAGGCTATTTTCCCTCCAGGTCAAATGTTCTTCATTCATATGGAATGAAGTGAAGTAGGAAAATACCATATTGGGGTCACTAGGTGGAGCTGATGATCATTATAAGTATTTGATTACTTTGATGGCCAGCGCCATCTAGTGGCCATAATACAGGATTCTTCTAATTCACTCTATTTTTCTGTATGAAGAACAGCTACAGTGCCTTGCAAAAGTATTCACCCCCCTTGGCTTTTTACCTATTTTGTTACATTACAGCCTTTAGTTTAATGTTTTTTTTAAATCTGAATTATATGTGGTGGATCAGAACACAATAGTCTGTTGGTGAAGTAAAATTAGAAAAATATATACATAAAACTATTTTTCAGAAATAAAAAACTCATAATTGACATGTGTGTATGTTTTCACTCCCTTTGTTATGAAGCCCATAAAAAGCTCTGGTACAACCAATTACCTTCAGAAGTCACATAATTAGTGAAATGATGTCCACCTGTGTGCAATCTGAGTGTCACATGATCTGTCATTACATATACACACCTTTTTGAAAGGCCCCAGAGGCTGCAACACCTAAACAAGAGGCACCACTAACCAAACACTGCCATGAAGACCAAGGAACTCTCCAAACAAGTAAGGGACAATGTTGTTGAGAAGTACAAGTCAGGGTTAGGTTATAAAAAAATATCCAAATCTTTGATGATCCCTAGGAGCACCATCAAATCTATCATAACCAAATGGAAAGAATATGGCACAACACGCAAACCTGCCAAGAGACGGGCGCCCATCAAAACTCACGGACCGGGCAAGGAGGGCATTAATCAGTGAGGCAGCACAGAGACCTAAGATAACCCTGGAGGAGCTGCAGAGTTCCACAGCAGAGACTGGAGTATCTGTACATAGGACAACAATAAGCCGTACGCTCCATAGAGTTGGGTTTTATGGCAGAGTGGCCAGAAGAAAGCCATTACTTTCAGCAAAAAACAAAATGGCAGGTTTTGAGTTTGCGAAAAGGCATGTGGGAGACTCCCAAAATGTATGGAGGAAGGTGCTCTGGTCTGATGAGACTAAAATTGAACTTTTTGGCCATCAAAGAAAACGCTATGTCTGGCGCAAACCCAACACATCACATCACCCAAAGAACACCATCCACACTGTGAAACATGGTGGTGGCAGCATCATGCTGTGGGGATGTTTTTTACCATTTAGGACTGGGAAACTGGTCAGAGTTGAGAGAAAGATGGATGGTGCTAAATACAGGGATATTCTTGAGCAAAACCTGCACCCCTCTGTGTGTGATGTGAGGCTAGGACGGAGGTTCACCTTCCAGCAGGACAATGACCCCAAACACACTGCTAAAGCAACACTTGAGTGGTTTAAGGGAAAACATGTCAAAGCCCAGACCTCAATCCAATAGAAGATCTGTGGTCAGACTTAAAGATTGCTGTTCACAAGTGCAAACCATCCAACTTGAAGGACCTGGAACAGTTTTGCAAGGAGGAATGGGCAAAAATCCCAGTGGTAAGATTTGGCAAGCTCATAGAGACTTATCCAAACTGACTTGGAGCTGTGATGGCCACAAAAGAGTGGCTTTACAAAGTATTGACTTTAGGGGGGTGAATAGCTATGCACATTGACTTTTTTTGTTATTTTGTCCTATTTGTTGTTTGCTTCACAATAAATAAAAAAACCAAACATCTTCATGTTCTGTAAATTAAATGATGCAAATCCTCAAACAATCCATGTTAATTCCAGGTTGTGAGGCAACAAAACACAAAAAAATGTCAAGGGGGGTGAATACTTTTGCAAGGCACTGGACCTCTGCAAAGGATGCATTTATTCAGAAAGGCATTTCAAGGGCCTTATTTTCTAGCTTTGAATGGATTTCTACACAAAAAAAGTTAAAATGCAGAGTTTTATACATAACAACACATGGGGCATATTTAAAAAAAAAATGAAGAGCTTATCCTGTGGAACTGTAAATTCCTTTTATCGAGGGATCAAAAAGGAGCAAAATCAAATGTTTTTAGGATATTTTCTCTCCAGGTGGAATGGTCTCCATTCATACGGAATAGAGGGAAGTAGGAAAATACTGTATTGTGGCGTAATAGGTGGAGCTGATGATCACAATAAGTATTTACTATGATGGCCATTGCAATCTAGTGGATATAATGCCGACTTTTCCTAATTCATTCTTTTTTTTTTCTGTCTAAAGAATACCTCCCTTTGCAAAAGATGCATTTATTCAGAAATCGATGTCGGTGGCCCACTTTTCAAGATTTAGATGGATCTGTACAGTGAAAACAACCAGTTGACCTCCAAAAGATTTACCCCCCCCCCCTCCCTTCATGATCAGGCCATTTTTTGCAATACGACACTGCGCTACTTTGATAATTGCACAGTTGTGCGATGCTGTACCCAAGAAAAAAATCAAAAAAAAATTCCCACAACTAGAGCTTTCTTTTGGTGGTATTTGATCAACACTGCGTTTTTTATTTTTTGCGCTATAACCAAAAAAGGGCGACAATTTTGAAAAAAATGAATCTGCTATTTGTTGGTAACAAAAAAAGAAATAAAAAATCCCAATAGGCGTATATAGATTGGTTTGCACGAAAGTTTTTGGGGACCAGTGACACTAATACAGTGATCAGTGCTAAAAATATGCACTGTCACTGTTGGCTGTGTGTTGAGATTATTTTTACACTCACTACTTTACATTGTAGCAAAGTGTAATTTCTTCAGTGTTGTCACATGAAAAGATAGAATAAAATGTGAGGGGTGTACTCACTTTTGTGAGATACTATGTATATATATATATATATATATATATATATATATATATATATATATATATATACGAAACGCCAAGATTTGAACGAATCCTAAGACTTTGCACATCTGTAGTTTTGACCTACCTATATTCAACCGATTAAACTAAAGGCTAAATTTGCCCCCTTAATGACCAGGCCATTTTTTGCGTCGCAACATTTTTTTTTACTTTTTGCTATAATAAATGAATAAATAAAAAAAAAAAACAAAAAAAAAATCTTCATCAGGTTAGGCCAATATGTATTCTTCTACATATTTTCGGTAAAATTTTTTGCAATAAGCGTACAGTATATTGATTGGTTTGCGCAAAAGTTATAGCGTCTACAAAATAGGGGATATAGGAGATTTATGTCGTTTTTTATTATTTATTTATTTTTTACTAGTAATGGCGTCTATCTGAGTTTTTTAGCGGGACTGCGACATTGCGGCGGACGGATCGCACACCTTTGACACATTTTGGGACCATTGGCATTTACATAGCGATCAGTGCTATAAGAATGCACTGATTACTGTGTAAGGGGAAGGGGTGAACACTAGGAGGCGAAATGTGTTCCCTGGGAGGTGTTTTTAACTGTGGGTGAGAGGGGACTGACTGGAGGAGGAGAGAGATCGCTGTTCCTAATCACTAGGAACAGCAGATCTGTCTCTCCTCCCCTGACAGAACAGGGAACTGGTTTGTTTACATTGAGAGATCCCCATTCTGGCTCTCTGTGGAGAGATTGCGGGTGGTTGGCAGACATCGCAGGCTGCCGGCCATGCGCATCGGCTCCAACGTCGTGCCGCCGGCGCGCGCGCCCCCTATCGCTCTTGAAGCAGCCGATGTACACCTACGGCGATTCGCCCAGGAGGATCAACCTGCCGCAGTATAATGACAGTGGCTGGTCGGCAAGCGGTTAATCAAGATACACCCCCCCCCCCCACACTCTTTTACAACTTTATTAGGCAGGGATGACACACTAATCCAAAAAATCCCAGTTCCTCTGTGCAGCTAGCAACCGGCTGTGACGATTTTTTATAACAAACCGTAACGCGGCTGTAAATCTCTCACGAAGCCAAGCCGCTTTGTTTTATTTTTAGGCATTTCCCGTACCTCTGCGCAGGAGCGCGCTTGTGTTATTTTGCCCGGATCCTCTGCTTGAAGCATCAACGTCTTGGTTAATATTTACTGCACGCGGATGCATTTTTAATACCTGAACTTTTCTTTGGATTTTTCAAAAGCGGCTGTGTACTGTTTTTTTTTCCCGGGCAGGCTTGCTGTCTTAGTTTTCCTGGATGAAATGTATTTAATTATTTAGTTCTCTTATGCTCGCGGAAATGAACACTTTTATTTAAATCTATAATTGGTTTGCATACATGGCACGTGGGCTCTCTTGGTTGCTGCTTGGGCAAACCATCATATGTGTTCTGTGAGCTGAAGGATGTTTCCATCTTTGCTGTCAAATTTGAGAAAACTCTGCTATATGTTTGTTATGTGTTCCTGTTCACACAGTATACCGAAAAACAAAAACATTATATATATATATATATATATATATATATATATATATATATACATACATATATATATATATACATATATATATATATATATATATATATATATATATATTGTCTTATACCCGAAGAAAAAACAAAACAAAAAACAAACAAACCCTGTAAGACAAAGGTATAATGAGCTCGTATGCATACGAGCTCATTATGTAATACTTACCTTAGATGGAAGACCCCCGCACACCGCTGTGACCGGCAGCATGTGTCTCTTGCTGGGTTTGTGGGCTTCGGCGCTGTGATTGGCTGGAGCCGCCATGATGTCACTGGTCACGGCACGGCTGCTGAAGAAACGTCACAAGCCCATTTTTGGCAAGAGCTGGCCGATGCCTGGATGCCCGGGCCTTTCCGATGCCTGGGTGCCTGATTCCCACTGATGCCTGGATGCCCGATTCCCGTTTACGCCTGGATGCCCGGTCTCTGCTGATGCCTGGATGCCCAGTCCCCGCCGATGCCTGGATGCCCGATCCCCGCCAATGCCTGGATGCCCGGTCCTCGCCGATGCCTGGATGCACGATTCTCGCCGATGCCTGGATGCACAGTCCTCGCCTATAACTGGATGCCCGGTCTCCGCCGATGCGTGGATGCCCTGTTCCCGCCGATGCCTGGATGCCCGGGTCTTTCCAATGCCTGGATGGCTGATTCCCGCTGATGCCTGGATGCCCGATCCCCGCCAATGCCTGGATGCACAGTCCTCGCCTATAACTGGATGCCCGGTCCCCGCCGATGCGTGGATGCCCTGTTCCCGCCGATGCCTGGATGCCCGGGTCTTTCCAATGCCTGGATGCCTGATTCCCGCTGATGCCTGGATGCCCGATTCCCGTTTATGCCTGGATGCCCGGTCTCTGCTGATGCCTGGATGCCCGGTCCCCGCCGATGCCTGGATGCACGATTCCCGCCGATGCCTGGATGTACAGTCCTCGCCTATAACTGGATGCCCGGTCCCCGCCGATGCCTGGATGCTCGATCCCTGCATGATGCCTTGATACCCGATCCCTGCCGATGCCTGGATGCCCAATTACCTCCAATGCCCGATTACCGCCGATGCCTGAATGCCCGATTACCGCCGATGCCTGGATGTCTGGTCCCTGCCGATGCCTGGATGCTCGGTTCCCACCAATGCCTGCATGACCGGTCCCTGCTGATACCTGGATGCCTGATCCCCGCCGCTTCTCTTCGGATGCCCACTGCCTAGATGGGGCAAGTGATGGTGGACTGACCGTCAGACAGTGGGGGGGGTTTAAGTTGCCACCAGGGGAGGGGGGGTTTGGGTTTGGTTATTTGCTGCCTTTCAGCATTATTATAAATGCAACAGTTTAACAGTATGAATATGCAACAATAATAAAGAAAACAATTGAGTGTTATACAAACAAGTCCAAGGACCATCAGTAAATGCTTACGTATGCAATGATCTTCAAGGTTCTCTACGTTTCTCTTCTATGAGCTGAAATCAATGTAAAATGAAGCTATTGTAAATGGGTTCCAGGAAAGTGTGATAAAACACACATCTGAGATGGCTACACAATGCCTCTTCATGGTCAGAGATGTATACATTGCATTAATATAACAGTATGGAAAACAAACAACAAAAAGAGGGCTATTTTAAAAAAAAAAACTTACTTTAATGTCAAACAGAAACTTTACATTAAAGTGGATGTAAACCGACTCTCATCCTTTCTAAACTACTGCAATATTGGTTATCTAGAAGGATATTCATACCCGAAAAACTGCAGATTTTGTGGGTGGGTCTGTTTTCCAGGGCTCAGTGGGTGGAGTCGTGATGTCAGTAGACTGCCCGCCCACCTCTACACTCCCCTTATCAACATGCATTTTCTCCTGTGTATTTATTACACTGAACTTCTGCTATGATCACTAACATCCAGTCAAAACCCAGAAAAGTCCCCACATGACTTCAGCATGTCCAATCATGCTGAGGTGTGGAACATCCAATCCTTGCAGAACAGCAGAAGAAAGGAGTGGGAGGCAATTAAAAAATAATGCACGTCTCTTAGGCTAGTGCACGAGATATGTAAATCACCTGTTACTCACAGCAAGGGGGAGGATTTGACAAAGTTTTTGTCAATATTTATCTCACTGAACAATAAAAGAGGATTGCTCAGAGCTGGATTAACTCTTTGTGGCAAGACTGGGCTCAAATGATAGGAAATATTATACTCTACATTATGACATAAAAAAAAAAAAATCGGGTTTACTTCCACTTTAATACATAATTTAAATAAAAAAAAAGACTGTAGATGCCCAAAACCCATAGCTTGAGAGTTTTGTGTAATTCCCCATACACACGGTCGGAAATTCAGATGGAAAAAGTCTGATCGGATTATGTTATCGGAAAATCCGAACGTGTGTGGGCTCTATCGGACTTTTTCTGTCGTAATTTCCGACGAAAAAAGTTTGATGCCCCATACACACGGTTGGAAATTCAGACGGAAAAAGTCTGATCGGATTATGTTGTTGGAAAATCCGATTGTGTGTGGGTTCTATCGGACTTTTTCTGTCGGAATTTCCGACGGAAAAAGTTTGAGAGCTGGATCTAAAATTTCCCGACAACAAAATCCGATTGGACTTTTTCCGATCGTGTGTAGTGAATTCCGACGCACAAAGTGCCATGCATGCTCAGACAAAAATTTTGGAGAAGAAAGCTATTGGCTACTGGCCTCTATGTGGTCCCATCGTACGTGTATAACATCACCTCGTTACGAGCGATTGGATTTTAAAACAATTTTGTGCGACCTATGCAAGACAAATGTCGGCCAAAATCCGTCGGAAAAAAAACGGACGGATTTTGTGGTCGCAATGTCTGCCCGTGTGTATGGGGCATAATAGAGGACAACACAACACCTTGAGAGGTCCAGAAATGCCTATTTATCCCATTAAAAGCCACAGGGACAATCTGAAGAGTATCCAACATGTTTCAGGGGTCCAAAAAACCCTTGTTTAGGGCTTGAGGTTCAGAACAATGTGAATGGGCTAGAAGGGAATTGGAGATTTTAATGGTACTGCTTCCATTGTAATGACAACAGCTGGTTTGGCAGCCCCAACTATAAAGTTGTATCTGGACCTTTTAATCCAAATAGAGGAATAAAGTTCTTTGAGGACCTTTTAGTCCAAATGTAGCGCTCACTCCCACAGGAGCACGCAGTCGAAGGTCCCTAGGGTCTTTTCCCATAGTTGCATCCGCAGTTTGGCACACAGTCATAGCTACTCCTTGGGCTCGTTGAATAGCCTTGAGCAGGGGTCTCCAAACAGCGGCCCGGGGGCCAGATATGGCCCTTTGCTTGTCTTTATCCAGCCCTTGGGGCACTTTACATCCCAGTGATATCAGACACTATTCTACTCATTGACACCGACAATGGGGCACTATTTTATATATATATATATATATATATATATATATATATATATATATATATATATATATATGTAATCCTAAACGTGCGTTCCGAGCAATTGTCGGTTAAAATAACGCAGTGCAGTATCACAAAAAAATGGCATGGTCATGAAGGGGGGTCAAGTGGTTAATAAATGTGTTTTTTGAGGTCTCATTTGGTCCAATAACCACGCTTTAACTGTTTAACCACTTCAGCTCCGGATTTCCTGGTTTTATGACCGGGCCATTTTTTTTTGCGATTCGGCACTGCGTCGTTTTAACTGACAATTGCGCGGTCATGCGACATTGCACCCAAACAAAATTGACGTCCTTTTTTTCTCCCACAAATAGAGCTTTCTTATGGTGGTATTTGATCACCTCTGCGTTTTTTGGGGTTTTTTTTAGCTATAAACCGACCTAAAAGACTGTCAACTTTGAAAAAAAAAACTTTTTGCTATAATAAATATCCAAAAAAAAAAGAAATGTAAAAAAAAAAAAGTCTTCATTAGTTTAGGCAAATATGTATTCTTATACAGATTTTTGGTCAAAAAAATCTCAATAAGCTTATATTGATTGGTTTGCACAAAAGTTATACAAAACAGGGAAAAGATTTATGACATTTTTATTATTATTTTTATTTATTTTTGCTAATAAGGGTGGTGATCAGCGATTTTTAGCGGGACTGTGACATTGCAGCAGACAATTCGGACACTTTTTTGGGTCCTTTTGTGGGACCAGTGACATTTATACAGCGATCAGTGCTATAAAAAGCTCTGTAGAGCTCTTTGTCCTGTGAAGCTGCATGTACATTCGTTCTGTGTTAATCAGGGTAATGATGAATGTATCTGGATTATTTTTTCTCCAGGTTGTATGTTACTCAGGTTGAATCTGTCAGGGCTGGGCTCAGCCCTTCCTTCTCTGAGTTGGCCGCTCAGCTGTCGGCTAATTGCCTCGCTCCTATTGTGACACAGGTACTCAGCTGTTGATGATCCTGCTCGTCAGTCCTGCCTACTTAAGCCATTCAGCCCAGAGGCGCTCTGCCTTCGCCTTAGGCCCCTTCCACACTGAGGCGTTTTTCAGGCACTACGGCGCTAAAAATAGCACCTGTATAGCGCCTGAAAAAAGCGGGTCCTTTCACTCCAGTGTGAAAGCCGGAGGGCTTTCACACTCGAGCGGTGCGCTAGCAGGACGGTAAAAAAAGTCCTGCTAGCAGCATCTATGGAGATCCTGCTTGCTGTTCTACGCTCATCTCTGGCTTCCTGACATTTGGCTTGTCTGACTATCTGTTCTGGTTCCTGAACTCTGGCTATGTTTTAAAGAGGACGTAAACCCTGATGAGTTTACTTCCTCTTTGTCTCCCTGCAAAGGTAAAGCATAATGGGCTACTATGCATCGCATAGTAGCCCATTATGTGTCACTTACCTGACACAGGAGCCAGCGATGTCACCGCTGTCCCCTGTAGTACGGAGCATCCATCTTCTTCCGGATATCGCTGCTCAGGCCACTCACAGTGCCAGAGCAGCGATGACGTCACTCCCACGCATGCGCACAGGAGCCACCACTAATGGCATATCGCCGTTAGCAGCGGCATGCTGCTAATGGCAATAGTGCGCCTGCGCACCGCTGTCTACGGCGCATGCGCCGCAGACAGCGGTGACTGTCTTTTAGTAAATATCTCCTAAACCCGTGTAGGTTTAGGAGCTATTTCTTGGACCTACAGGTAAGCCTTAATCTAGGCTTACCTGTAGGTCAAAGTGGTTTGTAAGGGTTTACAACCACTTTAATTATGTTTGTTCTATTTATTTTTATTATTAAACAAGTGTGATTCAACTGTACTTCTGTCTTGGTCTGATTTCATGGTTTGTGACAGAATCAAAGCAATACCACATTATTGCCACTAGATGGAGCTGATGGTCATACTAAATAAGTATGTATTTCCTATCATTGTCAGCTCCATCTAGTGACCATAATGCAGAATTCAAGATCGTTTAAGAATCCTGTCCATGAACATTATTTCTCAGTTATAATGAAAATTGAGAAACCCCAATTACTCCCCATACTGGGCAGAAAGGGATGAACAGGACTTTATATGTGCCACCGAGAAAACGTGCAAATGAGTGAAACCAATTTTATATTACAAATTTGAAAACTATAAATCACACATAAAAAGTTTTGTTGAATACAACCAATTATGTATTATCTGGTGTTAAGAATCTACGCGTTTTGCAAAGGGTTTTCTTCCTCAGGATTAGGATTTTGTATGCAACAAATCAATTATACTACAAAAAAAAAAACGCATACATTTTATTTGTTTCTCTATGTGCTGTGTTAATGCACCCGCATTAAGGAACGCTCCATGACCCCTTTTTAGCGCAGCCCATCGCAAACCCAGCATGTGCCCAGCAATGCAGATGTGTCTCCTCCTACTGTAATTGCACGCTGGGGTGCCAACTCATAAATACGGGACCTAAAAAAATAAAATAATACATTTTGGTTCGTTTTATTTTTTTTTTCCCTATCTTATCCTGATATGTTATTCCGAACAATACGGCAAAAATAAACTTGGCATACAATGGCGCACAGCTCCTTTTTTTTTTTTTTTTTTTAAAGAAAATAACATGCTTAGATACAAGGGAGATTCTAACATTTAAAAGAAAACTGAAATTGCTTCATTGAAGTGCAAATCTGAGACTTTAATTTATTCTATGATAAAAAAAATGGCTTGAAATCGACTCATGATATTTTTGGCTACTATTGAAGGAACAGAATGCCAAGATGTCGTTTTTGTTTTTAAAAAAAAAAAAAAAAAAAGGAAAGACCTAAGTCAACTGTTTTTGATGAAAAGATGAGCGTTGCATGAATGCAAATGTTTTCTTATGATAATTTCATGCTTTTAGTTAATAATCTGGCACCATTATTTTAAAGTCTGCTCTGCAACTTAGTTTTGCTGACTTAAAATGTGAAATAAAAATATGATTAGCTGCTTAGAGAGCAATTTATTAAATGGAAGTCAGGAAGACCCGATCTTAGTGGGTAATTTATTTTAGTAAGGCTTTAGAAGAAGATATTAATAAAACGTCTTTTAATACAGTGTGCATTCTTTCAAAAATACGTGCTTTTTTCCCCTCTCATACAGCTAGCATAGTTATCCAAACTCCCAACTTTCTGAGATGGTAATGAGGGGCACTTATCAGAAAAAAGTATGTAGGTATAGGACACACCCCCTGCCATGCCCCCCCTTAACCATTCACCTATTGGGCACTTATTTTCACCCCCTTGCTGCCCAGGCCAATTTTCAGCTTTTATCGCTGTCGCACTTTGAATGACAATTGCGCGGTCATGCAAAACTGTACCCATATGAAATTTTTATCATTTTTCACACAAATAGAGCTTTCCTTTGCTGGTATTTAACCACTTGCCGTCCGCGCTATAGCCGAATGATGGCCACAGCGTGGACCTGAATTTCTGGGAGTCATATGACGGCCTCCCCATTGCACGCTCCCTGCACACACGGCATGCACTGTGATCACCGAGTCACTGAGACTCGGGTGATCACAAATCCGAGTAAGGGGCCAGTCCCAGCCCCTTACCATGTGATCAGCTGCCAGCCAATGACAGCGGATCACATGATGTAAACAAAAGCTCAGTAATTGTTTTTTTCTTCTCGTCACACTGAATAAAAAAGCTTATCTGCAAGGGACATTGGTTCCGAAGAGGAAGAGGCAATTATCCCTCATCTGTGCCCACCAGTACCCCCTGCCAGTGCCACCTGCTAGTGCCCACCAGTGCCACCTATCAATGCCCATGGGTGTCACCTATCAATGCCCACAAGTGCCACCAACTCTCTTTAAGGGATAGAGCACCGTCTAAAGAAGGGCCCCACCAAAAATTAGATCAACATTGAATATCAGGTGCCAGGTACTTTGAGACAAGTGCAGGGGTAACCCGTTCACCATAGATGCAAACACCCACACGCTCTAGAGCAGGGAGAGATTGCATGCAGAGCATGTGCATAAGGACCCATTTACCTTTTGTTAGTTCTTGCTCCTACAGAGACTCTAGCTGCACCAGTTTTAGTTACATTTAAAGTTTCTGCAGCCTTTGAGTGCCAGTTATTGGGTCATTAACCATAGTGCCTTCATGTCTGTATAATTATCTGGTTGCTGATTTATACTATGTTGCTTTGATTTGCCATAATATATTGATTTGCTGCTAAGCTGTTTGTGGCCTTATTTCTGAGTATTCTAAAAGAGTGGTGGACTGCTAACCCTTAAATTCACAGATGTATACAGATTTCGTAAATGACCAATTGTGGCAGTGGGGACCGAGCAGTTTGGAGAGTCATAGCAGAACAGAGGACCCATCCTCAGCAGCTCCTGAACAGGTAAGCGCTACAGGAGTAAAAAAAAAAACCACCATGTTTCTTACTGATCTGAATATAGATGCATTGTTGTCTATGGGACAATGCGCACAGTAAATATCAGTAATATAACAATGAATACAGAGGCGTTAACAAAAAAATAAAAAATCTTACATTTGCGTGTAGTAATTTAAGCACATACGTGTCAATATACATGTAGACTATATTATAAAAAGTATTGGGACGCCTGCCTTTACATGTACATGAACTTTAATGACATCCCAGTCTTAGTCCGTAGGGTTCAATATTGACTTGGCCTCCCTTTGCAGCTATAATAGGTTCAACTCTTCTGGGAAGACTGTTCACAAGGATTAGGAGCGTGTCTATCGGACGTCGTCTGGCCAATCCCTAGATGACGTCCTATCATGACGAAACGCATAGGGTGAAGCCTGCAACGGTGGTGTCAATACGTTCTTTTCAGGATTTTGATGGGCAATAGGAAAAGGAAGCGAATGGAAGCTTGAGGAGACGTCGCGGACCTCATTGACAAGACATTTGGTTGTACTGCTTTTGAACATCATGTATCTCGTGAGTGTAACCCACTTATTTACTTATTTTCATTAAACCGCAATTTTAAATTTACTGCACTATGGAAGCACTTTCATCTGTTTTCTGAGTGACATCGTTCCAGCAGCAGTCCAAAACATCCTTTGGTCTTGGGGAGACCGATTTCCCTGTGCTAGGGGAGACTGCTCTCTAGTAGTCACGGATAGCTGGTAACCAGGCTACTTACTCACTTGGGTGTGCAGCTGGATGCACATTTATTTGAAGATTCTACACGATTTTTTATTACTTGCTACTGTTATCACATTTGGATGGAAGTTTGCTTTTTTTATAACTGGATTGATTTTTTTGCACTGGGACTTTGCTTTATTTTTTCTTTTTATATTTTTCTTTTTTTGTTTCTTTTTCTTTTTCACTTGCAAATTTGGAAAAAATAACTTTTTGCACTGGGACTTTGCTTTTTTTATTTTTATGTTTTTTTTATTTTTTTTTTGTTTCTTTTTATTTTTCACTTGCAAATTTGGAAAATAACGTTTTGCACTGGGACTTTGCTTTTTTTATTTTTATGTTTTTTTTTTTTTTGTTTCTTTTTATTTTTCACTTGCAAATTTGAAAAATAACTTTTTGCACTGGGACTCTGCCTTTCCTTTTTTTTTAATTTTTTCACTTGAAAAATTGAAAAAATTACTTTTTCTTTGTTTGTATATCGCTACACTCATCTTTATGTATATTCACTTGGCGTTTTTGTATTTGACTTTTTTAGTGCTGGCAGCTTGTTGTGTTTCACCATACTTTATATTTATTTTACATTTTAAATTTTTCGGATTTTTCTAGCGCAGCGTTAGCCCACCGTGGGTTCTTTGAAAACAAGTACTGTATGGGCCAATATAAAATAATAAAAACCACAGGGTGCATAGTTTTAGCTTTCATCCCTTTGTATTTGTCTTCCACAAATGCTGTTAAATGAAGAGGTTTTAATTATTAAAATTCAATATATCCTCGAGAACTGAAATCCACTTAATATGTCCCGCTCAGACGTAGTCAGAAATATTACTGGGAGGCTAAAAGTGCAGACAAATTATTGCCCATTACCTTGACAGCTCGGGCAGCGCGGGGAAAGATCTCAAATATTATAACTGGCAAAGAAGATGAAATAATTAGTACAAAAAAAAAAAAAGAAAAGAAAAGAAAAAAAGGATGGTGGAAGAGAAGTAGCCATTGACTACTCTATTCTATAATACAGGGCCTTGACCTCTATGAGATGTACCCGCTACTACAACAGATAAAAGCTCTGCTGGACAAGCAACTTATCTTCCACGCTACGTAGGCGGTATCTGGATGCCAATGCAATGAACGATATTAAAGGAAACCTGTCACGGCATTATGCTTTTAATGTAAAGACCATTATATCATATGAGAACACTACGCCGCCACACTAGCGACCCATGCTATAGATTTTATGATTTGTTTCAAATGAATGTTACGTCCCGCTGTTGTCACAATACACCGAGTTCAATATATTATTTAAAGTGGACCCCGCTGTGTGATATACAGTTTATTTAAAGGGAAAAATAATCCGAGCAGAGAGGAGGCTGCTGGGAGTTTTTAGTATTGTGACACCACAGTCCATTGTCCATTGTGGTGAGCACGGTTTAGGCCTTACTGATGGATAAGTGAGTGCTGGTCTTATATTTCTTGCTGTAGGTCAGTTCTTACCATGTCCATCCTAATGCTGCTAAGTTCCAGGACCTAACCCTGGGCAAGCTCTGATTTTCCCCCTGGATATTGCGAGTGGGAAAGTGCATAAGAGGAGATCGGTGTGGATATCTTGGTTTGCTGGGGCAGCTGGAGAAACCAGTTAGCCCTTGTACACACGGTCGGACATTCTGACAACCAAATCCGTTGGATTTTGTCCGACGGATTTTGTCCGATGGATTTTGTCCGAAACTGTTGCATACACACGGTCGGACAAAGTTGTCGGAAAATAAGATTGTACATAACGTGATGACATTATTTCGTTACGACGGGACTACGTTCAGGCTAGTAGCCAATAGCTTTGGTCTAGGAATTTGATCTGAGCATGCGTGGCACTTTGTCCGTCAGAGTAGGCTACACATGATCGGAGTATGTCCGATAGGAGCATTTTGTTGGAAAATTTTACCGGCAAGTTGGAAAAATTGGTCCGTCGGATATTCCGACGGAAACAGTCCGATGGAGACCACACACAGTCGGAATATCCGACAAAACGGTCCGATAGGACACATTCCGTCGGAATCTCCGACCGTGTGTACAAGGGCTGAGAGGGGCTACTGGTATAACGCTAAATGAGCTACGAAGAGAGACCATCTACACTTATTGATACATACCCATAACCCCTGTAGGGGTAACAGGAGCTGGTGAGTGGGGACCCTTGAGGTGAAGCACAAGAGTCACCTGATCTGCTGAGCACAAGAGTCACTTTTAATTTATTTAACACTTGACAATTCTGGAGCTTCACTATTTTTTACAACATTTCTATTGTTTTTTTTGGGCTCACTTATGATTTTCAGTGTTAACTAATTTTTTAATCGTTGTGGCTGGTATAATTCATACACCTCTTTGTATGGGTGGTTCACTTATCACAAATCTGATTGGATACACATTGAAAAATCTTTTCTGTACTATTTAACGGACTGAAATTTTTAGTTGTTATTTTTTGCTATTTTTTGGTCTTCACAGCATTAATTTAGTTACATGTGTATGTATATCCATATTGGCCTGGGCACTTAGTATTAATCACTTATGCTGGTTTGGAAAGTTTGTTTTTATGCAATATTATTACTGATGCTTCTTTGCACGTTATAATTAATATATGCACATATAAGTTATTAATTTACCACGTCACATTATATCACTGAATACCCAATACTGGATTCTTAGAGGGGTATTATTGATCAGGGTTTAAGTTGTGGTCCCCATCTACAGGTAGTGCTATTCATCCTGCTTTTTCAGTATTGGCCAGCAGAGAGCCAGTCAGCACCCCAGCCCTGGTGGTCTTCAGACCTTCCTGTTCCCTGGCCAGGCTAGAAGGGAAGCCAGAGGAAGTGGCTGCGCCCCCTAGGCAGATGTGCATCATAGGTGGCTGGGCTCACTGATTTGCCTAGATGCAGCATACGCGGGGTGTTGTTATCGCAGATCCAGCCAATCAGATCGTCGGAGCTCACAAATCTGGAAGAAGACAGGGGGAACATGTCAGCCATCTCAGTGGTGACTTTACAGTGCTGGAGGGCTTCGTTGCAAGGTGAGTATTTCATAATGTCACATTATGCCATTGCCTTGCAGGTTTTTTTTTTTTTTATGAACATGCACAATTTACAACTGCTTTAAAAAATCTGAACACGTGGAAAGCCTTTATGATTATTATTTTATCTTTCTATTGCTGTCAAAAAGAATCGGAACATGGCCCATCAAAACATTGAAGGCCTCTCTTACAATTCAACTGTTGAATACTGCCAAGGCTTGTATTCCTTTGCGCTGGAGATCTGTGACTCTGCCTTCAAGGTCTCTTTGGTATTCCAAAATGAATGAATTTATGGACATGGAGGATCTTACGGCCACCTTGTAGAATTGAGAGGAGACCTTTTGGGAAACTTGGAGGCCGTGGCAATATTTTACACTGATGCCTATCTACGGGAGGTTTCGCAACCCGGTTGAACTACTGGGACGTGCTAGATTATGACCCTGGGCGAGCGATCCTGCTTCTCTGATTTTGTGTTTTTTTTTTTCCTCTTTTTCTCCTCTCCTACCCTTTCTTTTGTCACCCTTTTTTTACCCTCTTCTTTCCCTTCTGTAACTTTGTGACATCTCCAGTTCTGAGCTGTTATAATATTCTTACATTTGATCTTTTTGGTGACTCATTCCCAAAGATACTTTTCTGGCCCTTGGGGTTCCTTAAGCAAAAGGAAAAAGAGAAAAAGAGGGTGTTCCAGCCTTGTGCATTATCCTTAAACGTCTTTTTATTAAAAATATGATTAAAAATATTCACATGTGGGATAAAATTTGCAGTACAAATGATATCCAAAGGACCACAGTTAGTTGACAAACAGACTCTAGATGGTAATACAGGAGATATCAAGGGCCACTGCTAGCTGACGAGTTTTCGAAGGGATACTTTCTTCCTCAGAGCCTAGCAGTCTCTAGTCACAGCTAGATTCTGAGGAAGAAGGTATCCCTTCGAAAAACACGTCAGCAGACAGTGGACCTTGATCTCCTGTATTACCATCTGGAGTCTGTTTGTCAGTCAACTAACTGTGGTCCTTTGGAGATCATTTGTACTGCAAATTTTATCCCACATGTTTGTGAGTATTTTTTATCCCATTTTTAATAAAAAGACGTTTTAGGATAATGCACAAGGCTGGTGCGCCCTCTTTTTCTCTTTTTCCTTTTGACTTCTAGACTTGTGCACAACAGAAAATTTCGTTTAGTTTCGGTTCGTTGTCATTCGTAAAATACATAATTTCGTTCTGTTATATTCGTTATGTTACGTTAGTACGTTTTCGGATAATTCGTTATTATTCGTAGAGTGTTGAATTCATTCGTTGGTATTCGTTGAAATTTGCTATTTATGTATGTAAAGACATTCGTGATAATGATTCGTAGTTTGGAAAGTCGTTTATTTATTGCTTACTTTATTTATTACTGTTTATTGAATCTTTTAACACACACAATGACAACATCGCTTCTCCTCGGCTCAAATACAATACAATACAACACCCTTCTAACTCAGTTCTCAGGAATGCACTTTGCCAGTAATCCATCCTCCGGCACAAAATTAATTAGCTGATTGGACTATAAGATTTACTTTGAGCTGACCTTTTGTTTCATTCGATCTTTAAAGAATTACCGAATCATGTCGAATTCATTCAAATGAATTCGTTATATTTCTTTCGTATTCGATTTTATTCGTTATTTTTTTTATTCGGACATTCGGATGCATCCGAATGTCCGAAAGATGGAAAATTCGGCCGAATTTCGATTTGTTACGAAACAAATTGCACAAGCCTATTGACTTCTAGGGTACCCCAATCCTTGAGGGCAGCAAGGCCTGAGGCACCTTCCACCACGAACTTTAGTTGACCTGGTACTCACTTGCATGCAGGAGTATTTGTCTTTCTGGTTCCTTAAAGAACCCCAGAATTTTTTTACTATCAGCCTTTCTTAACCTTTTCAATACAGAGATACCCTTGAAATATTTCTCCGGTCTCGAGGAATCCCTGCTAAAAATTTGAAATCTACAACTCATATGGTGGCACAGTGGTGTAGTGGTTAGCACTCTCACCTAGCAGTAAGAAGGTCGCTGGTTCAAATCCCAACCACGACACTACCTGCTTGGAGTTTGCATGTTCTCCCTGTGCCTGCGTGGGTTTCCTCCGGGTACTCCGGTTTCCTCCCACAATCCAAAGACATGCAGGTAGGTTAATTGGCTTCTGTCCAAAATTGGCCCTAGTATATGAATTGGGACCTTGGATTGTGGGCTCCTTGAGGATAGAGACTGATGTGGGTATAGCAATGTACAGGGAAAAGGGACAATTGTAGACACTCACTCAGGTTGAACTGGATGGACTGGTGTCTTTATTCAACCTAACTTACTATGAAACTATGATACATTAGTGTGATGGTCCTTACACTTGTGGTCATTGGGAAGAAATACCTCCTTACAGTTAGCTAAAAAGATCAATGGTGTCAGTAGGAACTTATCTGAGAGGCAGAAATTGCCAATTGGTGAAGGAACCCCTAGCAACCTCTGGAGGAACCCTAGTTGAGAATCACTGTACAATATAGACATTTGTTGGGGGCGCTATCCATGGTCTCTAGTTAGGATATTTGTTTTGTCTGTTGATAACCAATTTCGATTTTGATTTCTAAGACACGTTGGCTGCTAATTGATTCAGTGTTTATTTTACTTTTGTATGCATATTATAGCTTAGCAGACCCTAATGTCTATATGCCATACTGAACTTTGTTTATCTTTGTACCCCTTTGAGAATAAAAGAATTACAAAAAAAAATCATAAGAACATTATAGAGTTTACGGTATATTTTGAAACTGCTCAACCTTTTTTTTTTTCTTCTTCTTCAAAACGAAGTCTTCACTTCTGGTACTTTGTGCAAAAGTTTTCTTTATTCTCGTCTTCTCCTTTCCGAGTACATTCTGTTATAGATAAAACTTATTTTCGTTTTAATGTTAGACAGGTACACATGTGGTCATCTTAGAAGCTGCAGCTTTGCTGTGGAATCTATTTGAAGTAGAATGTGTCAGGGAACGCTTTTGTTCCACACATTTAATTGTGATGCATACTCGTACATAGGCTCTAGACACTGAATGTCAAAAAGATTGATCATCGCTCTGTAGTTTATGATTTTGTCTGATGAAAAAAATGTCTCAAGACATTTCTGGAGGGATTTTTAATATAATGCCAAAAAATACTATGGTGTTTAATCTGGCGGAGGTGCTTGAGAAGTTTTCTTGAATCCGCGGCTCTTTAAAACACAAGAATTACATGGAGGTCTTTTTTCTTGGCTGCAAAGCTACGCAGGTTTTTAATTGCCCACAGGGCCATCTTTTCTAGAGGGCACCCATGGGCCTGTACTAGTCAGATAAGGCCAAACTAGCTCCAATTGAAAATGTTTGCATTTTTTTAATAGTAATATTTCATTTTCAGCAAAAAAGAAATGTTCACTGTTTTTTTTTACTTCTACTTTCTTTTTTTTCCTTTATAGTCAGTACTAAAAAAAAATTAAAACCCAAATTTGGGCATTTTCTTTACTGGGACTTGTAATGGTTGTAAACTCTCCCCCGCAACATTGTCCCATGTAAATCAGCATAAAAAAACCCTATGAAAACTGCTTGTAGATATCTCCTTACTTGCTTAGTATTGTTATAATCCTTTTTGTTCTTTAGAACGCCGTCACTGAGCATGCCCAGATCTCCCCTGATTTACGGCACACTCTGTGTACTTTGTCTATGTATTAGCAGGAATTTCTACGGCACACAACACTGAAATCCCACAAGACTGCATAATCATTCATAGCTTCCTCCTACACCCCATGTGACATCACATGCAGTGTAAACCAGGGCATCAGACAGCATTACTGCAGTTTTATCAGCTGAAGCTGATAAGACTGACAAAGGCAAACACTAAATAATCGGCACAAGTAAATACTATGAAATAAAACAAGTCAGCTATGAGCAGGGAAGCAGGATTGCCATAGAAAGCCTCCTGTCATGCACCTGGTTATTGAGCCCGATATGCAGAGTGAGGCCTCCCTTACAGTCCTGACTTGCGGCCCCTGATAGAGCTGGCAAGAGGCACAGGAGTGCAGGACAGCACGAGTGCCTGGCAGGATCAGCAGCTGGCATGCATGTCTGATGCTCCGGACGTAGCTGGGACAGCAGGAACAGCAGATGGAATGCAGCAGACTGGAAGCTGAAGCTGGGAGGCAGGCACTCACAGGATTCGGATGGATGGTCCCAAGGATTGAGACACAGGAAGGTCAGGCAGGCCGGGTCATACACTGGAAAGCAGTACTGGAACAGGTGTAGAAGGCAGAAGGAAGGTCATTAGGCAAGCCAGGTTGGTAACAGACTGGTGCAGATAAGCCAAAGGATCAGGCAGGAGAGAGGTCATGGACAAGCCGGGGTCAGATGCAGGCGGATGGCAGGGATAGTCACTAGGCAAGCGGATAGTCTCAGGAACGGATCAGGAACACAGGAAACGCTCAGGGAACACTGTAGACCAGGCAGCAAGATTCCTCTGTTATGACAGGGTTTAAATAGCGCTTCTGGCGCCAATGGCCATCTGCGCACGGGCGTGCGGGTGCATAGGTGCATGCACTGGCGCGCACAGAACTGTTCCTCTCAACAAGCCTTTCCTGACAAGAGGTCTCCAAACTATGGCCCTCCAGTTGTTCAGAAACTACAATTTCCAGCATGCCTAGTCATGTCTGTGAATGTCAGAGTTTTACAACGCCTCATGGGACATGTAGTTCCGCAACAGCTGGAAGGTTGTAGTTTGGAGATCCCTGCTCTAGACCATAGGGCTTCTCTACAGGCACACAATCTCCTTAAACCAACACTTCTTCCTTTAAGGGAAGGCCTTACAAATACTCTTTGAGAACAGTGCCTTCCTGTTTAATCAAAGTCTGGTCCAACCCACTAGTGATAAGCTCACCAACTCATGGGGTTGACCAGCTGATAGAACAGACAGGACTGAAAACAACTCTGGGAACAACATCGTGTGATATACATCTGCCACAATATTGATTTGCAGCAGAACCCCTGAGGATCTCAAACATTTTTTCATGGACAATCAGTGGTTGGCAACTGCTTCTCTAACCTAACATGTTAGGCTGTTTTTTCTGTATTTCCCATTGCAATAACATATATACTCAACTAGTTCCACCATCCAGGACCCTCTCCGGTGCCGTTTTCTGGAGCACTGGCTGCCAATTCAGATGTAAAGGTTATCCCTCCCGTTGAAGTCTTCTACCATCCCCTTGCAATGAGTCACTCGTCTTCTGGATCCTGAGAGAACCCCACCACTGGACAGCCAATAAAAGTGTTCAATTCATGCAGTCAGTGATGTGAGGAAAACAGAAAAGGAGCGAAGATCAGGACCCGAATGTCACGTGACCATTGGTTTAGTAAAGCACATTTTTTTCACTCCATTAATCAGCTATAGGGTAGTGTGAAGAGGGTCGGGAGGGTTTATTTTTGTTTTGCTTGGAGTTAAAGCGGGGTTCCACCCTAAAGTGGAACCTCCGCTGATCGGATTCCCTCCCCCCCCTCCGGTGTCACAATTGGCACCTTTCAGGGGGGAGGGGGGTGGAGATACCTGTCAAAGACAGGTATTTACACCCACTTCCGTGCATAGACTCCCGTGGGAGTCTACGCCATTTCCTGTCCTGCCGCGCTGTCTGCTGGGACACGCACGGGTCTCAGAGACAGCGCGGAGAATTCCTATTGCGCTGCGCTACTCGCATGCGCAGTAGGGAACCAGGAAGTGAAGCCGATTCGCTTCACTTCCTAAATTCCCTCACCTTGAATGGTGGCGGCAGCAGCCGAGGGCCGAGCGATCGATCAGCCTTGGCTGCCGGCACCGCTAGAACCCGGGACAGGTGAGTGTCCATTTATTAAAAGTCAGCAGCTGTAGTATTTATAGCTGCTGGCTTTTAATATTATTTTTTTTGGTGGAATCCCTCTTTAAGCTTTAAAAAGCACTCAAAGGGCCACAAATGGCAGCCCACAAGTCTAATTATAAGGCTCACGTAAGCCTCAGTTTTATTCATGGCGCTAGTTCCTCGATTCTTTCATTTCAAGAGGCTTGGTGAAGTGTTAGTATAAATGCAAAACAGGTTTTCCCATTTAAATAACTAAAAGCATTTGCTTTCCTTCATTCCATTATAAGCAACCCATATACTCAAACTGGGAATACGTCTGTGAATCAGTAAGAGCTTTGTACGAGGTTTCCTAAACTGCGTTATATTAAGACGCCCAGAAAAAAAAAAAAAAAAAATCCAGTCGCTGTTTCATAATGAGACAAGCATACCTTCTATCCCAAAGCCATTAGTAACCATATCCCATAAGTCCAATTTACTGGGATATGACGGAACTGCACACACTGGGAAGTTTTTGATGTCTTTGCACACGCGTCTTCACACTCTTGCAAATGATCTTACTAAGGAATGTGAAAATAAATGGAACTCCGGGACAGCCTCAAGAGAAGTGTTTCCAATGAAGACAAAACTAACCTATTTTATATTTAATAACTGTTCTTCTCTTACAACCCAGCTGCTGAATGGCACAGCTTACCAAAATCTATTTTTCACTATGTTTGGGCCCATTTCTGCATTTTAACACATGCTATGCAATTTTCTAAAACACATCTAATGATAACATCTGCTTCCACCTGTTTTTTGAACAATATGTCCATTTTTTTCCCATATTTTAATCCATTGGGAGGCCCATAGAAATCAAGCATAATACAACCAAAACGCATAAAGTGTTGGCAACAGGTATTGAAGCAAAACTAAAGTCTGTGATAAAATAAACTTACTTGCCTGTTTGCAGTCTTCTTGTCACCAAATCACGTACCTGTACGTCATTGGCTTCCAGTGGTTGTACCATAGTGATCAGTGGCGGCCCGTGCATTGTGGGCGCACAGGCGCCGCCCCTCCCTATGCCTGCTGCCGCCTCCCTATCCATGCACCCGGCCCCTTTCAGGACACATGGATTCCTATGGCGGGGGCAGGAGGGGGTATATTTTTTTTTTTTAAGCACCTGATGAGACTCTAATAGGCTTCAAAAAAGGGCGGGCTCGGGGCACAGAGAGTGCGCCCGGATCCCACCCAATTGTGTGACCATAGCGAATGAATATTCGCTATTTTCACACCGCATTGCCTCCCAGCCAATCTGGAGGCAGATCAGTGAGACCTGTTTCCTGAGTGGCCAAAGTGCCAGGCGTCCCTATTGGATGCTTAGTGCTTTGGGGGAAGTGGGACAGAGCGGAGGAAGCAGACTGGAGAGGAGACGCCGGAGAAGAGGACACCCGGTAAGTGCTGGACCTCTTGCACGGGAATCCATCCATAGCGATGGGGAGTGCTGTGAGCGGGGGGAGTGCTGTGAGTGGAGCATTTGATGGGCACACTGGCAGCGTTTGATGGCACAGTGGCAGCATTTGATGGCACAGTGGCAGGTTTTGATGGCACGGTGGCAGCGTTTGATGGGCACAGTAGCAGCATTTGATGGGACAGTGGCGGCAATTGATGGCATAGTGGTAGCATTTGATGGCACAGTGGCAGCGTTTGATGGCACAGTGGCTGCAATTGATGGCACAGTGGCTGCAATTGATGGCACAGTGGCAGAGTTTGATGGCACAGTGGCAGAAATTTATGATTTTTGAGCAGAGTGTTCCGCCATCCATCCACGTGGGGGGGGGGGGGGGGGGTGTGTGTGTGAGTGGAGCATTTGATGGGCACACTGGCAGCGTTTGATGGCACAGTGGCAGCATTTGATGGCACAGTGGCAGGTTTTGATGGCACGGTGGCAGCGTTTGATGGGCACAGTAGCAGCATTTGATGGGACAGTGGCGGCAATTGATGGCATAGTGGTAGCATTTGATGGCACAGTGGCAGCGTTTGATGGCACAGTGGCTGCGTTTGATGGTACAGTGGCAGCGTTTGATGGTCACGGTGGCAGCATTTGATGGGGACACTGGCAGCATTTGATGGCACAGTGGCAGTGCTTGATGGGCACAACTGCCACCTATCAATGCCCACCAGTGTTGCCAATCAGTGCCACCTAGCAGTGCTACCTATCAGTGTAACCAATCAGTGCCCATTATTGCCATCCATCAGTGCCCAATACTGCCACACATCAGTGCCCATCACTGCCACCTATTGGTGCCTATCAGTGCCACCTAGCAGTGCCCATCAGTGCCCATCACTGCCACATATTGGTGCCTATCAGTGCCACCTAGCAGTGCCCATCAGTGCCCATCACTGCCACATATTGGTGCCTATCAGTGCCACCTAGCAGTGCTGCCTTTCAGTGTAACCAATCAGTGCCCATTATTGCCACCCATCAGTGCCCAATACTGCCACACATCAGTGCCCATAACTGCCACCTATTGGTGCCTATCAGTGCCGCCTCATCATGTACATCAATGAAGGAAAAAAATTACCTGTTTGCAAAATTTTATAACAATTTTATAACAATATATATATATATAAATGAAAAAAAAATCTGACTTTTTAATTTTTTTAACAAAAAATAAAAACCGCAGAGGTGATTAAATACCACCAAAAGAAAGCTCTACTTGTTGTAAAAAAAATAATAATAAAAGTTTCATTTGGGTACAGTGTTGTATGGCCGCGCAATTGTCATTCAAAGTGCATCAGCGCTGAAAGCTGAAAATTGGTCTGGACAGGAGGAGGGGTGGGGTTAAGTGCCCAGTAAGCAAGTGGTTAATGTCAATTTAAATAAAGCAAATAATAAAAGAGTGCAAAAATAATAAATGATATAAAATAAATAAAAAGTAAATAATTTTTTTTTTCAAGCACCCCTGCACACCCCCAAGTTTAAGCATGTAGTGTAGGTCAAGCACGTGTGTGTAAACTTACTGTAAATAAATAACACAGTTAACTCTAAACTGATAACCTGTCATCTATGGACACTTTTATATTTTTTTTTGGGGGGTTAGATGTGCAGTTTCAAAGCTTTATATGTTTGGTATCTATTTACTCAAAGCAAGCCCATTTTTTTTAAATATTACCAAAAATTGGGTATAATATTGTGGTTTGCACTAAAATTCTTTTCAGCGCATTTTTTCCTGAAAATATGCATTTGATAAACAACTGCACAAATATTTTTCAACATAAAAAATTGCAACTGCCACCATTTTATTCTCCAGGGTCTCTGCTTTCTGCATCGTTGTTGCTAGGCAAATCGCACTTTCAGCAACACCAGCGTCCCTATGCTTCTTAGGAAAGGTTTACTTTAATTGATAAAGCCATGAAAGTGAGCACGTAATGTTTACCGATGGAATTTTCCAAAGCGCAAACTTCACGCTACTTTGGGTCTGTCTTGAGATTAAAATGTATTATATCTGTTGATGTATCATCTTTAAAATAAATAGAATATCAAACCGATATTCTAATATGCCGCATTATCATTTTAAAAGGAATGAAACTCAAAAAGAAATCCAGACAACAAAAGCACTTTCTAGATTCTTACAAACATGGCTAGAGTCTGATATGCTTAAAGATACGTACCAACAAAGAGCGCAAACAAGGTAAAGAAAAAGCCTTTAAGTGTAGGAAGGTTATCCAAACATGGTACTTAGAGATATAAAAAAAAAAAAAAATTGAACGAGACAATTGTGAACCTAAAATAACTATAACATATAGTAATAAATAATTATTCACGATTACCAAGGAAACAAGTAAACACATTTCTAAAGTTTATAATATATTATATACTGTACGGTATATTATAATATTGTGTATATTATATTCATTTATAAGGTTATTATTATTTTATTTATTTATTTTTATTTTAACCACCTCAATACCGGGCACTTAAACACCTTCCTGCCCAGACCAATTTTGAGCTTTCAGCGCTGTCGCACTTTGAATGACAATTGCGCGATCATGCTACACTGTACCCAAATGAAATTTCTATCATTTTTTTTCCCCCACAAATAGAGCTTTCTTTTGGTTTTATTTGATCACCTCTGCGATTTTTATTTTTTGCTAAACAAATAAAAAAAGACCGAAAATGTTGAAAAAAAAATATGTTTTTTTTGTTTCAGTTTCAAAACTTTGTAAATAAGTATGTTTTCTCCTTCACTAATGGACACTGATGGGGCTGCCCTGATGGGCACTGATGAGCTGGCACCAATGAAGTGGCACTGATGAGGTGGCATTGATGGGCACTAAAATGTGGCACTGATAGGCGGCACTGATGGGCACTGATAGGTGGCACTGATGGGCGACACAGATGGACACTGATAGGTGGCACAAATTGGCACTAATAGCTGGCTTGGATTGGCATGGATAGGCGGCATGAATGGGCATGGATAGGTGTCACAGATGGGTATGGATAGGCGGCATAAATGGGCATGGATGGGCACTAATAGTTGGCATGGATGGGCACTGATAGGTGGCACATATGGGCACTGATAAGCAACATTGTATTGCATTGTTTTGTACTGATGGATGCCAATCAGTGCCAAACAATAATGCATGCCAATCAGTGATGCCCATTGTGGGCACTGATTGGCATTCATTGTGGGCACTGACTGGCATCCCTGGGGGACTAGGGTGGCATACCTGGTGCTGGGCATCCCTGGTGGTCTGGTGGCGTCCCTGGTGGTCCAGTGTCGGCATCCTCTGGGGGGCTGTGCTGATAATCGATCAGCACAGACCCCCCCCTGTCAGAGGAGCAGCCGATCGGCTCTCCTCTGCTCGTGTCTGACAGACGTGAGTGAGGAAAAGCCGATCACCGGCTCTTCCTATTTACACTGTGATCAGCCGTGATTGGACACGGCTGATCACGTGGTAAAGAGTCTCCGTCCGAGACTCTTTACTGAGATCGTCACGATGCGCGCCCCTGGGGGCACGCAGCGGCTCAAAATCCTGAGGACGTCCTATGACGTCCGGTAAGGATTTTGAAACCGCTTTGCCACCGTCATTTGCCTATAGGGCATGCGACAAGTGGTTAATTTATAAGTTATATATATATATATATATATATATATATATATATATATATATATATATATATATATATATATATATATATATATATATATATATATACACACACACACACACACACACACATATATATATATACATATATGTGTGTTCAATGTCACTTAAATCCCCTTGCTTCCCCATTCTGATGCTCAGTTTGAACTTCAGCAAGTCGTCTTTACCACATCTAGATGCCTAAATGCATTGAGTGGCTGCCTTGTGATTGGCTGATTACCAATTTGTGTTACCAAGTAATTGCAACAGGTGTAATTAATTAATTAATTAACAGTAATTAATTGTCAATTCATTTAATAATGTTAATTTCAAAACTAATTATTATTGGTCTTAAATCTGCAATTTTCATTAAAATTATACCTTGTAAACCCGTCCATAGGGCCCATTTACACCGGTGTGTTGTGTTAGCGCAAGTGGGGTTTGCGGTCGGGTGGATTGTTTGCCCCCCCCCCCAAAAAAAGAAGAAACAACAACCGCCAGATGTGAAGAGGATAAAACATGTATTTTTTTTTTTTTTTTGAATTAGCAGTTGATTCTGATATACAGTACAGCGCTTTAGAAAATGAAATGTCATGTAGACCATGCGAATATCAATGTATCTATTTTCACCCTGCCTGTAATAAACTGCAATCCAGCCAGCATGTAGAAAATCATTAATGGGTCCTTTGGTTGTAATTTTATTGACTGGCAGAGGGCACAGGGGATAATTTGGCAGGATTCCTCTCGGATTTCCTTGCTTTAATAAAGTAGTTCTTTACTCTTCAGGCAGCTTCTAATAAGGAAATACAGTATTTTCTACTTAGAAATATCACCTTACAGGGGTCCCATCCCACAATCCCCCACAAGATATTTCATAATCGCCTGTTGACTTGTACGCAGGTGCAGTTTATGTTCCGTACTGCAGGTGGTGCTCAACTACAGCAGCGCCACAGTTGGAGAGGAAGTCAAGAGGAACATAGTTCCTCTATGGTTTCCTGGGTCGTTGAGGAAGTGCCCGAATGGATGCTGCTCCCCCATGTGACCTTGGAAGCCATTTTGGATCAGGCAGAGCCTATTAAATTAAATTGGCATGCTTTTTTTGAGTCAGCAATGAGAGATGTCTCACCTGGTAAGAACAGTAGTAGCTGTAGGGAAAGGTTCAAGATGAGGAGGGAAAGCATAGGGTCACAACTTGATTGGACCGAGTGGCGTAATGTGGGGGGGGGGGGCAGCTGGGACTCTCACTCCGGGTGCATCATTAATTATTCCTGCACTGCCCCAAGGGTCTATGCTGAAGCCTATTGGCTCCCCCAGCCCCTACACCTCTGATGAGGCATATCCCAGGCATTCCTCCGCAGCACCATATTTACCCTCCCCCCAACCCCCAGAATCCTCCGGTCCAGTCTGTCCCTTCGGATCCCTCTGGTGCAGCCTGTGTGTGTGAGATTGGTGGAGGGGCAGTGCTTGGTGCAGATGGGAGAGGTACAACCATAAATATTCAATGGACTCCTGCGCTTAAATGGGATTTGTGAGGAATGCTCTTATTTAGTGGATGCCGCAAGCACTTTCATGAGACGCCAGCTCATGTATATAGACTAAAAGAAAAAAAGGTGGTGCTGCGCTTCCAAAAAAATGGGACCTTACACGAAAATGTTATAGAGCTAATTATTCAGATGGAGATATGTCAGATGGTATATATTCAAACTAGTATGGTAAAGTAGTAAGGGAGAACTCTTATCCTAATGTAGAAATTCTTCTATCAATAGTGCCTGCAACAGTGTGTACACAATAATAACTGTCACAATCCCAAGTGCAACTTATATCTCTATGATATAAAAATAGTGCTAAGTGCAAAACCACATATAGTGGTCTAACTATAAATCAGACTTCTATGACAGAAAGTGCATCATAGCAAAACCAAAATGAATTTTTACGCACCTGTTACTTCTATCCAAAGTCAAAGTGACACCAGAATGTATCCAAAAAATTTCTAATCTTGTTCCTAGTGCACTGCATTGTGGCCTCTTCATATACACTCTCCCCCCAGCTGTTGCTGAGCAAAATAAAGGCACCTAGCAGGGAAAATTTCTTTTTTTTCCTTTATAAATGCAATTATTGCTGCAGCTGATTTTAGACATGGTACAGATATGCCACTTTACAGGTAGACTAATGCAGCGTACACACGACCAGACTTTTCAACATCAAAAGTCCGACGGAACAATTCCGGCAGACTATTCGCACGTGTGTGGGCTGCAGTGGACTTTTGATTTGCAAAAGTCTGACAGACTTTAGAAATGGAACATGTTTTAAATTTTTCCGCCAGAACTCCGCCGGACCCAGTTCCTACCGAGAAATCCGCTCGTGTGTATGCTAGTCCGACTGACAAAAACCGACGCGAGGGCAGCTATTGGCTACTGGCTATGAACTTCCTTATTCTAGTCCAGTCGTACGTCATCACGTTCGAATCCTTCGGACTTTGGTGTGATTGTGTGTGGCCAAGTCCGTTCATTCGAAAAGTCCGTCAGAACTCTGTCAGAACTCCGTCAGAACTCCGTCGAAAGTCTGTCAGACCTAAGTCCGGTCGTGTGTACGCGACATTAGGGGACCCACCAGGATGTTTTTCACAAACTTTTTTATCGATACATGTTCCCCTGCGCAGGACCCGGACCCCTATAACCAATGTATGCCCAATTACTAGCATATAAGACTTCAAAATGGGCACTTTTGATTTTTAACGTTCGGGTCCCATTGATTTTAATGGGGTTCATTATTCGGGTCCAAACTTTTGTGGTGTTCGAAAGTTCTGGTGTGAACTGAACAGGGGTCCCTTCGGCCCATCCCTAATGGGAATTACTTGACTGAGTTCCTTAAGGACTCTCGGGTGTAAGCCATCTGGTTCCGGCGACTTATTAATGTTACGTTTTTCAAGTCTATTTCTAATTCTATCCTCTCTTAGCCATGAGGGTGCTTCCTGTGACATGTCATGAGGATAAACATTACAGTTTTGGTTACTGAAGCCCCTCGTTTCCCTTGTGAAGACTGAGGAGAAGAATAAATTCAATACCTTTGCCATCTCTTCATCCTTAGTAACCAGATTCCCTTCATCATTCTTTATGGAATGGACCAATATGATCTGACATCCATTTTTTACTATTTATATACTTAAAGAATTTATTTTACTCCTCCGCTATGTGACTTTCATGTTCTATCTTAGCGGCCATGCTTGCATTCTTACATTTCAAAGTTTAACCAGTTTACCGCTGGTAAGGGGTACACCTTTAGAACCTCATCAAAGTTATGGGGACTCTAGAACCACCTACATCACTTTCACCTGAAAGTTGATCGCCGGCTGTAACAATCCTGGATGCAGCAGCTTGCTTTATCTCCTTGAATACCAGGATGTTTCTAAACCTACATTGGTAAACAGGGGTTTAATTTTTTGTCTTTAATATCTGCATGGGGTATAGCTGTAAAATATATGAATGGAAACTCCCCGATATGGGACTTACTTCAAACGTATTGATAGTCTTTTTAGCACATTTTTATGGCCCGAGTCACATCCTAGAATCGCTGGCAAACCTATATAAATATTTCCTTGCAGGACAAATGGTGTTTGCAAGGCGTTGACTTTTGAGGGATGATGAGGATGCTGCCACAGTTTTGGAGGCAGGGATCCTTGGATCGTATGAGGGTCTGGCTAACCTAGGTTCCAAGGTGCAGTCCTTTTTAACAGGATCTATGAAAGTGACGATTAGGGTATGGGATAGGGTGCAAGAACTCATGGCTCCTGGAAAAAAATGTATTTCTCCAACCACTCCATTGTGGTTTAGCCCCAAACTACAGCTTTTTAGAGGAATTTCTGATCCAGTCATATGCACGGGAGTCAGAATCAAGAGGTTGCAGGATGTGGTAGATGGGGGAAATGTACTTTAGATTGACTCAAGGCCAGGTATCAGCTGCCAAACTGGTATCTGTTTAACCACTTGCCGCCCGCCCTATAGCAAATAGACGGTGGCAAAGTGGTTGCATAATCCTGACCGGACGTCATATGACGTGATCAGGATTATGAGCCGCTGCGCGCCCCCGGGGGCGCTCATCGCGGCGATCGTTGTTGCGGGGTGTCAGTCTGACACCCGGCAACTATGATCTCGGTAAAGAGTCTCCGACGGAGACTCTTTACCACGTGATCAGCCGTGTCCAATCACGGCTGATCACAGTGTAAATAGGAAAAGCCGGTGATCGCTTCTGTCAGACGCGAGTAGAGGAGAGCCGATCGGCTGCTCCTCTGACAGGGGGATCTGTGCTGATCGATTATCAGCACAGCCCCCCCGAGGATGCCCACACTGGACCACCAAGGACGCCACCAGACCACCAGGGATACCAAGGACAAGGTATGCCACCCTAGACCACCAGGGATTCCAGTCAGTGCCACAATGGATGCCAATCAGTACCCATAATGGATGCCAATCAGTGCCCACAATGGGCATCACTGATTGGCATGTATTATTGATTGGCACTGATAGGCATCCATTAGTACAATATATTATAATACAATGCCGCCTATCAGTTCCCATCTGTGCCGCCTATCAATGCCTATCCATGCCCACCTGTGCCGCCTACCCATGCCCACCTGTGCCGCCTACCCATGCCCACCTGTGCCGACTAACCCATGCCCACCTGTGCCACCTATCCATGCCCATCCATGCCAATCCGTGCCAGCTATCAGTGCCAATTTGTGCCACCATGTCGCCCATCAGTGCCACCCATCAGTGCCGCCTATCAGTGCCACATATCGGTGTCCATCAATGCCACCTCATCAGTGCCACTTCATTGGTGCCACCTCATCGGTGCCCATCAGTGCCGCCTTATCATTGTCCATCAGTGTAACCCCATCAGTGCCCATCAGTGAAGGAGAAAACTTACTTATTTGCAAAGTTTTGAAACTCAAACAAAAAAAAAACATTTTTTTTTTCAAAATTTTCGGTATTTTTTTATTTGTTTAGCAAAAAATAAAAACCGCAGAGGTGATCAAATACCACCAAAAGAAAGCTCTATTTGTGGGAAAAAAATGATAAAAATTTCATTTGGGTACAGTGTAGCATGACCGCGCAATTGTCATTCAAAGTGCGACAGCGCTGAAAGCTCAAAATTGGTCTGGGCAGGAAGGTGTTTAAGTGCCTGGTATTGAAGTGGTTAAATATCTGCAATTAAGGTATGCTTTTCTGTCTCAGTTTGGCTCTGAAGTCCTGGATCTTCGGTCATCTGCATTGGAACTGCTTTTGCATGATTCCCCGGTTAAGCCAATGTCAACAATGTATACAGAATTGTTGACTGTGAGACCAAAGGCTCTAAACAAAATGTAGAGGTTTGGATGCAGCTCATCCTGAATTTTCAGGGAGAAGACTTTGACGATATATGGGAGGTTACATTCAAGGCCCTGGTATTGGTTAAAGATCACCTCATACAGTTCAAAATAGTTAATTTATTATACCCCAGTACAGTTAACCTTGATTTATAGCTCCACTTTGGTGGAATGCTGGAAATGTACAGCCTCACCGGCTGATTTTGACCACATTTTTTGGCATTGCACATCATTCATTCCCTGCAGGAACTCCTGTTGGTGACGGTCTCTATGACCATTCCAGTCTGTCTGCTGGGGTTGGTGGAGGAATTGGTACCAAAGTGGGATCAAATTACGTTTTTATCTATTACATAATTTTATGCACGGAAAGCAATTGTTTTATATTGGTAAAAAAACAGAGGCACAGTCGCTTGCGTTTTGGAAGGGTATAGTTAATAAATCACTGCCCTTCTACAAGGCAACTTATGTGGCTCGGGGGTTGTCAGCTCAAATTCCGTAAGGTATGGCAGGGGTGGGTGGCAGATTCGTCTACTGTTGGCTGAGGTGTTATCTGGCTCCTGGTAAAGGTTGGAATTAAAGAAACTACTTAGTAGCAATTACAACAGGTAGATAATGTAGATGGTGATTTGGGGACTGCCTTCATTGAGATATTGGTGGTAGGTGGGAATGTCTTCATCCAACTGTTTACGGAAGGACGTGTTGCACAAGAGGGTTGAAAGAGGGTAGAGGGTGGGAACGATGGTTGGTTGTTCCTGGTATAGTTAGTTTGGCCCTAGTGACCTTTTTATGAGCCTGGGTATGCCCGATAGGCTCTGTGTTGTATGTATTATTTCTTTTATTTTAATAGTAATAAAAAGAATAATAATAAATATACTGTATATATATATTTATATATATATATATATATATACTGTATATATATATATATATATATATATATATATATATATATATATATATATATATATATATATATATATTATATACCGTATTTGCCGGCGTATAAGACGACTGGGCGTATAAGACGACCCCCTATTTTTCAAGTGAAAACATAGGTTTTGGGCAATACTCGCGGTATAAGACTACCCCCCTTCTAAGGCAACACCATTTTAAAAAAACATAAGAACAATTAAAAAATACAAAGCAAGAATGCCAACTACTCATCCGCCATGCTGTGATATGTCATAAAGTAAATCAAACAATAATAACACAAACAGAGATCTATTGAATGCCACAACTCTGGAAAGTAGAATTTTTCACTAACCAAACCTATACCACTTTTGGGTTACATTCTATGGGAATTGTCCACCAAAATGCATTTAATAACCCCCCTGTCATATGTCCCAGATTTACCTGTCCCTCTTGGGTGCCTGAGACCTCAAAGGCAAATAGCAGGATGTATAGTAGTAGGAGATCAGAGAATGGATTTACCCAGGGAAGTATGGTGAGCGGTGCATTATTTTAATGAATACAACGCCTGCTTGGATTGGCAGAGGCTGTAGCATCATCAGCCCTTGCCTCTCTCTCTCTCAAAGCCAATCCGAGCAGGCTACTCTATGTAGCCTGCTCGGATTGGCAGTGGTTGTTACTCCAATCCAAGCAGGCTCTGTATTCATTAATAGAATACATCGCTCGCCGGGATTGGCTCAACGGCGTATACTGTTTGTTGCTGAAGCCACATACAGTATTAGCAGACATTTGGGGGCTGACATCCACCGGGCAGCATTGTATACCTGTATACCCGGCGTATAAGACGACCCCCAATTTTTGGGCATTTTTTTTAAGTGTAAAAGGTAGTCTTATACGCCAGCAAATACAGTATATAAAATATATATAATAAAAATATTATATATATATAATATATAGCGGCCCAGATTAAAAAAAACACAATGAGAGTTAAAAATACATTTGCTTTATTCACACCGATTTTAATGCCAGCAGTTTTGGATCTTTTATTAAAGTACGGACAGCAAACTGAACTTTAAAGATTTCAAAAAAATACTTTTAAGACCTTAGTACATACTCTCTGAAGCCACAGTTTTTGACAATCACCCCCGGCAGCAGAAATTCTCAGGTAAAAGCCTTCTGAATAGATTGTCGCTGTGGCAATTTTCAGTAAACTGTCTGCCTACCGGAGCGCTCTTTATTCTTTTTTTCATTTTTAAGTTCCTTACCAATTTTTCCTGCCTTTTCCCATCCAATTTAACTGATTATGTTATTTTTTCATCTCTCTTATATTGTGATATTTTAAGAACAGCATCCTCTTCAGCTGTATAACATGTAAAGGTACCTAGGGATGGGAAAACTGCGGCACAATTATACAACGTAGATTTAATGTCTAAAAAAGTATACCTACTTACATGTATCCTGATTTCGGCTCTCGAATTTAGATGTTTACTTTCAGTTCACGCAAAACAATCCTTCAACAATACCTCATCTCTTCCTACTTGTTCTGTCTCACCTATATGTATTTTTGTAGTTTTGCTGTATTTTGAAGTTTGCTGCCATCTAGTGGTGGTTTAGGGCCACTATGACATGTTTACCTACATCAGGGGTCTCAAACTAACGACCCTGAGAAACTACAAGTCCCATCATGCCTCTGTCTGTGGGAGTCATGCTTGTAACTTTCAGCCTAGCAATGCCTCATGGGACCTGTTGTTTTGCAACAGCTGGAGGGCCACCAGTTTGAGACCCCTGACTTACATGATTTGATATCTCTCTCTATTCTTCCCTCCTGTTTAATGCTAGTTAGGGCCCAGGCATGGTCAGGGGTCAGGCTCAGAGACCAGTATCTATAGCAGTAGAGAGGCTTCCACCAACCAGCAGGATAAGTATATAAGCGGGTCACCCTAACGCATGACACAGTCTCACCTAAGGTGCATGGTCTAAGTATTAACTAGTGTTCATCAGATGAAATCAAGTATTTTGTGACAATCAGTGCAATCAAAAATATCTCAACATATGTGAACCTAAAAAATTATATAACTCAGATAAGTAGCTAAAAATTATTTCAAAATTGTTGCAAGCTGGACACTTAGTGATCTCACAACACCAAACAATAATTTATATCTTCATAGTGCATATATATTAGTAAAGTATTCACCAAAGCTTCTGATGACAGAGATAGTTTTTTCTGCCTTTTAGTACCAGGTCGTGGTCCTCAGGATCGCCCCACCAGGAGGAGCAAGCTGGGGTCTAGTAGCAGATATATAGCAGGTAGGGATCAAGCAGAAGCATAGTCAGTAAACAAGCCAAAGGTCAGTAACTAGTGGTTGCAAATTGGGATCAAGTGGAAGCGCAGTCGAGGAACAAGCCAAAGGTCAGTAACAAGTGGTAGTGAAGATATGGAGGGCAGCAAGTGTGACAAGAGTGGGATATTGGCTTGAGAGAGCACAATAATCTGTCAAACAGAAAGTGCAAAAGCATGGGTTAAATTGGAAGTTCAGGAGAGGAGCAAAGAGTTCAAGATTCACCAGAAACAACGTTCAAGGCAATATTGTCCAAGGAATTGTCCAAGGAATTGTCCAGGGAGCTCTCCATGGTGGCTCAGCAAGAAGAGATGCTGCCAGACAAACCAAAGTTTGCAGGTTCAGATCCAGGTCCTGACAGGCCCTTTCTCACAGTTTAGGGCCACTACAACTTGTTTACATAGGGGGATTTGATACCCCCCTATGTTCTTCCCTCCTGTTAATGCTACTTAGGGCCCTGTCACGGCCAGGGGTCAGGCTCAGAGACCAGTATCTATAGCAGTAGAGAAGCTCCCACCAATCGAGCGTCTTATTTTTGTCAAAAGGGCATGTGCCAGGATCTTTTCTTGCATATTAACGGTACACAATTGTCCTGCCACAAACACAAACATAGTGATGTACTAGGAGGATTGTCAGCTCTTGATCACCACGCTTTGGGCGCCTCATGAGAGGAGCAAAGAATTCAAGGTTCACCAGAACCAAGGTTCAAGGCAAGATTGTCCAGTAAGGCATGTCACTCAGGACGCAGCCCCTCTCAGATCAGTGTAAAGAGCCAATAAAAATCGTCTCTTTACCACCTGACCGGCTGTGTCCAATCACAGCCGGTCACATGCATTGTCCTTGTGCACGGCGCACGAACGGTGATCAGGGACGAGGCTTGTCACACTGACACAGCCCATCCTCGATCGCAGTAAAAAGCCAATGAAATTTGCTCTTTACCAGATGAATGTCAAGAATGTCAACAAACTGCGGTAATGAGCTGTTACCGGGCTCTCGTCCTTGCACACTGATCACGTGTGAGGAGGAGATTGCGGTAGCAGCTCGTTACTGCATACAGTATACACCAAACATACTGATTGCCCCCCCCCAGTAAAGAGGACCTGTCACCATCCATCAAAGTACCTGTCACAGCCCATCTGAATACCGAGTACTTGTCACAGCCCATCTGTAAACCCAAGTACCTGTCCCCAGTCCATCAGAATACCTGAGTACCTGTCACCAACACATTAGAGTACTCGAGTACCTATCTGCAGCCCATGGCTCATGGAATATACGTTTGGGTGTTTGCTTTCCAAAATGGAGTCATTTTGTGGGTAATTCCACTGTTCTGGTGCTCCAGGACCTTCAAAAGTGTGATAGGAAGGAATGAAATGATATGTGTAATTTATGCTCCAAGAATGCCTGAAGGTACTACTTCAATGGTGGACCTCTCTATGTGGCCAGGCTGTGTAAAAGTCTCACACATGTGGTATCTCCATACTCGGGACGAGTAGCAGAATGTATTTTGGGTGCTATGTACATGCTCTGTGTTAGAAATGTCTTATAAATTGAGAAGGGAAGGGTTAAAATCCTCATCTAATTATTTTTAGATGACTGTGTCCATCTGGAGAGATTTCTTTTTAGTTCCTGTCTTGGAGAAACAAAAGGAAATACAGGGGGTCCCCAGGTTACAAACAAGATAGGTACTGTAGGTTTGTTCTTAAGCTGAATCTGTTTGTAAGTCGGAACAGGTCAATTTTTTATGTGTAGCTCCAGCCAAAAAAACTATTTTTAAGCTTTTTGAATAACATGGGCAAGGGTTATCACCCCTGTAACATTTGTTTATTTTGAAAATTTAATTTTGAAAATGTTGGGCTGTTAGGGAAACAAGGATTGGTGATAAAGCATCAGTGGGGACACCTTTTTCCCATATTAACTCTTACAGGGGAGAATTTCCCTTCCTAGGGGTAGATTTCCTCTCACTTTCTGTTATCTCCCTCCGTTTGTAAGTAGGAGTCATTTGTAAGTCGGATGTTTGCGTTTGTAAGTAGGAGTCATTTGTAAGTCGGATATTTGTAAGTAGGGGACCGGGACCCCCTGTATAATGTCTGAATATGTTATTTTATGTTATCATGTTTAACTCCGCCATGGCCATTTCCAAGCCCGTGCTAAAAAAGGAGGATGGTTGGGTGCAGCAACCTAGCCCTGTAACAGCTATTTATAGCTATGGAACCATTAGGGCCGACCTAAGAGTCTGACTTCAGCACTGGAATAATGACTTAGCCTTAATGATGGCAGTGCAGGAAATCTAATTGGGTGTCCGATGTCTAATGTGGTCCAGTATTCTTAAGGCAACTTCTGTTACCATATTTGGAACCTGTAATGTTCAATATGGAACATTTCCACAAGCCTTACGCAAATTCAAGAATTATAAGCTCAAAAAATTGGGAATCAGTAAAATTTGATGGTCTGGAAGCGGTAAGATCAGCAGAGATGGAAGGATGATTTTATAAAAGGGCCAAGAAGAGCTTAAAGTGGTTATAAACCCTTACAACACACTTTGACCTACAGGTAAGCCTAGATTAAGGCTTGCCTGTAGGTCCAAGAAATATCTCCTAAACCTACACGGTTTAGGAGATATTTGCCGAAAGACAGGCACCGCTGTCTACGGCGCATGCGCCGTAGACAGCGCCGCACAGGCTCACTGAACGCGGCACCCGTCAACGGCGATATGCCGCGCGTGGTGGCTCCCATGCGCGGGAGTGACGTCATCGCGGCTTCGCCGAATGACAGTGGTGGAGCAGCGAGACCCACCGAGAAGATGGATGCGCCGGACTACAGGGGACAGCGGTGACATCGCTGGGTCCTGTGTCAGGTAAGTGACACATAATGGACTACTATGCAGTGCATAGTAGTCCATTATGCTTTACCTTTGCAGGGAATGAAAGAGGAAGTAAACCCATCAGGGTTTACTATCTCTTTAATTTGCATGGTGCCTGATACTGATCAAGGTGGCATCCTGTGCTCTGATGGAATTGAAGCCTGTGACCTAAGACAACATCAATACATGGTGCCAATTAAGATGCCACTAAGATGGCCTACTGAAGGAGCAGATGATGTTGCAAAAAAAAACCTTGAGTGACATCCTCAGTCAAGGCTTTAAGGTCTTTAGCTATAAAGCTCAACTTGACAACAACTGCCTGGGTTTGGAAGCTATACTTGGCATTCATAGATCAGCCAGGCAAGCAAACAAACCACATTGGGGAGCACCTGCTGCTCTAATATTGCATGCATTGTATTGTATGTAATATTAACAACCTCTGTATTTGCAATACATACTTTTTCCATAAGGCCATCCAAAAGAAGACCTGGAGATCATTGAATGGAATGAATAATCAAATTGATTATGTTTTTGTATCAATAGGCGCTGCTGTTCAGCACTGCTGGATATGAGGATATATTATGGAGCATATTTTTGCAAAACCTTCTACGTTTCTCCCTCAAACCTTGTTTTAAATGGAGACAAGATTAAGAGACTTTCTGCCCTTACGTTATGGAGACGTTGAAGATACCTAAAGTTGCTCAATGATTCCAACTTGACCTGGGAAATTGGTTCCAACTGCTACAAGATGTTGCAGATGCAGTTGGGGGTAGCGGAGAGGAGGAAATTGGATGTCACCAAGGAACACAAAAGGAGTACTGGATACAAGATAGGATTTGGAATCTAATCGATGAAAGAAAACTAACCACACACCAACTATACAAGGCTAAATCCAATAAACAGAAAGAAACTGTGACAGCCAAATACTGAGATCTAGATAAGAAAGTTATAGAAAGCTGCTGGTCTAACGAAAAAGATTGTCTCAAACATAAAGGAACTGAAACACAAGAAGCTGCAAGCAAAAACAATGTAAAAAGTGACCTTGTACCACAAAATCTGTAAACTAACAGGAAGGAGAAGTAACTCAAATGCTCTGATGAAAGATAAGAACAGAGAAATTTTGATTAGCAAAGAAAAACAAGATTTAGGATGGGTGGAACATTTCAAGGAGACCATAAAACCAACCAACACCATTTATAACTTTTGACTTCCTGTCCCCATCACTGATCTCAAGGTTGATACAGGTAAAGTATAGAAGAAATGGGAAAGCAGTTAGAAACTTGCAAAAAAATAACAAGGCCCCCGGATTAGAGATGCTGAAACATGGAAGCCACGCCATATTCATAAGGCCGCGTACACACGGGCGGACTGTATGGCCTACTTAGTCCGTCATACTTTCGAATGAACGGACTTGACCACACACGGATAGCCAAACAGTTCGACGAAAGCTTGCGCGATGACGTGTACAGCACGTACGACGGGACTAGAAATAGGAAGTCCAATACACAGCAATGCAACCTTCCGCCGTGTAAATCCTTTTTGAGCATGCGCCATTCTTAGTCCGTCGAACTAGCCTACTGACGAGCGGATTGTCCGCTGAAACCAAAGTATGACGGACAGAATTACGGAAATTCCGAAATACTTAGTACGCCAGACTGCACGCTCAAAAAGTCCGCTGAAGCCCACACACGAGCGGACTGTCCGCTGAAATGTGTTTCGACGGACTAAGTAGGCCATACAGTCCGCCCGTGTGTACGCGGCCTAACCCTTACTAGAATATCTAATGATTGCTTGAAAATACAACATGCTCCTTACAACCAGTGGAAAAGTGTGATCACAAAGCTCCTCAAAAATGTAAATACTTCTTGCCTCTCTCAGGGGTTTTTTGTTTTTTTATGGTATGGTCATCAGGACAGGAGATAAGGAACTATCCACTAGAGACACAAAGTGCTAAAGCCTAATTTATGCACCAAGCCATCAGGGTCACATCTGGCTGCTTGATTGTTTCTCGGTTTTTATGATGTTTTAATGATGTATATGGGTACCTTAAATAAATAATAATAATAGATGAGCATCTTAATGAGACACAATGTATAGGGATAGGGACAATTTTAGACACGCACACTCACCCTGGTTGAACTGGATGGACTGGTGTCTTTATTCAACCTTACTAACTGTGTAACTATGTACGGGGTTGTGTCAGACCACTGGCTGAACTTAGGAGAGGGATAGCTAGCAACCAGCGGTCTTACAAACAGGATGTCACCAGGCAATAACGGTTTTTCAGCAAGTTCAGCAGCCTATTAGCCCCGTTTTGTCAGATATTCCGACTGTGTGTGGTCTGCAACGGACTGTTTCTGTTGGAATATCCGACGGACCAACTTTTCCAACTTTCCGGTAAAATTTTCTGACAAAATGCTCCGATCGGACATACTCTGATCATGTGTAGCCTATTCCGACGGACAAAGTGCCACGCATGCTCAGATCAAATTCCAAGACCAAAGCTATTGAATTCTAGCCTGAACGTAGTCCCGTCGTAACGAAATAACGTCATCACGTTATGTACAAACCGATTTTTCAACAACTTAGTCCGACCGTGTGTATGCAACATCACTTCCGGATCTCTTCCGGAATGAATCCGTCGGAATTACTCCGACGGATTTGGTTGTCGGAATCTCCGACCGTGTGTACAAGGGCTTACAGAGGAACTACAGAGCTCAGAAGAACATGGATGGCAAAGTTGGTGAAGGTAGGAGATCAGCAACACGGACGTGGAAAAAAAATTTGGCCGGAGTTCTGCTTTAACAAAAGCCATTTGTGTATGACAAAAACATAGAAGAAAAAAGGACCCTTCCATGTGAGCTTTATGATCAGGTCTGCCTGCCAGTTTTTCCGGCTGAACTGATAGTAAGCTTCATGCCAGTCTTTGGGCAGGTGGATTTAAATGGACATGTGTTCCTTCACATCCACCTACTGTACCTACAAATTTGTAAAAAAAAAAAAAGAAAATGGAGAAGGTCTAGACCAGCCTTTCTCAACCTTTTCAACACAGAGGAACCCTTCAAATAGTTCTCCAGTCTCAGGGAACCCCTGCTAAAAATTTGAAAACTACAACTCATGATACAATAGTATGATGGTCAGTGGTAAGAATGGTCCTTACACTTGTGGTCATTGGGAAGAATTACCTCCTTACAGATAGCTAAAAAGATCAATGGTGTCAGTGGGAACCTATCTGAGAGGCAGAAATTGCCCAATGCTGAAGGAACCCCGAGCAACCTTTGGAGGAACCCTAGTTGAGAATCACTGCTCTAGATCCTTTTCCATACTCAACCATGACAGATTGGAGGTAGCCTGAAATTATAATAAATACATTTACATCCGGTGGCCCATATAGTCATTGTAGGTCCACCAACGTCCTTTGTAAAAATGATGAGCATCCTGAGGATGTCACAAAAGTCAATTCAGCTCTAATTTAGCGAGGATCTCTTCACGGAAAGGACCCTTAAATTCAACAATCATCACAGCCCTTTACATGCCACCCAAAACTTTTCATAGAACACATCAATTATCAAATTTGAACACTTGTCGATGTCTGTGAATGTACAACAATAAAACAAGGTTAAAATGAATGACAACTACCGCTCAAGAATAGGCATATCGGCATTACACTAAAAAGCCAATTTATTGTTATGATGCATCGGATGTGTGATCTTGGGTAGTAAGTACCTTTTGTTACAAAGTGTTATAGTGAAATTTATTGTTGTAGGAAATTTGCATATATTACCTGCGAATCTTCATTTGCTGTTTAATAGTACCCATTCCACAGATGTCAAAACATAAAGCTTCTCATTTATATCTCCAAACTATGAAGCCTGACATTTAGATTGGTGTTGGGAACTAAAACTTCCATATGCTTTTCCTCTGTTTGTTTTAGTTTTATTTTTACGGCCTATTCATATCACAGTATGAAAGATATATAACTCAAAATCCGGTTTAGTAATTTAATCTCAGCCAAGACACAAGAATCTTAAAACTGCAATAGATTTTTCATGCTCTCTATTGCTTCCAACTGCAATGAGACGCAGGGATGGAGGAAATTAAAGGAAACAAAAGCTATATAATATTCCCACAACTAGCTTTTCTTTGACAAAGTTATTTTGGCTGGTGAAATAAGCAAAATATATTTTTAGTGGTGCTGGACTAATTTTATGTGTATAGGTACATAAGAATATGATGTGCTTCTAAGGTAGTTTCTTTTTTTTGTATTATTTTATATTATTTTATATACAGTATGTGTATACAGTATGTGTGTATATATATATATATATATATATATATATATATATATATATATATATATACACACATTATATTACCAAAAGTATTAGGATGCCTGTCTTTACATGCACATGAGCTTTAATGGCACCCCAGTCTTATGCCCTGTACACACGGTCAGAATTTTGACGGAAAAAGTGCGATCGGATTGTGTTGTCGGAAAATCCGATCGTATGTGGGCTCCATCAGACTTTTTCCGTCAAAATTTCCGACACACAAAGTTTGAGCGCAGGATCAAAAACTTTCCACCAACAAAATCCGATAGTTTAAATTCCGATCGTGTGTAGACAATTCCATCGGACAAAGTGCCACGTATGCTCAGAATAAATTAAGGGAACACAGCTATTGGCTACTGGCCCATTTATAGTCCAGACATACATGTTGTACGTCACCTCGTTAAGAACGATCGGATTTTCCGACAACTTTGTCCGACCGTGTGTGTGCAAGACAAGTTTGGCACAAAATCCGTTGGAATTGTCAGAATGTCCGACTGTGTGTACAGGGCATTAGTCTGTAGGGTTCAATATTAAGTTGGCCCGCCCTTTGCGGGTATAACATCCCACCTCAAACTCGCTCATTCAGGTCTTTATGGACCTTGCTTTGTGCACTGGTGCGTAGTCATGTTGGTACAGGAAACGGTTCCCACGAAGGTGGGAGTATGAAATTGTCCAAAATGTCTTGGTATGTTGACGCCTTATAAGTTCCTTTCACTGGAGGACGTAGAAAGCAAAATAGGGAGAGGGGAAGGGGATTTGGAGGTTGTAAAGGGGAGGTAGGTGTATCAGGAGGGAAAGGGAGAATATGAGGGGGGGTGAGCAGATCCTGGTGCAACAAATCGGGAAATCAGGGTAATAAGGTACGTTTGGCTTAGCTATGGGGTGTCAACAAGGCTTTCAGGGAATCAGAAGTAGAGTAGTCGATCCAAGTGAGCCAGAGAATTTTAAATTTGTCGATGGTATCATTGTCTAAAGCTATCATCTCTTCCATGCTCATAATGTCTTTGACCATCGAGACCCAGCAGGACAGGTGAGGGGTAGTAGTGGTCTTCCAGAATAGGGATATAAGTTGTCTGGTGGCTGATAAGAAAAAGCATAACAGAGTACGTTTTTGAGAGGCTGTGGAGCCAGGGAGCGTAGATACCAGAGCTATCTCTCTGGGGTGGGTGTCATTGGCCAATCATATAGACTATGGTATATAGCGAAAACCTGAGACCAGAGGGGTTGTATGGCCTTACACTTCCACCAAATGTGGAGGTAATTTCACTCAGCCTCGCCGCACCTCCAACATGACGGAGGTAAAGATTTTATAAAGAGATTGAGGGTCTCTGTACCATCTGGATAGGAATTTAAAGTTCTTCTCCTAGGTATAACAAGAGGTAGAGGATTTGTGTGGTCATATACAATTAAGAGGTCCCGAAGAAGAGGTAATTTCCGCAAAAACGTTGACCCTAGTTCCTCATCTTGACAAACAGCTATACCTGTTTGTATTGGATAATGTTTTGCTGGTATCAGTATACAAGCCATCACAATTTGACAGATGTTTTTAAATAGTTTATTGTTAAAATAAAGATATTGCACATAATTTTTCTTGCATAAGTGTACTTGTGTGATCACTGGAGGGGTGTTTAAAATCCTATTACCTACCTTTTGCTGCAAAATATGAGCTCTGTAAGCATGCTCAAGCACACCCCTGCTAAGTCAAAGCTAAAACTGTCCAGTAAGCAAAGTTCATGCTCTCTGGTGCCCTCTGTTGATTGGAGAGCTCTATCTAGACTCAGCAGGGGTGTGTCAGATCACAAAGCTGCAGGAAATTATTTCGATAAGGTGAAAGGCTTGATTTCCAAATTGAATGCCAAGCTAGGGGGCAAACTCCTAAGTGGAAAAGGACCTGAGAAGAGCAGGGAAGGATGGGCCAGAGATGTAGGGTTGATTACCCAGGAACAATGGTCGGAAGATTTCAGAACAAGGGAGTTTGGTTTCAATATCCCCTTCACAGAGGGTGTCCCACTTGCTCTTTATTTATAGAGCATATTACACCCCCCAAAAAATGTGGAAGTTTGGCAGGGGACCTAGGGATGAATGTCCTAGATGCAAAGCCCCTGGGGACCTTCTCCATATGGTATGGAAATGTCCAAAGCTTTATAGATACTGGAGTGAAATAGTCCAGAGGATAAATAGGACTTTCAAGACCACATTGGAGGTTAAAGAGGAAGTAAACCCTGATGGGTTTACTTCCTCTTTAAAACCCTGCAAAGGTAAAGCATAATGGACTACTATGCATCTCATAGTAGTCCATTATGTGTCACTTACCTGACACAGGAGCCAGCGAAGTCAGCGCTGTCCCCTGTAGTCCGAAACATCCATCTTCTCGGTGGGTCTCGCTGCTCCGACGCTGTCATTCGGCGAAGCCGCGATGACATCACCCCCGCACATGCGCACGGGAGCCGCCACTCACGGCATATCGCCGTTGACAGCGGCGCGCACAGTGCGCCTGCGCGCCGCTGTCTACGGCGCATGCGCCGTAGACAGTGGGGCCTGTCTTTCGGCAAATATCTACTAAACCGTGTAGGTTTAGGAGATATTTCTTGGACCTACAGGTAAGCCTTAATCTAGGCTTACCTGTAGGTCAAAGTGGTTTGTAAGGGTTTACAACCACTGTAAGATCTGCCTTCTAGGAATTCTGGAGGAGGGTAGAATGCCCTCCTCGACAAGGATTGCAGTATTAAGATGTTTGTACCAGGCCAGGCTCTTGATAGCACTGAACTGGCAGGCCAAGAACCCCCCTTTCTCGGGGATATGGGTTGAAGCCATCAACTCTATTATTTGGTGCGAGAGGGCGACGTATATCAAACAAAATAATCTAAAGAAGTTTGGGGACCTATGGAGCCCTTGGTTGAATGAGATGGGCTGTCCTTTGCGGGGGGGGGGGGTGCCTGGGGGGCAGACTGAGCCCCCGCTCTGCTGACCCCTCGCCTGTGAGGGCAGGTGGGAGGGAACGGGGTGGAGAGAGTCTCCCCATCTCTCCCCATCGGCCAGGCCCCCCGGGAATACCACCCAGCAGGGTCAGGAATTCCCCCCCCCTATTGCCGTTGTTGTCTCCTCTCTCCCAACCAATCGAGGAACATCTGGATTGGAGCTAATTGGTACAAGTGGTGTGCACTTGGGGGGTGGGATAGGATGGGACTTGGGGTAGGATAAAGGGTAAGTTAACAATAACTTGAATTTTGTATGTAGCTCTTTTTTTTTTATGTATCTTTTGTAATGGTGGGCTTTAAGAGCTGTGAGATATGATGTTAACCTGTTGTTTGAAATTTAATAAAAAATAAAGCAATTAAAAAAAAAAACTGTCCAGTAAGCAAAGTTCATGCTCTCTGGTGCCCTCTGTTGATTGGAGAGCTCTATCTAGACTCAGCAGGGGTGTGTCAGATCACAAAGCTGCGGGAAATTATTTTGATAATTAAAAAAAAACTAAGCCTGTACAGTGTGACTACCTTGAGGCTAGGTTCACACTGCAGCGATGCGGGAACGCCACGAATGCGCGGCGGGTTCCCGCATCGCATGCCTCCCAGCGGCAGTTCACACTGCCCTATGCGAACTGCTGGGAGTGTCAGTGAAACCTTAATGACACCCCCAGATCAGTTCGCATATCGCAGTGCGATCTGTAAAACTTGAGCAGGAATCGGATCGCATGGTGTGGACACCCATGCGATCCGATTCTGCTGCGGACCAAAAAAAGGGTCCTGTGCGAGTTTGGGGCGGGTGCGATGCGAATTCAGCCATACTATCTGTATGGCTGAAATCACATCACACAGAGATCGGATGTGATTTGCACTGCAGTGCGGTGCGAATCACATCCGATTCTCGTAGCCGCAGCAGTGTGAACCCAGCCTTAAACCCTGAATTGCTGTTTTTTTCTGGGGTGTATAGCTGGGCTTTAGTTACAAAATTAATAAATAAAAAGGTATAAAATAAAAATAAAAAGATATAAAAAAATAAAAAATAAAGTACAAACTGGATAATGACAGCAAATCAGGCAAGCTGCTGACAGTGTGAAAATTTCCTTTAATTTTATTTTTTTCCTTATTTGTATTCATGTGCCACACAGGAAACTTTGGAAGCTTTAAAAGCCTAAAATAAACTTTTCAAAAACAAGACAATTTTTTTTTTGCCTGCCTTGAATCTCATTGAATATGTATTACTCTGTAAGATATTCTGCTGTTTATGAAGAGGATTACAAATAAATATCAGGCTATTATTATACTGTGTAATGAATTGTGAATATTAAGTTCATTATGATTTTTTTATTTTATTTTATTTCTAAACTTAATCATTTCTTCCTGTTTGACGTTACCGCTCGGTTGGATGAATGTCACGGTGGTCTGTTTTGTAAAGTGTTATTTTAAAAATTAAGATTGATTAAACAAAAAAAAAATTATACATAACTTTGACACATTCCTTTACTTTCTGCAATTGGTAGAGAAATGTTTTCTGTTTTGCCTGCGCATAATTTTTAGGTGACCTTTAGTCTCACGTTGATCTTCAGACAGGTGGTAAAAAATATCTTTTACTGGGTGTAGATGTTCTGGAGTTTGATGGTTGGATATCAGGGGTTATGGCAAGAAAGGGGGTTTGACCTAATTTGGATTTAGAGAGAAGTCATGGAATCAAGTACAGCCAGGACCCTTTAACAGGGCCGGGACAAAGGGTGGGCAGGAGGGGAGGCTGCCCCTGGCGCAATGGTTTATTGCAGGGGTAGGGGGCACCCTGACCCTAACTCTAACGGAAAGGGGGCGCAGTTTGGCATCTCTGCCCTGGGCGCTGGATGACCTTTTCCCGGCACTGCCCTTTAACCCATAAGGCATCGGGATTGATTGAGGCATGGTTGTAGCAATTTGGCATGGAAGAACTTGCGCAATGGAGGCACGATTGACCGTTTTGACATTAAAGAACTCAAACGAATAAGTCATGGAATAATTCAATTGAGCTACACAGAGCCTTGGCCTCAACTCTATTGGACACTTTTGAGATAAACACTAATTGCAAGCCAGGTCTTCTGATCCAACATAAGTACTTGACCTCACAAATGCTTATTTTGGCTGAATGGATACACACTCCGATGGGCCATCCCAGAGGCTGTTTAAGCTACAAAAAAAGGGGTAACTCCAAATGAATGCCCATTTTTTTTTTAAATTGGGTACCCACCAAGCTCATCTACACTATATTTTCAAAAATATTGGGACACCTGACTTTATACACACTTGAACTTTAATGCCATCCCAGTCTTATTCCATACGGTTCAATATTGAGTTGACCCACCCTTTGCAGCTATAACAGCTTCAATTCTTCTGGGAAGGCTGTCCTCAAGGTTTAAGAGTGTGTCTATGGGAATGTTTGACCATTCTTCCAGAAGCGCATTTGTGAGGTCAGACACTGATGTTGGAAGAGAAGGCTTTACTTCATCCCCAAGGTGTTCTATCGAGTGAGTGCAGGCCAGTCAAGTTTCTCCACCTCAAACTCGCTCATCCATGTCTTTATGGACCTTGCTTTGTGCACTGGTGCGCAGTCATGTTGGAACAGGAAGGGGCCGTCCCCAAACTGTTCCCACAAAGCCCAGAACCAAAGGGACTGGTCAGCATTTGTGTGGGGGGGGAGGGCATGCTGTTTTTAAACATTTTTATTTTTGTAATGGTATCGTATTGCCAGCAATTTAAATGTAATTTTCTTTATTAATGCCAGTTTTGCTGCAGCAGGTTCTATACATGGTACAGATACTTCACTTTACAGGCAGACTAAGGGGGCCTCCCAGGCACTATATTTAAAGGAATGTTTCATTTTTATTGTTTCACTTTAAGCATCATTAAAATCACTGCTCCTGTAAAAACGATCTTTTTCCATTTTTGCATTGATACATGTCCCCCAGGGCATTATCCGGGTCCCCATACCCTTTTTATGGCCCATAGCTTGCATATAAGCCTTCAAAATGGACATATTTGTTTTTTTTCAAGTTTGAGTCCCATAGACTTTAACCACTTGATGTCCGCACTCTAACCGAAAGATGGCTACAGCGCCGACCTCAAATGCCAGGAGGGCGTCTATGTACGTCCTCCGGTCCTTGCGCCTCCCGCGATCTTCGGACTTGGCTGATCACAGAGCAGGGTAAATGACCAATCACAGTGGACCCTTTACCACCTGATCAGCTGTCAGCCAATGACAGCTGGTCTTGGAAGTAAACAGAAGCTGGTTACCGACTTTCTTTTTTCTTCACGCTATCTGCGTGAAGAAAAGAATAAAGCTGGTAACTGGCATCTATAAGAGGGACATCGGCCCTCTAAATGCCAACCAGTGCTACTAATCAGTGCCCTCCAGGGCTGCAAATCCGTGCCCACCAGTGCCATCTATCAGTGCCCATCAGTACTGCTAATCAGTGCCCATCAGTGCCACCTATCAGTGCCCATCAGTGCTGCCAATCAGTGCCTCATGATGAATGAATGAATCAGTGCCCATCAGTGCTGTCAATCAGTGCCTCCTGATCAGTTCCCACAAGTGACGCCTATTAGTGCCCATGAGTGCCGCCTTGTCACTGCCCAACCGTGCTGCCTATCAGCGCCATCTCTCCATGCCACCTATCAGTGCCCATCAGTGCCTCCTGATCAGTGCCACCTCATCAGTGCCTACTGATCAGTGCCACCTATCAGTGCCCATGAGTGCTGCCTATCAGTGCCATCTCTCCATGCCACCTATCAGTGTCACACATCAGTGTCTCCTGATCAGTACCCCTTCATCAGTGCCACCTATCAGTGCCCATCAGTGGTGCCTATAAGTGCCATCTCTCCATGCCACCTATCAGTGCCACCCATCAGTGCAGCCTCATCAGTGCCTCCTGATCATTGCCCCATCAGTGCCACCTATCAGTGCCCATCAGTGCCCATCAGTGCCGCCTATCAGTGCCACATCATCAGTGCCCATAAGTGCTGCCTATCAGTGCCCATCAATGAAGCATAGAAAGTACCTGTTTGCAAAATGTTATAACAAAATCTGAAAAACATAATTTTTTTTTTCAATTAATAATAAGATTCTGGGTTTGGGTCCGAACATTCGTCATGTTTGAGAGTTCTGGTCCAACTCTAGCCCCAGTTTTTAGTGGTATTCCAAGCATAGCCTAAGGTCTCAGTATTTACAAATTTTGTTATTCATTGTCTTGCTTTACCGCACTGAATCCGAGATAACATTGGCATTACACCGAAGATATGTGGCATGAATGTTTCAAACAAATAATCTCTTTTTAGTTCTTTGAAATATTCTGCTGCTAAATTCAATCCCGAAGCCCAGGAAGCTACATTTTCTATAATTTATTAAAGTAATTTTTATAAGTAATAACATATTGATCTTTCTTATTTGAACCTGAATATATTTCAAGTTGTTTATTTATTCATTATGCTGATGAATTTATACCTATTGATTTTTCTTACAATGTGCTTTAAAAAAATAATATCGAGCTTGATCAATGTATGAATAATAGTTTTGTTTGACTTTTTTTTTTTTTTTCTTACACTCGAGAAGAAGTAGAAGATAAATTATTAATTTGAGCATTAATGAATATATCACATTTAGACATGGCTGAAATTTACAATGACTTGCTGATGCATATGGAAAGTATAATTTTTTTTTTTTTTTTGAGGACGTGTTATGAAAAAAAAAATTAATAATAAAAATAACCTAGATATTTATTTAAATGTACAGCATGCAAATTGTTCACTGATATGTATAGTAGATAGATTACAATCCTAGCTATTGTAGAAAAGGAATTATGGAGGCCAATTTGACCAGAAAAGATGTCTATGTGTAAACTCCTGAAAATCTGGAGTAATCAATGATATTATTGGCACTGCTGTCATGGCTCCTAAAGCAGTGGTAAAGGTTTAAAAAAAAAAAAAAAATCTGCAAGGTAAAGGCATAATGTGCTAGTATGCATTGCATACTAGCACATTATGAAAAATTTATGCACTGGTGCGCAGTCAAGTTGGAACAGGAAGGGGCCGTCCCCAGGCTGTTCCCACAAAGTTGGGAGCCTGAAATTGTCCAAAACGTCTTGTTATGCTGACGCCTTAAAGCAGAGGGCCACTCTAAAACTCTAAAATAGAAAATAACATTAACATTCTCAAAAAAAATAAAAAAATACAAAAACATTGTAAAAAAAAAAAAATGTTTTTTACTTACCAGAATCCCTTGTTGCTAGGCAGTCTTCCTAATCTGCCTCTTCCTATTCCACTGTGCTTCCTCCTCTTCGGTGAGCTGCACCGTTGCCTTCTGGGACATATGTGTGTCCCAGAAAACACAAGGGCCACCCACAAAGCGTTGTGCGACTCACGCATGCGCAGTAGGAAACGGGCAGTGAAGCCGCAAGGCTCCACTGCCTGTTTCCCTTTGTTAAGATGGCGGCACCAGCACCCGATCCGATGGACAGATCGGCCTTGGGGGGCCAACATTGCGGCCTTGCTGGACAGGTAAGTGCCCTTATTAAAAGTCAGTAGCTACAGTGTTTGTAGCTGCTGACTTTTAAAAAAAAAAAAACATGGCTGGAATAGCGCTTTACAATTTCCCTTCACTGGAATAAGGGGCCAAGCCCAACCACTAAAAAAAACAACCCTGCACCATAATCCCCCTTCACCAAATGATTTGGACCAGTGTACAAAGCAAAGACATGGATGAGTGAGTTTGGGATGGAGGAACTTGGCTGGCCTGCACAAGAGTCCTGACCTCAACCCAATAGAACACCTTTTGGGGTGAATTAAAGTGGAGACTGTGAGTCAGGCCTTCTTATCCAACATCAGTACCTGGCCTCACAAATGGACTTCTGGAAGAATGGTCAAACATTCCCATAGACACACTCCTAAACCTTGTGGACGGCCTTCCCAGAAGAGTTGAAGCTGTTATAGCTGATGAGGGTGGGCCAACCCAATATTGAACCATGCAAACTAAGACTAAGCTGCCACAGCCTGCGAACCCGAAAAGAAGACTGGGTAAAAGATGGAGACACTGTGTTACAGTGGTTACAGTGCGCTGCTGGATGGCTTTGTTTACTTACCTATTTAGAGTCGGCTCTGGTCATGTGATCTCCCCTTTGTCAACCAATGCTGGCTGCTGGGGAGAGTAGAGAGCGCTCGACCATGGTTGGCAATGCCTAGCAGTGGTGATGCCACCCATAGGCTCCTATGGCTCATCTGTTGTTGGTGCTGCCTCCTCTCCCCTGCAGCCACAACTGGCTGACACAGGAGACCCAAATCACATTACCAGATCAGAGAGGCTTGAAAATACACTATATTACCAAAAGTATTGGAACACCTGCCTTTACATCCACATGAACTTTAATGGCATCCCAGTCTTAGTCTGTAGGGTTTAATATTGAATTGGCCCACCCTTTGCAGCTATAACAGCTTCAACTCTTCTGGGAAGGCCGTCCACAAGGTTTAGGAGTGTGTCTATGGGAATGTTTGACCATTCTTCCAGAGGCGTATTTGTGAGGTCAGGCACTGATGTTGGAGAGAAGGCCTGGCTCACAGTCTCCACTCTAATTCACCCCAAAGGTGTTCTATCGGGTTGAGGTCAGGACTTGTGCTGGCCAGTCATGTTCCTCCACCCCAAACTCACTCATCCATGTCTTTATGGCCCTTGCTTTGTGCACTGGTGTGCAGTAATGTTGGAACATGAAGGGGCCATCTCCAAACTGTTCCCACAAAGTTGGGAGCCTGAAATTGTCCAAAATGTCTTGGCATGCTGATGCCTTAAGAGTTCCCTTAACTGGAACCCGTCAAGTTCTTCCACCCCAAATTTGCTCATCCATATATTTTGCTTTGTGCACTGGTCGAAATCATTTGGTGGAGGGAGGATTATGGTGGGGGGTTGTTTTTCAGAGGTTGGGTTTGGCCCCTTAGTTCCAGTTAAGGGAACTCTTAAGGTGTCAGCATACCAAGGCATTTTGGACAATTTCATGCTCCGAACTTTGTGGGAACAGTTTGGAGATGGCCCCTTCATGTTCCAACATGACTGCGCACCAGTGCATAAAGTAAGGTCCATGAAGACATGGATGAGCGAGTTTTGGGTAGAGGAACTTGACTGGCCTGCACAAAGTCCTGCCCTCAACCTGATAGAACACCTTTGGGATGAATTAGACCGGTAACTGCGAGCCAGGCCTTCTCTCCAACATCAGTACCTGACCTCACAAATGCACTTCTGGAAGAACGGTCAAACATTCCCATAGACACACTTCTAAACCTTGTGGACAGCCTTGCCAGAAGAGTTGAAGCTGTTATAGCTGCAAAGGGTGGGCCAACTCAATAATGAACCCTATGGACTAAGACTGGGATGCCATTAAAGTTCATGTGCATGTAAAAGCAGGTGTCACAATACTTTTGCCAATATAGTGTATATGTGGCCCGGATGCGGTGTGAGTTAAAAAAGGGTCCTGTGCATTTTTCAGTCTGGTTCAGGTGGAATTTCAGTGTCAAATTTGCCCCTGGATCGAGCCTGAACTGCTGAATTGAAACCACACCGGACTCTGCACCGAAACCAGACCCACATCTATGTGAATGGATCCTTAGCATATCATTTATACTGGAGCGTCATCACTTAGGCCGCGTACACACGGGCGGACTGTTCGCCCAACTTTGTCCGCTGAACAGTGTTTGGGCGGACAGTCCGCTCGTGTGTGGGCTTTCAGCGGACAGTTTCAGCGGACAGTTTGACGGACAAGGTTTTTCGGAATTTCCGAAAAACTGTCCGCTGAAACCTTGTTTCAGCGAACAGTCCGCTCGTGTGTAGGCTTGTTCGTCAAACAAAGTTGCGCGCATGCTCAGAAAGGATTTTCACGCCGAAAGTTATAATGCAGTGTATAGGACGTCGTATTTTTCGTCCCGTCGTACGTGCCGTTCACGTCATCGCGCACGGTTTCAGCAAACTGTTCGTCCGTCGTGTGTGGCCATGTCCGTCCATGCTAATTTTGAGCGGACTGTTTGCCGAAACTGTTTGACGGACAAAGTTGGGCGAACAGTCCCCGCGTGTGTACGCGGCCTTAGATGGCTTGAATTTCAACTGATTAACACACAAAATTTAGCCACAAAGGGCCCTACAAATACCACCTGGCTTGACAAAATGTTTTTCAAAAATTGACAAATTGACTCCAGTTGAAAATTATCAGCCGAACAGTGATTGCGTCCTATCAAATGCAGTCACTGTTAAGCAGTGCAATTGTATTCCGGAAAAAGGCGGCTGCCTGATTACAATGTAGATTCCTCATCTACGCTGTTATGGATAGAAGAATCAATTGACTTTCTATCTGTCTCTTATGTGCTGAATGATTGAAATGCCATTTACGCCCAGTGTTTGTCAACCAGTTGCACTTGTTAGTTTTTGTAAATTTGTTTACAAGTAAAAGAGAAAGAGATGACGAGAGATACACTATATTACCAAAAGTATTGAGACGCCTGCCTTTACACTCACATGAACTTTAATAGCATCCCAGTCTTAGTCTGTAGGGTTCAATATTAAGTTGGCCCACCCTTTGCAGCTATAACAGCTTCAACTCTTCTGGGAAGGCTGTTCACAAGGTTTAGGAGTGTGTCTATGGGCATGTTTAACCATTCTTCCAGAAGTGTATTTGTGAGGTCGGGCACTGATGTAGACAAGAAGGCCTGGCTTTCAGTCTGCGCTCTAATTCATCCCAAAGGTGTTCTATCGGGTTGAGGTCAGGACTTGTGACGGCCAGTCATGTTCCTCCACTCCAAACTCACTCATCCATGTTTTTATGGCCCTTGCTTTGTGCACTGGTGCGCAGTCATGTTGTTGCAGGAAGGGTCCATCCCCAAACTGTTCCCACAAAGTTGGGAGCATGAAATCATCCAAAATGTCTTGGTATGCTGACGCCTTAAGAGTTCCCTTCACTGGAACTAAGGGGCCAAGCTCAACCCCTGAAGAACAACCCCCACACCATAATCCCCCCTCCACCAAATGATTTGGACCAGTGGACAAAGCAAGGTCCATAAAGACGTGGATGAGCGAGTTCGGGGTGGAGGAACTTGACTGGCTTGCAAAGAGTCCTGACCTTAATCGGATAGAACACCTTTGGGATGGATTGACAGGCTTTCTCACCGTCACCAGTGCCTGACCTCACAAATGTGCTTCTGGAAGAATGGTCAAACATTCCTGTAGACACACTCCTAAACCTTGTGGATGCCATTCCCAGAAGAGTTGAAGCTAGTCAAGTTCCTCCACCCCAAACTCGCTCATCCATATTTTTGCTTTGGTCCAAATCATTTGGTGGAGGGGGGATTATGGTGTGGGGTTGTTTTTTGACAGTTGGGTTTGGCCCCTTATTCCACTGAAGGGAACTCTTAAGACGTCAGTATACAAAGACATTTTGGACAATTTCAGGCTCCCAACTTTGTGGGAA